>NC_026005.2:42445385-42768045 GCF_000442705.2 Elaeis guineensis
GGATGGTAGAAAGGTCTCTCAAATATCTATCTTCCCTTAAAATTTCACGAAGAAACTCATCTTATATAGAGAGATATCATAGAATCCTTGTCTAGGTCAAACACCTAGTCAAGGCTTATCCAAACATGGCAAGTAAAGGGACGCCCAACTCTTGAGCACCTCCTTCATATTTTCGTGGATGGATCAACAGAAAAGGGTGCACAATGTAAACCTTAAAAGCCACGAAAATTTCAAAACAAATTTGGATAAATTCGGTGCAAAATTGAAAGAGTTTTGGATTTCTAAAACTCTATCTCATAGAATTCGAAATCCAAACTTATTCCTTTTAGATTTGATCCAAATCACCTTCCATGTAAGAAAGAAGAGAGGAGACCTTTTGTGAACGTGGGAGAGATCTGGGAGAGGGCTTTTGTCGCACAAAATAAGTGGAGATTGGCGTTGAATAAGAGAGAGGGCGTGGAGAAGGTTTATGTGGTGCAAGGTGGAATCCTAGTCCTACTAGGATTCTGTCTCATAATTTGTTTTAATTTGGTTTTCCAAACCAAATTAAATCAAAATTAGATCAACCCAATTAAAATAGGTCTTAACTTAATTAAGAACCTAATTTAATCAGATTAAATTAGATTTAAATCTGATTTAATTTTCTAATCAAATTAGAAATTAGATTGACCCAAGTCCTAGTTGAACTAGGACTAGTCTTTCCTTGCACTTGGCTTATCCAATAAACCAATTGGACTTGATCCAATCAAGCCCAAATCAAATCTAATTAAATCATATTTAATTAGACTTAATCTCAGCCCATTGGCTTAATCAAATTAAGCTAATTAGCAATCGAATTGCTAATCGATCCTCCTGCAACACTTGCACTGGGTTAAATATCAATCGTATTGATCATCTAACCCTAGAACGATTCTTAATCGTTGATCAACCATCCGATCGGATCATGAACTCTAATGTGTGTGACCTCATAGGTCCGAACCTAAGCTGGTAGCATAGAAATAAATTCCTATACCAATCGAAGTGACCATCTAGCAATGGTACCCGACGTCCGGATAGGTCGAATGTGTAGAACAACATCCTTAGAACCCATGCGGATATAGTTTTCATATAATTCATCCCCTTGACCAAAATGATCATAGGACACCCCAGAGCTCAACTGTCAACTCTGATCAGGTTGTCCACATTGTACTTCAAAATATCAAATCCATCTGATGGATTACCCTGGCCAAGATTTTGCTAAATTGAAATACAGCGACTCATTCTTCTCCAACTCTTGGAGTGGTCAATCCCATCTCGATCACACTCTGACTTCGCAAGTACTTGACTGTGCCCAGAAGCCTTCCGTCCCTGAATTAGAAATTCAGTTAGTCCAGTACCAAAGCACAGTGAGTTGCTTGCAAGTCACTGAGGCGATCTCAAGTCTAAGGGACACTTATACCTATATCCCATCAGAGACATTCTCGACAGCAGAATGCTCTGGAGTTGGTCACGTTCAATGATAATGTACCCTTACATCTCACCTGTATGCCATACCAGTGTCTCCACACTCCTTGGTTAAGAGGACAACCAACCCATATGGCCTACAGCGACCTATGCTCGATAGAAGCTGTCGTCCTTATTAACAGCTTATCATTTGGTCGTGAACAGTTTTAAGGACTAATCGATAAATCCTCTCTTTATCGAACTTAAATAGTCCTAAGGACTTCATCATAAAAACGGAGTTCATTAGAAGATGAAAGCTTATGATGAAAATGCCAAATATATTTTATTTATTAACAAATCAATTACAATACTTGGTTGCTCAACCGTCAACAGCTTGACGATTGGCTTTTTGGGACACATTTCCCAACAACTCCCACTTGTCCTAAAGCCACTCGGCACAGTATCTAATACCCATCTTCGACTTGTGGTTGTCGAACTCCTTTATTGCCAAGGCTTTAGTGAAGGGGTCGGTTAGGTTCTCCTTTCAGTCGATCTTCTGAAGGTCGACGTCACCTCGATCCACGATCTCTCGGACCAGGTGGAAGTGGTGCAAGATGTGCTTCATCCGCTGATGTGCTTTGGTTCCTTCACCTGAGCTATGGTACCAGTGCTGTCGCAGTAGAGCAGGACTGGACCATCAAAGGAGGATGCTACTCCAAGCTCATTGATGAATTTCCTCAGCCACACAGCTTCCTTCGCGGCATCCGATGCTGCGATGTACTCCGCTTCACAAACAGAGTCCGCCACAGTATGCTGCTTGGAACTCTTCCAGCAGATGGCTCCACCATTCAGAGTAAAGATATAACCCGACACACTCCTGCTGTCATCATGGTCAGATTGGAAGCTGGAGTCTGTGAACCCCACAAGTTTCAGATCTGACTCGCCATAAACCAACCATTGGTCCTTAGTATTTCTCAAATACTTAAGGATGGCTTTAGCCACTTTCCAGTGGTTTTCTCCAGGATCAGATTGGTATCTACTCACTACTCCTAGTGAGTATGCCACATCTGGTCTTGTACATGTCATGGCGTACATGATAGATCCCACGGCTGAAGCATATGGGACTCTACTCATACGCTCTCTCTCTTCAGGAGTTGTCGGACAATCCTTCTTAGAGAGAGAAATTCCATGACCTATCGATAGATAGCCCTTTTTGGAATTCTCCATGCTGAACCTCTTCAGCACAGTGTCTATGTACATGGACTGGGATAACCCAAGCATCCTTTTAGATCTATCCCTATAGATCTTTATCCCTAGGATGTAGGATGCTTCACCCAAGTCCTTCATGGAGAACTGTGATGACAACCAAACTTTTATTCCCTGTAGTGCGGGGATGTCATTCCCGATTAAGAGAATGTCATCCACGTACAAGACAAGGAATACCACAACTGGACCATTTGCCCATTTATAGATGCAGGGCTCTTCTCCATTCTTAATGAAGCCATACATTTTGATCACCTTATCAAAATGCATGTTCCAACTCCGAGAAGCTTGTTTCAATCCATAAATGGATCTCTGAAGCTTGCACACCTTGGACTCATCTGTGGATGTAAACCCCTCAGGTTGTATCATATACACCTCTTCAGTCAGCTCTCCATTCAGGAAAGCTGTCTTTACATCCATCTGCCAGATTTCATAATCCAGATGGGCAGCTATTGCAAGCAATATCCGAATAGATTTGAGCATTGCCATAGGGGAAAATGTCTCGTCATAGTCAATACCATAACGTTGACGATACCCCTTGACAACCAGACGGGCTTTGTAGGTCTCCACCTTTCTGTCTGCGCCCCTCTTCCTTTTGAAGACCCATTTACACCCAATGGGTTTAACCCCTTCAGGTGGGTCAACCAATGTCCATACATCGTTGACCTTCATGGACTCCATTTCGGATTTCATGGCTTCAAGCCATTTCTCGGAATTAGGTCTCTGCATAGCATCCATATAGGTGATCGGATCCTCATTATTCTCATCAAGTTCGATGGGATCACCGTCCCGGATCAAGAAACCGTAGTATCTGTCCGGCTGACGCGGTACTCTACCGGATCACCTTAATGGTGCAGGTATATTGGGCTCCAGATCTGATCTAATCATATCCGACTCAGGTTCAGCTATTGGTGTCGGTCCTTCTACCTGTTGAACTTCATCAAGTTCAACCTTAGAGGCAACGGTTCCTTCACCAAGGAACTCCTTTTCTAAAAAGATTGCCTTAAGGCTGACGAACACCTTTTGAACATCAGCATGGTAGAAAAAATATCTTTTTGTCTCTTTGGGGTACCCTATGAATGAGCATTTGTCAGACCTAGGTCCAAGTTTGTCTGTGACTAATCGTTTGACATAGGCCGGGCACCCCCAGACCCTAAGGTGTGAAAGTGCTGGCTTACGTCCCGTCCATATCTTATATGGAGTCTTAATTACAGACTTACTTGGAACCCTATTTAATAGATAACAGGCCGATTCGAGTGCATATCCCCAGAAGGATATCAGCAAGCTAGCAAAACCCATCATGGATCGGACCATGTCTAACAGAGTCCGATTCCTCCTTTCAGACACACCATTATGCTGTGGTGTTCCTGGAGGAGTCCATTGAGAGAGAATCCCATTCTCTCCTAGATATGTGAGAAACTCACTAGAAAGGTATTCTCCTCCTCGATCAGATCGAAGAGTTTTAATACTCTTCCCAGTTTATTTTTCTACTTCACTTCAGAATCGTTTGAACATTTCAAATGAATCCGACTTATGTTTCATCAGATAGACATATCCATATAGGTATAGGTCATCCGTGAAAGCTATGAAGTAGAAATATCCACCTCTAGCACTGGTGCTCATGGGCCCATACATCAGTATGTACTAGGCCCAAGAGCTCAGTAGCTCTCTCACCTTTTCCAGTAAAAGGTGACTTGGTCATTTTATCAAGAAGACAGAACTCACAGGTTGGAAGTGATTCACAATCACTGACTTTGAGGATTCCCTCTTGAGTCAACCTGTTTATTCTGTTCTTATTTATATGACCTAGCCTCCAATGCCATAAGTAGATATTTGACACACTATCTAATCTAGGGTGCTTGCCAGTAGAATAGACTCTTATCAGGCTTGATCTTTTTGGTCTGGCTCTGCACAGATGTCCCAGCCTGAACTTGCACCTTCTTGACTTTCTTCTTCTTGTTCTTCTTTCCTTTCTCAAAGGGTCGAGAACCAGAAGATGAACCTCTCACTGAGTTCACTGAGTTCACCGACTCCTTGAGGAGTTGGTGATCCTTCTCAAAGTTCTGAAGCAACCCCATTAACCCATGGTAGTTTACTTCAGGCTTTGTCATTCTATAATGAGTGAGGAATGGGAGACAAGACTTGGGCAGCGAGTTCAGTATTGCATCTTTCCCAAGCTGCTCATGCAAAGGAAAGCCGAGCTTGCTCAATCGTTCCATCAGCTCGATCATGTACAATACATGATCAGTGATAGAGACTCCATCCCGTATTTTGGCGTTGAAGATGGCACAACTAGTCTTGTGCCTCTCTACATGATCGGGTGTGCCAAAGGCATCCTCCAACACTTGAAGCATGTCCTTTGGCTGAGCCGTCTCGAATCTGTGACTGAACTCGTCACTCATAGCAGCCAGCATGATACAGCGCACCATGGTCCGGTCACTGAGCCACTTCTGGTAAGTGTCTCTGACTGTTCCACGTGCATTGACAGCTGGCTCCTCAGGTGCAGGATCCATTATCACATATAGGATCCGTTCATGCTCCAGGACTATCTTCAACTTTTGGTACCAGCTACCGAAGTTGGGTCCCACCAACTTATCATTGTCCAACAATGATCGGAGCGATAGGGAAGTGGCCATATTTGCACAAAGGAGAACCATAACCTAATTAGTAATTGATTCATTAAACCTAAAGATTTGGACTTTAATCAAAAGGTTTCTCCCACTATTTTATTCGAATTGGTAGCCTCTACCTTCAATTCGAGGAATTACCCTAATTCCTTAGTGGGTACTAGAATCCACTTAGACTGCACACAAGCCCAACTTTGGTTGGCCAACCCATGTACATCTAAGGGTAGGTTCATAACCAATTGTTTCTCTAAACAATTTTTAGTAATTTTAATTTTGCCCCAGAAACCTAATCAGTAGGCTTTGGCCTCCACTGTAAGGATCCAGTTAGGTCCAACCATTAACATGATCATACTTGGTGTATCTAACCAACGAATGATTAAGCCCAACTTTGGTTGGCTCACCTAACCACCATTAGAGAGATACTTCCAAGTCGTCATATGATGAGTGATAATTCCATTAGTCAACAAGCACCAGGCCTTTGGGTCTGCAATGATTATTGAGTTCATGGACTCATTATCAAACACCTTAATGGGAGCTATGACTCAGTTATCTCCATAACTTTATCATTTTAAGGACCTAATAATTTTAGAGATTTAAATAATATAGATGATGAGGTCAGATGAACCAGCTTATCATGATCCTCCCACTGACTTCACCAAGTCACTTAAGGGAGACCATTAAAAGGGCTGGTCTAGGAGCACCTAAATCAGTCACACTGATTTACCTAGCTGACATGGGTCAGCTCGAATAGTCAAGTGATCCGATCAAAACATAATTTCACCAAGAGGCCAGGTAAGTTCGATCAGTGGGAGGGTCTGCCAAACTTGCCTTAGACACCATCATGAATGGCCAGGTAAGCGGGCTCCCAATTAAAAACCACCGGTCTGGTTTACCTTAGACACCAACTGGTTTAATTAGTTTCGATTAGATCAACCTAACAGTTCGTGCTAGACCGCATAGCCAAAAATCAAGTCCATTTGGTTCTCGTTAAAGACATGGACTTGACCAACTACAACTATTGTAATTGATCTAGAGAATCCTTGACCTAATCTAAGACAACAATTATTAGATTTAGTCAATTCTCTAATTAAGTCCATCTTTAATCTAACCATAGGTCTAACCCAATTAATGGACCTAATTTCCACTAACCCATTAACCCAATGTGTTATGATTTGTGTCTTAGGTTCTTCAATTCACAATCCTAGAACCTAATCAAACAACTTCTTAATTCTTAATTAAGTTTTGGGCTGAGGGTTGGGTTTGGCTTTTCAAAAAATCATTTTCATATTTGTAAAACAATTTTACAATATGATTCTATTAATAATATTGCATGTTTGATTCATAATTAAGATGCAAGTGAAATAAACATGAAACTACTTTAGATCTAATCTAAACAGGTTCATGTAATTGAAACAATTTCAACTTTAAATAATTTCTTTGCATAAAAATTATTAACAAAGAGATTTTATTTCAGATTTAAATATATTTTAAATCTAATAAATCATAAATTTAATCTAGATCATATCTAACAAATTTATGATTAAAGATAGGTCTACACAAACTAGGACAACCTTTGCACTGTAAGGGGTAAACCTTACAGCAGGACAACCTTGCAGTTTGTGATTGATCTAAAATTTTAATTTTAGATTTAATAATCAGATTATAAATTAGATCTAATCTAAAAAATAATCTAAGCATGTATAAATAATCATGTAATAAAGAACCTAGGCTCTGATACCAATTGTAGGAACCAGATCTAGGGTTTCAGGGTTAGATCTTGAAACTTTTTCAAGATCATACAGCGGAAGACTAAAATAAATCAAAATTTATTTTTTAAGATCAAAAAATCTCTAGATCTAAGATCCTATTACATGATTATTACATAACATTAAATCAAAAATTAAAATATATATAAATATAGTATGAACTACATGTTGATCATATCAACATGTTTCTATACTAGCTACATCTAATGTATGTATTAAATAATAGATCAGATCTATTACCTTGCAAGTTAGACGCTCTAACCTCGCTGATCCGGGCTTAAGGATGATATTGCAAGCCACACATGCGTCCGGCCTCTAGGAGTCGTCCACACGAGCCCACGAATCTCGATCAGAAGTCCTGCTTCAGGAAATCAGCACAGTATGCTAGTACTGCGCTGATCCTTCTTTGATGGTTGATCAGGTGCCTCCTTCTTCTTGATTTGGACTCTTCCAAAGATGAAAAGTAGAAGGAAGAGTTTCAGATCTGGGACACTCTCAGAAAACTCAAGATGGAGGGAGGAAAGATATGAAAACAAAAACCCAAGAAGAAGACCCTCTTCTTCTTCACATTTTTCTCTCTAGACATCCAAACTTGCATCTTTTATATCTCCACGACCCAAAGGTATTTCTCTCTGATTTTTGGGTGGCAGAAAGGCCTCTCAAATATCTATCTCTCCTTCAAATTTTACGAAGAAACTCATCTTATATAGAGAGATATGATAGAGTCCTTGTCTAGGTCAAACACCTAGTCAAGGCTTATCCAAACATGGCAAGTTAAGGGACGCCCAACTCTTGAGCACCTCCTCCATATTTTCTTGTATAGATCACCAGAAAAGGGTGTACAATGTAAACCCTAAAAGCCACAAAAATTCCAAAAAAAATTTGGATAAATTCGGTGCAAAATTGAAAGAGTTTTGGATTTCTAAAACTCTATCTCATAGAATTCGAAATCCAAACTTATTCCTTTTAGATTTGATCCAAATCACCTTCCATGTAAGAAAGAAGAGAGGAGACCTTTTGTGAACGTGGGAGAGATCTGAGAGAGGGCTTTTGTCATACAAAATAAGTAGAGATTGACGTTGAATAAGAGAGAGGGCGTGGAGAAGGCTTATGTGGCGCAAGGTGGAATCCTAGTCCTACTAGGATTCTGTCTCATAACTTGTTTTAATTTGGTTTCCCAAACCAAATCAAATCAAAATTAGATCAACCCAATTAAAATAGGTTTTAACCTAATTAAGAATCTAATTTAATCAGATTAAATTAGATTTAAATCTGATTTAATTTTCTAATCAAATTAGAAATTAGATTGACCCAAGTCCTAGTTGAACTAGGACTAGTCTTTCCTTGCACTTGGCTTATCCAATAAACCAATTGGACTTGATCCAATCAAGCCCAAACCAAATCTAATTAAATCATATTTAATTAGACTTAATCTCATCCCATTGGCTTAATCAAATTAAGCCAATTAGCAATCAAATTGCTAATCGATCCTCCTGCAACACTTGCACTGGGTTAAATGTCAATCGTATTGATTATTTAACCCTATAATGATTCTTAATCGTTGATCAACCATCCGATCGGATCATGAACTCTAATGTGTGTGACCTCATAGGTCCGAACCTAACCCGGTAGCATAGAAACAAATTCCTATACCAATCGAAGTGACCATCTAGCAATGGTACCCGACGTCCGGATAGGTCGAATGTGTAGAACAACATCCTTAGAACCCATGCGGATATAGTTTTCATATAATTCATCCCCTTGACCAAAATGATCATAGGACACCCCAGAGCTCAACTGTCAACTCTGATCAGGTTGTCCACATTGTATTTCAAACTATCAAATCCATCTGATGGATTACCCTGGCCAAGGTTTTGCTAAATTGAAATACAGCGACTCATTCTTCTCCAACTCTTGGAGTGGTCAATCCCATCTCGATCACACTCTGACTTCGTAAGTACTTGACTGTGCCCAGAAGCCTTCCATCCCTGAATTAGAAATTCAGTTAGTCCAGTACCAAAGCACAGTGAGTTGCTTGCAAGTCACTGAGGCGATCTCAAGTCTAAGGGACACTTATACCTATATCCCATCAGAGACATTCTCGACAGTAGAATGCTCTGGAGTTGGTCACGTTCAATGACGATGTACCCTTACATCTCACCTGTATGCCATACCAGTGTCTCCACACTCCTTGGTTAAGAGGATAACCAACCCATATGGCCTACAGCGACCTATGCTTGATAGAAGCTGTCGTCCTTATTAACAGCCTATCATTTGGTCGTGAACAGTTTTGAGGACTAATCGATAAATTCTCTCTTTATCGAACCTAAATAGTCCTAAGGACTTCATCATAACAACGGAGTTCATTAGAAGATGAAAGCTTATGATGAAAATGCCAAATATATTTTATTTATTAACAAATCAATTACAATACTTGGTTGCTCAACCATCAACAGCTTGACGATTGGCTTTTTGGGACACATTTCCCAACAGTCCAAAGTCGGGATGAACTTCCCTCCAGCTGGCCAATCCTCTCCCGGGCAGCCGACAGCTCCACCTTGAGGGAACTGATTTTGGCGGCTTGAGCCTAAATTCGATCGCTGGCACTCTTCTTGTGTTCCTTAAGCTCCTTCGCGAATTCCGCCTTCCTCTGACTGTACTCCATGATCCCCTTCACGTGGAGATTCCGAAAGCGGGTGGCCTCCGAGGTGGCTTCAGAGTAACCCTCCCTTAACATGCGAAGCTCGCCTTCCATTTTCTTCGACCCTTTTGTCAAATGAAGAACTTCCTTCTTCAGCCACTGGATCGTAGTCTTCAGTGGAACCCCTAGGGCAGGGGAAGTGCTACGGCGGGATGCTGCCATCGGGAGGTCAATGCGTTAAACGCAGCTCATTACAAAGAAGTAGAAGGAAAAAAGAAAGAAAAAGAAGAGAAGAAAAGTCCCCCAAAAGGAGGAGACCACTTTTATTGACTGAACATTTCTTGAAGACAAAGGAAAGAAGAAAAATGGCAATAAAGGAAGAATACAAAGTTAGAGGTCTTGGACCTCTAGATCAACGGGGGGACTCGACACCTCTGGGGGGTGGACCGCGGCGGCTGCAGTGGCAGTGGAGGGTCCGGCTTCATCCTCGGACACCTCGTCCAAGAAGCTGAGGTCGAGCTCGGGGAATTTCGCGACCATCTTCTCCTGGCAGAGCTCGAACCCTTTATTGAATGCGGCTTGGCCGAACTCAACCTTCAACTTCTTCATTTCGGTGGAAGTCTTAAACTCCTCCACTGCTTGACTCCTGGCCTCCGAGACCAGGGTCAGGATCTGTTCTGCCATGTTGGCGACCTCGGCCTCCGCCCTCCTCACCATCTCCTCCAGGTCGGCCTTCTGTTCCACCGAGGTCTGTCTCTCCCTCTCAAGCGCCTCTCAGAGACCGGCCACCTCGAGGGCCATTTTCTTAAGGCGGGCAGCCTCGGCCTGCTGACCTTCTACCGCCTTGTTTGTCGTCTCGATGTTGGCGAGGAATTGATGCTCGAGTTGCAAGGGCAACAGGAGAGCTAGAATCAGAGCTGGGAAGTTAATTAAATGAAAAAGCGAAAGGAAAAAAGAGGACGAATCTACTTACCTCGAGGAAGGCCCCCAGCGAGTCCCAGACTCGTTGTGTAGGATCGACGCGGACGATCCTCTGGACGACTTCGGGCAGTGAGCACCCGTCTACCAGCTTTTTTATTAGATCCCTGTCACTAAAGGGATCATCCCCCTGCTCCTCTTCGGAGCCACGGGACTCTTCAGTGGCAGCCCGACGACTGCCGACCTGGCGGGCCAAGGTCTTCCTCCTCTCACCCCCTGGCACCTCCTCAGGATGGGTCTTCGAAGTGGGGACCTCGGTAGGAGAACTCAAACCCCTCGGGGAGGCCCGGGCGGTGGGACGCTCGGTATCTGGAAGGACGTCGGCAGCTGAGGTCGCCCGTGCGGGCACGGTCGAACTCGTCCCCTCCGCTCTGGCCCTCTTCGTCGGCCCGGAGGCCACGACGCCCTTTCTTTTGAGAGCCTTCAGGCCCCTGGCAAGCATCTGTGCTTCTTCGACGTCCATGCCTAAAAAAAAAAAAAAAAAAGAGAGAAAGAGAAAAGAAAAGGAAGGCGTGAAAAAGAAGAAAAGAAGAGAGGTAAAAAAAAAAAAAGAGAAGAAGAAGAAGAAAAAAGAAGGGGAGAGATGAAATACTGGCGGGATCTAGGGGGCTCAGATCGATGTTGAACAAAAACTGCTCCTTCAGGAGGTTGGGGAGAGAAGGAGTTGGATATTTGAGAAGTTTCTGGGAGGCTTGATGGTCGTCTCCCCCCAGGCTGGGCGCCCGACGGACGGAGTCCCTCAGGGAGCCCCAAGGGGGCAACTCTAGCCTTAAGGTCGGGCATCGGACATAAAGAAACTTTCCCTTCCAGTTGTGGATAGAAGAAGGAGCACCCTTCAGTAACCCCTTCCTACCAAACTGAGGGGAGAAGTACCACCAATCCTTCACCGAGGGATGACGCTTGAAGGTGTAGAAGTATCTAAACAACGAAAGGGTGGGCTGGACTTCGACTACATAACAAAAAGAGAGGAACCCTATCAAAAACCTAAATGAGTTCGGTGCGACCGAAGCCAGAGAAATGTCCAGGAACCGAAAAAGGGCAATGACGAAAGGCGGCAGAGGAAGCCGGAGTCCGGCACGGAAGGCCTCCTGGTACAGACAGAAGCAGTCGGGGGGAGGGGCACTTGCCCGGTCGGACGGGCCAGGAAGTTCCAGTTCGTACTCCGGAGGAACCCCATACTGAACTCTTATCAGTTGGAGTTCGTCTGGAGTTAGAGAACATGGAATGGCGTCCGGTGTAAAAATCGGACGAGGTTCGGCTCTACCTACCGATTCATCTACCGTCTGAGGACTCTGGGAGACCGAGACAGACGAACTCCTAGAGCCGCTAGAAGAAGAACCCGTGGAAGATATCTAGAGTCACACGAAGACCACTTACAGAAGCGAAATCCCTAAAAATCGGGAAAGATCACGGACAAGATCCCGGGGGACTGAGGCGCAGAGCAAGAGGAAGAAAGATCGAACGACAAGAGGAAGAACAAAAAGAGGAAGGAGTTTCGAGACTAACCTAGGCGATTCGAAGAAGTATGAAGGTGCGAAAAGGGGGACGGCTCGAGGAACGCCTAAGGCTGGGAAGGGCGCTGAGAAAAATCGAAGTTCTCAGGAAGAAGAAGGATGCCAGAACGAGACCGTCGGATAGAGCGGAACTCTTGGAGGAGGGGTGCGGGTTTAAATAGGCCCTGAGATCCGGCATAATGACGATTGCGAATCCCCTCTGGCCGGTCTCTTTTTGCCGCATGTCCCACTCACCACAGTGGGTGGTTAAAAAGTGGCAGACGGCTGACAGTGCCTTTATTGCGCCATGCCTCGAGCACCGTTCCGCTGCAGGTTCCAAAAGGGCCTCTTCGGATCACCTCGATTTGAAAAGACTCCGGCGCATGTGCATTAAGTGCCAAAATATCTGAGGACGATCGCGCACGGGCATCGAGGGAGCAACTTCGGCTGTGACAATCTTTCTGTACTTTTTTCATTCAAAATTCGAACTCAGAAGTAGGGGGACTGGTGTTGGGTATAAAAAATCCTCAGCTGAAGTTCTTAACAGGATTGACCCTCCAGCTTTCGACCGCAGATGGTATCTCCCCGGACTTCTCCAACAGCCAGATTCCCACAGTGCTGATCGAATTTCCCCGACGGACGAACTCCCACTACACCACCCGAGCTCCTTCGATATGAGTTCCCCCAGTTATCTATTAAACCACCCCGAGCGCTCACTAAGCTCCGCCGACAGCCGACTTTCTATGACTATCAGCTGCTCCCCGAATCCCTTCCAGACTTTTTCCAGCCAGGTTCAACTCCAATCCGAACTACTCCGGACTCCGCCGACGGCTGAACTTCTCCAACGGTAGATTCCTACAACTACCAGAACTCAGCCCGGACTCCTACGGGAGCCGGGCTCCGTCCTCGACCTCGACTGCGGGAAGGCTTCGCCCGGACTTCTACGGGAGCCGAGCTCCGCCCACGACTTCACTTACAGGTAAACTCCGTCCGGACTCCTACGGGAGCCGGACTTCATCCCTGACCTTGATTGCAGGTGGACTTCGACTGGACTCCTACGGGAGCCAGATCTCGTCTCCGACTCCAGCTATAGGCAGACTTCGTCCGGACTCCTACGGGAGCCAGACTTCGTCCCCAACCTCGACTGCTCGAAGGCTTCGCCTGGACTCCCATGGGAGCCGGGCACCATCCTCGACCTCGACTGCGGGAAGACTTCGCCCGGACTCCTACGAAAGCCGAGCTTCGCCCACGACTTCACTTACAGGTAAACTCCGTTCGAACTCCTACGAGAGTCGAACTTCATCCCTGACTTTGATTGCAGGTGGACTTCGACCGGACTCCTACGGGAGCCAGATCTCGTCTCCGACTCCAGCTACGGGCAGACTTAGTCCGGACTCCTACGGAAGCCGGACTTCGTCCCCAACCTCAACTGCGGGAAGGCTTCGCCCGGACTCCTACGGGAGCCGAGCTCCACCCACGACTTCACTTACAGGTAAACTCCGTCCGGACTCCTATGGGAGCCGAACTTCATCCCTGACCTTGATTGCAGGTGGACTTCGACCGGACTCCTACGGGAGCCAGATCTCGTCTCCGACTCCAGCTACGGGCAGACTTAGTCCAGACTCCTATGGAAGCCGGACTTCGTCCCCAACCTCAACTTCGGGAAGGCTTCGCCCGGACTCCTACGGGAGCCGAGCTCCGCCTACGACTTCACTTATAGGTAAACTCCGTCCGGACTCCTACGGGAGCCGGACTTCATCCCTGACCTTGATTGTAGGTAGACTTCGATTGGACTCCTACGGGAGCCAGATCTCGTCTCCGACTCCAGCTACGGGCAGACTTAGTCTGGACTCCTACAGAAGCCGGACTTCGTCCCCAACCTCAACTGCGGGAAGGCTTCACCTGGACTCCTACGGGAGCCGAGCTCCACCCACGACTTCACTTACAGGTAAACTCCATCCGAACTCCTACGGGAGCCGGACTTCGTCTTTGACCTTGATTGCAGGTAGACTTCGACTGGACTCCTACGGGAGCCAGATCTCGTCTCCGACTCCAACTACGGGCAGACTTAGTCCGGACTCCTACGGAAGTCGGACTTCATCCCCAACCTCAACTGTGGGAAGGCTTTGCCCGGACTCCTACGAGAGCCGAGCTTCGCCCATGACTTCACTTACAGGTAAACTCCGTCCAGACTCCTACGGGAGCCGGACTTCATCCCTGACTTTGATTGCAGGTAGACTTCGACTGGACTCCTACGGGAGCCAGATCTCGTCTCCGACTCCAGCTACGGGCAGACTTCGTTCGGACTCCTACGGAAGCCGGACTTTGTCCCCAACCTCAACTGCTGGAAGGCTTCGCCCGGACTCCCATGGGAGCCGAGCTCCACCCACGACTTCACTTACAGGTAAACTCCATCCGAACTCCTAGGGGAGCCGGACTTCGTCCCTGACCTTGATCGTAGGTAGACTCTGTCCGGACTCCTACGGGAGCCGGACTTTGCACCTGACTTTAATTGCAGGTAGACCCCACCCTGGCTCCTATGGGAGCCGGACTTCATCCCCACAGCTTCAACTGCAGGCAGACTTAGTCCGGACTCCTACAGGAGCCAGAGTCCGAGCTCCTCTCAGATGGGTGGCTAGCCACCTCTCCCCACTAGACACTCCAGCAGAACTTCGACCGACAGGCCTAGGCCCACTGGTAGGCCGCAGCAACAGTCACGACCCTACTCCACCTCCTGCAACAGATTTCGTGCGGCTCCATCACTCCCTGACAGGCCGCAGTGACGGCCATGACACTGCTCCACCTCCTGCGACAGATTTTGCACGGCTCCATCACTCCCTGGCAGATCACCATAATGACCACGATTCTGCTCCACTCCCTGCGACGGATACCGCGTGATTCCTCCCACCTCCTGGCAAGTCGCGACAACGGACGCCGTTCCACTACCCGCAACAGACTCCACGTGGCACGTCTCGATGGTGGCCACGATCCCACTCCACTACTCTTCGCAACAAACTCCGCCCGACTCTGGGCAGCCCATTGCCAGACGGTTACGGATATCGCTATCTGTCTGCTGCCCCCTTTCACCTATAAAAGGGGGCCCTAGATACGTTATTCTCCAAGCTCTCATTTTTACCTAGAAACTCTGCTAAAATTTTTGTTCAAGCACTCCATTCTTGTTGAGGCAGAGAACTGACTTGAGCATCAGAGGGTCTTGCCAGAGCAACCCCACCTCCAGTTTAGACTTCTTTTGCAGGCCCCGACGGCGACCGCGACTCCAGCTTCTCCGGTGCTAGCAGATTTTTGCACCAACAATATATATATTTGCATGCATAGATTAAGTTGTAATCTAAAAGTTTAAATTTAAAATTCAAAATTCAAAATTTAAATTTTGAAAGTTGTTCGAAATTCAAAATTCAAAATTTTGAAATTCAAATTTAAAATTTGAATTTTAAAATTTGAAATTTAAAATTCAAAATTTTAAAATTTGAAATTCAAAATTTAAAATTTGAAATTTGGTTGAAATTTCAAATTTGAAATTCAAAATTTAAAATTCAAAATTTGAAATTCAAAATTTGAAATTCAAAAATTTGAAAATTTGAGAATTAAAATTTATTTAAAATTTAAAATTCAAAATTTAAAATTTAAAATTTAAAATTTGAAATTTAAAATTTAAATTTTAAAATTGGTATATTTAGATATACTTGATCCAAGTAGCAAATAATCGAATTGGATTGGTTGCCATGGCCGTCCGGTCATAGGAGAAAAGTAGGGTTTAAAGGCCCTCTCCTCCCATTCGATGGGGTCTCCTATGGTGGTAGGGGTGCCGCTGCAATTATATCCCATGCAGATGAAGCAGCGAAAAGAATTAATTGTAAAAGTTCAATTGTAAAATTTATTATGAATTATTAGGTCCTAAAAATCCTTAAAAAAAAAAATTATTAGGTCCTAAAAATGATTAAGTTATATTGATAACTAAGTCATAGCCTCCCATCAAGTGAGTGATAATGAGTCCATTAGTTTAATAATCATTGGAGGCCCAAAGGCCTGGTGCTTATTGACTAATGGAATTATCATTCATAATATGATAATTTAGTTTGAGTCTTTCTGATAGTGATCAGGTTGGTCGGCCAAAGTCGGGCCTGATCATTTATTGGTCTGATTCACCAAATCAAATCATGTTAATGGTTGGACCTAACCAGATCTTTTCAGTGGAGGCCAAAGCCTACTGATTAGGTTCTAGGGCAAAATCAATTACTAGAAGTTGTTTAGAGAAACAACTGGTTATGAACCTACCCATAGATGCACATGGGTTGACCAACCAAAGTTGGACTCGTGTATAGTCTGTGTGGATTCTAGTACCCACTAAGAAATTAAAGTAATTCCTCGAATTGGAGGTTGAGGCTACCAGTTCATAAAAATACTGGGAGAAACTTTAGACTAAAGTCCAAGTCTTTAGTATTTATAATTTATGTACAAATAGAGGTCTGATTTTCCTTTATGCAGCTATGGCCACTACCCTATCGCTTCGGTCATTATTAGATAATGAAAAGCTCATGGGACCTAATTTCGATAGCTGGTATCAAAAATTAAAAATTATCCTTGAACATGAGCGGATCCTTTATGTAGTAACGGATCTGGCACCTGAGGAGCCAGCCCCGAACGTTAGAGGGACGATCTGAGATACTTATCAGAAGTGGCTCAACGATCGCACCACCGTTCGGTGCATAATGCTGGCGGCAATGAATGATGAGTTCAACCGCAGGTTCGAGAACACCCAGCCACAGGAGATGCTTCAAATGTTGAATGACTCTTTTGGCACGCCTGACGACGTTGAAAGGCACAAAACTAGTTGTGCCATTTTCAATGCTCGGATGAGGGATGGAGCCTCAGTCACTGATCATGTACTGTACATGATCAAAATGATTGAGCGCCTAAGTAAACTGGGCTTTCCCTTGCACGAGTAGCTCGGTAAGGATGCGATCCTTAATTCATTACCCAAGTCCTTCCTCCCCTTCCTTACTCATTTTTGGATGACAAAGCCTGCAGTGAACTACCACGACTTGTTGGAGTTGCTGCAGAACTTTGAGAAGGATCACCAGCTCCATAAGGAGTCGGTAAATATTGTGGGAGGGTCTTCTTCTGGTCGTCGACCCTTTAAGAAAGGGAAGAAGAACAAGAAGAAGAAGAATAAGAAGGTGCAACCGCATGCTGAGATGTCTGCACATGGTCAGACCAAGAAGCGTAAGCCCGACCAGAGCCAGGCGGAGTGCTTCTTTTACAAGAAGCAGGGGCACTGAAAGAGGAATTATCCTCTATACATTGCCTCACTGGACCCGAACAGGCCGAAGAAGAAGCAAGGTACTTATATGATAACACTTTGCAACTTTTTCATTTGTGATACTACTACCTGGGTATTGGATACCGGAAGCCCTTATCATATTTGCAATTCGATGCAGGGTCTACAGGTCAGTAGGAGATTTGATGAAGGCGAGAGATTCCTAAATGTTGGAGATGGAAGCAAAGTTCCAGTTCTAGCATTAGGAATCATGAACCTTGTAATCAATTCTTGAAATATAATTCTGAGTGAATGTCACTATTGTCCAAGCTTTTTATTAAATATTATTTCTGTAGGCCTTTTGGCCATGAACGGTTATCAATTTTTAATAAAAAGAAATGTTTGCAATATCATTTTGAATGGTGTTACAATGTTTGTTGGACAACTTAATAAAGGAATTTACTTTCTATCACAACCTGTTAATGTGGTTCAAACCTCCGGTAAATATCCTAGAATAGATAATGTGTCAGAAGTCTACCTTTGGCACTATAGGCTAGGTCATATCAATAAAAATAGGATAAACAGGTTGGCTCAAGAAGGAATTCTTGAAGTAGGTGATTATGAATCACTTCCAACCTGTGAGTCCTGTCTTCTTGGTAAAATGATCAAATCACCTTTTACTGAAAAGGTGAGCGAGTCAGTGAACTCTTGGATCTGGTACACTCTGATGTATGTGGATCTATGAGCTTAAGTACAAAAGGTGGATATTTCTACTTCATAACCTTCACAGACGACCTATCCAGGTATGGGTATGTCTATTTAATGAAGCATAAGTCGGAGTTGTTTGAAATGTTCAAACTATTCCGAAATGAGGTAGAAAAACAAACTGAAAAGTGTATTAAAATTCTTCGATCTGATCGAGGAGGTGAATACCTTTCTAATGATTTTCTGACATATCTTGGAGAGAATGGGATTCTCTCTCAGTGGACTCCTCCTGGAACACCACAACATAATGGTGTATCTGAAAGGAGGAATCGGACCTTGTTGGACATCGTTCAATCCATGATGGGGTTTGCTGGTCTGTCGATCTCCCTCTGGAGATATGCGCTCGAATCGGCTTGTTACCTTCTAAATAGAGTTTCGAGTAAGTCTGTAACCAAAACGCCATATGAGATATGGATAGGACGTAAGCCAGTACTCTCGCACCTTAGGGTTTGGGGGTGTCCGACTTATGTTAAACATTTAATTACGGACAAGCTTGGACCTAGGTCTGACAAGTGTAATTTTATAAGATACCCAAAAGTGACCAAAGGGTATTACTTCTACCTAGCTGATGAGCAAAAAGTGTTTGTCAGCCTTAAGGCAATCTTTTTGGAAAAAGAGTTTCTTGTGAAGGGACTGTTGCCTCTAAGGTCGAACTTGATGAAGTTCGGCAAGTGAAAAAACTGACACAAGTAGCTGAACCTGAACCAGATTTGATTAGATCAGATCCGGAGCCCATTATTCAAGCACCCTTAAGGCGATCTGGTAGAGTACCATGTCAACCGGACAGATACTATGGTTTCTTGATCCGGGATGATGATCCTATCGAACTTGATGAAAACGATGAGGATCCGATCACCTATATGGATGCAATGCAGAGACCCGACTCTGAGAAATGGCTGAAGCCAGGAAATCCGAAATGGAGTCCATGAAGGTCAACAATGTGTGGACATTGGTTGACCCACCCGAAGGAGTAAAACCCATAGGGTGTAAGTGGGTCTTCAAGAGGAAGAGGGGTGCAGACAGAAAGGTGGAAACCTATAAAGCCCATTTGATTGCCAAGGGATATCGTCAACTTTATGGTATAGACTATGACGAGATATTTTCTCCTGTGGCAATGCTCAAATCCATTTGGATTATGCTTGCGATAGCTGCCCATCTGGACTATGAAATCTGACAGATGGATGTGAAGACAGCTTTCCTAAACAGAGAGCTGGATGAAGAGGTGTATATGATACAACCTGAAGGATTCACATCTACAGATGAGTCTAAGGTGTGCAGGCTACAGAGGTCCATTTATGGACTTAAGCAGGCATCACGGAGTTGGAACATACATTTTGATAAGACGATCAAGACGTATGGCTTCATTAAGAATGGAGAAGAGCCCTGCATTTATAAGTGAGCTAATGGTCCAGTAGTAGTATTTCTTGTATTGTATGTGGATGATATTCTCTTAATCGGGAATGATGTCTCTGCATTACAGGGAATAAAGATTTGGCTGTCGTCACAGTTCTCCATGAAGGATCTGTGAGAAGCTTCCTATATCCTAGGGATGAGGATCTATAGGGATAGATCTAAAAGGTTGCTTGGTTTATCTCAGTCCACGTACATTGATACTATGTTGAAGAGATTCAGCATAGAGAATTTCAAGAAAGGCTATCTTCCGATAGGCCATGAAATTTCTCTCTCGAAGAGAGATTATCCGACAACACCTCAAGAGAGAGAGCATATGGATAGGATTCCATATGCTTCGACTGTGGGATCTATCATGTACGCCATGACATGTACACGACCAGATGCGGCATACTCACTAGGGGTAGTGAGTAGATACCAATCTGATCCAGGGGAGAATCACTGGAAGGTTGTTAAAATCATTCTGAAGTATTTAAGAAATACTAAGGACCAGTGGCTTGTTTATGGTGAATCGAACTTGAGACTTATAGGGTTTACAGACTCTAGTTTTCAGTCTGATCACGATGACAGCAAAAGTGTGTCGGGATTTATTTTTACCCTTAATAGTGGGGCTATCTGCTGGAAAAGTTCCAAGCAGCACACAGTGGCTGATTTAGTTTGCGAGGCAGAGTATGTCACCGCATCAGATGCTGCCAAAGAAGCGGTGTGGCTGAGAAAATTCATCATCGAGCTCGGAGTAGCACCCTCCCTTGTTGGTCCAGTTCTGCTCTACTGTGACAGCTCTGGAGCCATTACTCAGGCGAAGGAACCAAAGGCATACCAGCAGACGAAGCATATTCTGCGCCGCTACCATCTCATCCAAGAAATTATGGATCGAGGTGACGTCGATCTTCAGAAGATCGACGGAAAGGAGAACCTGGCTGACCCATTCACTAAAGCCATTGCGGTGAAGGAGTTCGACAACTACAAGTCGAAGATGGGTATTAGATACTGCACCGATTGGCTTTAGGCCAAGTGGGAGATTGTTGGGAATAGTGTCCCAAAGCCAATCATTAACCTGTTGACGGTTGTGCTCATTTTTGTATTTGTACATGAATTATGAATTAATAAAAATTATTTTGGTATTTTTCATCACAAAATATTTCATCTTCTATTGAACTCCTATGTTGTGGTGAAGTCCTTAGGCCTATTTAGACTCGATAAAAGAGGATTTGTTGTTTAGTCCTTAAATCTATTCGCGACCAAATGATATATTGTTACCAAGGATGACAACATTTATCAAGCATAGGTCGTTGTGTGCCATATAGGTTGGTTGTCCTCTTAACCAATGAGTGTGGAGACACTGGTATGGAAAACATGTGAGATGTAAGGGTACATCTGCACTGAACGTGATCGACTCCGAAGCTATTTCTGCTATCAAGATTTGTTTTGATGGAATATGGGTATAAATATCCCTCCGATCTGAGACCGCCATGGTGACTTGCAAGCAACTCACTGCACTTAGGCACCGGACTACCTGAATTTTTAATTCAGTGACGGAAGGCTGCTGGGTGTAGTCAAGTACTTGACTTGTCGGTGCGTGTGTCAAGATGGGATTGACCACTCCAGTTTAGGAGCTGTGTACAGTCGTGTTTCAATTTAGTAAAACTTTGGCCAGGGTAGTCCTTGTGAGGAGTCACAGGACTGTTTGAGTTAAGCACGATTCGGATGATCTGATCAGGGTTGATAGTTTAACCCTGAGTCATCCTAAACATAGGGGTCAAAAGGATGAATTATACAGTAACTATATTCATGTAGGTTCTAAGTATTACGATTGTGACTATTCAACCTATCTGGACATCGGGTACCATTGCTAGATGGTCACTTCGATTAGTACAGGAATTGGTTCCTGTGCTACCGGCTTAGGTTCGAACCTGCGGGGTCACACACATTAGAGGTTCCTATCTGATCTGATGGCTGATGTAGAATCCTACATGTTTGAGACTCAGTGATCGAGAATCAAGATTCTCTGATCACGAGTTTCACACATTATGGGTACCGGGATCAAGAGTCCCACTGGTTGAGACTTTTCGATCAGGGTTACATATCGATGAATTCTGATGTCCGATTGTCCATCGGATTTGGACTTAGTATTTATAAGAGATTTAATTAGTGATTTGATCACTAATTAACTCAATTTGATTGAGTAATTATTTTTGGATCAAGTCCAATTGAATTGGATTCAGTTAGGTTTGACCCGATTAGGTTAAGAGTTGACCTAATCGTCGAGATGGTTTGGTCCCTGATTTTGATCAGAGGTTGGGTTTAGTCAATTTCTGATTTGATTAGGATTTTATTGAGCTTAATTAATTTTAATTAAGTTAGATTTAAATTAGTCTAATTGGACCTAACTTATTTGGTTCAATTAGGTTGGTTTAATTAATGAAATCACCTTGACCCAATCTCCATGCGCCACCTCACTTTCATTGCACCCATTTGAATTCATGAGAAGGAACTTCTCATGAATTATTTTCTCACACTAAGCCCTCTCCATGCCCCACTTTAATATGCCATATGAATGGATAAGGATGATTGGTTGGCCATTCAAATTCAAAATAAAGTTTGAATTTGAATGGGCAATCAATCTTTGCACCTTATCCCTTTTTTTATGCTCCATTTATTACATGAGAAAAAGTTTCTCATGAAATCACTCCATGTATAATTTAAGCCACGCCTCACACCTTTAGTGGATAAGAGATGAGTTGGTGTCTATTTGAATTCAAAATTTGATTTGAATTCAAATGTGCAATTACTCATCATTATCCTTTCTTTTGGATAAGACGTTTGACGTTGTTATAAAAGGAGGAGAATAGTGGGGCATGCAAGAAGAAGATTTTTGGAGAAAAATTTTGGGGCGTGAGAAGTCTTGTGCATGAGAAGGATATCCATATCCTTCTAAGAGAAAAAAAAAGAAAAAAAAGTGGGTGCAAGGTTTTCGGTGAGTTCCCTAGAGTTTTAACCTGGAGTTCGGGAAGTGAGAAAGTGAGCTACGAGTGTCGTGAGCCCACAAAATCTCAGGGAGATCTTCAACATCCTCTCAAGCATGTCTGTTGATAATCTGTAGAGGTCAGATATACTGTGTGGCTGCGTCGCGATAATCAGACTCTCCCGATGGTGATCAGATTGCGGCGATCTACTACCCGCACAAAGGTATTGTGTTCTGAACACATTACAATAAAGTGTTTATTGTTCTAATTTGAATTTTAAATTTAAATGCATGCATGCTATAATATTTAGATCTTAGTGTAGGGTATATTCATGTTAATTAATTAGATTAATTAATATTTTTCTGCTGTAAAATCAAGATTTTGAAAAAGTTTTAAAATTACCATTTTACCCCTGCACTGAATTCTCCACACTGACTTCATAAGTACTTGACTATGCTTAGAAGCCTTCCATCACTGAATTAGAAAATCAGTTAGTCCAGTACCAAAGCACAGTGAGTTGCTTGCAAGTCACTGAGGTGATCTCAGGTCTAAGGGATACTTATACCTATATCCCATCAGAGACATTCTCGACAGCAGAATACTCTGGAGTTGGTCACGTTCAATGATGATATACCCTTACATCTCACCTGTATGCCATACCAGTGTCTCCATACTTCTTGGTTAAGAGGACAACCAACCTATATGGTCTACAGCGACCTATGCTCGATAGAAGCTGTCGTCCTTATTAACAGCCTATCATTTGGTAATGAACAATTTTAAGGGCTAATCGATAAATCCTCTCTTTATCAAACCTAAATAGTCTTAAGGACTTTATCACAACAACGGAGTTCATTAGAAGATGAAAACTTGTGATGAAAATATCAAAAATATATTTTATTTATTAACAAATCAATTACAATACAAGGTTGCTCAACCGTCAACAGATTGATGATTGACTTTTGAGATATATTTTTCAATAACTCCCACTTGTTCTAAAGCCACTCGATACAGTATCTAATACCCATCTTCAACTTGTGGTTGTCGAACTCCTTTATCGCCAGGGCTTTAGTGAAGGGGTCGGTCAGGTTCTCCTTTCCGTCGATCTTTTGAAG
The DNA here is from genome assembly GCF_000442705.2 of Elaeis guineensis. Classification (NCBI taxonomy): domain Eukaryota; kingdom Viridiplantae; phylum Streptophyta; class Magnoliopsida; order Arecales; family Arecaceae; genus Elaeis; species Elaeis guineensis. The sequence continues at coordinate 42,469,107 of NC_026005.2, forward strand.
GTCGACGTCATCTAGATCCATGATCTCCCAGACCAGGTGAAAGCAGTGCAAAATGTGCTTCGTCCGCTGGTGTACTTTGGGTTCCTTCGCCTGAGCTGTGGCACCAGTGCTGTCATAATAGAGCAGGACCGGACCATCGAGGGAGGGTGCTACTCCGAGCTCGGTGATAAATTTTCTCAGTCACAGCTTCCTTCGCGGCATCCGATGCTGCGATGTACTCTACCTCACAAACAGAGTCTGCTACAGTATGCTGCTTGAAACTCTTCCAGCAGATGGCTCCACCATTCAGAGTAAAGATATAACCCGACATGCTTCTGCTGTCATCATGGTCAGATTGCAAGCTGAAGTCTGTGAACCCCACAAGTTTCAGATCTGACTCGTCATAAACCAACCATTGGTCCTTAGTATTTCTCAAATACTTAAGGATGGCTTTAACCACTTTCCAGTGGTTTTCTCCAAGATCAGATTGGTATCTACTCACTACTCCTAGTGAGTATGCTACATCTGGCCTTGTACATATCATGGCGTACATGATAGATCCCACGATCGAAGCATATGGGATTCTACTCATACGCTCTCTGTCTTCAGGAGTTGTCGGACAATCCTTCTTAGAGAGAGAAATTCCATAGCCTATCGGTAGATAGCCCTTCTTGAAATTCTCCATGCTGAACCTCTTCAGCATAGTGTCTATATACATGGACTGGGATAACCCAAGCATTCTTTTAGATCTATCCCTATAGATCTTCATCCTTAGGATGTAGGATGCTTCACCTAAGTCCTTCATGGAGAACTGTGATGACAACCAAACTTTTATTCCCTGTAGTGCGGAGATGTCATTCTTGATTAAGAGAATGTCATCCACGTACAAGAAAAAAAATACCACAACTGGATCATTTGCCTATTTATAGATGCAGGGCTTTTCTCCGTTCTTAACGAAGCCATACGTTTTGATCACCTTATCAAAATGCATGTTCCAACTCTAAGAAGCTTGCTTCAATCCATAAATAGATCTCTGAAGCTTGCATACCTTGGACTCATCTGTGGATGTAAACCCCTTAGGTTGTATCATATATACCTCTTCGGTCAGCTCTCCATTCAGGAAAGCTGTCTTTACATCCATCTGTCAGATCTCATAATCTAGATGGACAGCTATTGCAAACATTATCTGAATGAATTTGAGCATTGCCACAGGGGAGAACGTCTCGTTATAGTCAATACTATAATGTTGACGATACCCCTTGACAACCAGACGAACTTTATAGGTCTCCACTTTTCCGTCTGCATCCCTCTTCCTTTTGAAGACCCATTTACACCCAATGAATTTAACCCCTTCAGGTGGGTCAACCAATGTCCATACATCGTTGACCTTCATGGACTCCATTTCAGATTTCATGGCTTCAAGCTATTTCTCAGAATCAAGTCTCTGCATTGCATCCATATAGGTGATTGGATCCTCATCATTCTCATCGAGTTCGATGGGATCACTATCCCGAATCAAGAAATCGTAATATCTGTCTGGCTGACATGGTACTCTATCGGATCACCTTAATGGTGCAGTACATTGGGTTCCGGACCTGATCTAATGAAATCCGACTCAGGTTTAGCTATTGGTGTCGATCCTTCTACCTGTTGAACTTCATCAAGTTCAACCTTAGAGGCAACAGTTCCTTCACCAAGGAAATCTTTTTCTAAAAAGGTTGCCTTAAGGCTGACGAACACCTTTTGTTCACCAGTATGGTAGAAAAAATATCTTTTGATCTCTTTGGGATACCCTATGAATGTGCATTTGTCAGACCTAGGTCCAAGTTTATCTGTAACTAATCGTTTGACATAGGTCGGGCACCCCCAGACCTTAAGATGTGAAAGTGCTGGCTTACGCCCTGTCCATATCTCATATGGAGTCTTAATTACAGACTTACTTAGAATCCTATTTAACAGATAATAGGCCGATTCGAGTGCATATCCCCAGAAGGATATCGACAAGCTGACAAAACCCATCATGGATCGGATCATGTTTAACAGAGTCTGATTTCTCCTTCCAGACACACCATTATGCTGTGGTGTTCCTGGAGGAATCCGTTGGGAGAGAATCCCATTGTCTCCTAGATATATGAGAAACTCACCAGAAAGATATTCCCCTCCTCGGTTAGATCGAAGAGTTTTAATACTTTTTTCAATTTATTTTTCTACTTCACTTCGGAATCATTTGAACATTTCAAATGAATCCGACTTATGTTTCACCAGATAGACATATCTATATCTGGATAGATCATCCGTGAAAGTGATGAAGTAGAAATATCCATCTCTAGCACTTGTACTCATGGGCCTACATACATCAATATGTACTAGGCCCAAGAGCTCAGTAGCTCTCTCACCTTTTTCAGTAAAAGGTGACTTGGTCATTTTACCAAAAAGATAGGACTCACAGGTTGGAAGTGATTCATAATCACTGACTTCGAAGATTTTCTCTTCAGTCAACCTGTTTATCCTGTTCTTGTTTATATGACCTAACCTACAGTGCCATAAGTAGATATCTGATACACTATCTAATCTAAGATGCTTGCCAGTAGAATAGACTACGTTAACAGGTTGTGATAACATATACACACCATTGTTCAAATGTCCACAAAAAATAGCAACACCATTCATAATGATATTACAAACTTATTTTTTTATTGAAATTTCATAATTATTTTTGGCCAGAAGGCCTACAGAAATAATATTTAAAAAAAAATTAGGACAGAAATAACAATCATTAAGAACAACGGTATGAGACTCAAATACAAGTTTCAAGATTTCTAATGCTAGAACTGGAACTGATCTTCCATCTCCAACGTTCAGGAACCTCTCACCTTGCTCGGATCTCCTACTGACCTGCAACCCCTGCAACGAATTATAAATATGATAAGGGCAACCGGTATCCAATACCCAGTCAGTTATATCACAAATAAAAAAATTACAAGGAGTTATCATATAAATACCTTACCCAGCAACAGCTTGCTTCTTTCTCTGTCTGTTCGGATCTAGGGAGGCAATGTACTGAGCACAGTTTCTCTTCCAGTGCCCCCGCTTCTTGCAAAAGAAGCATTCAGTTTGACTCTTATCGGGCTTGATCTTTCTGGTCTGGCCTTGGACTGATGTCCCAGCCTGAACTTGCACCTTCTTCACTTTTTTCTTCTTGTTCTTCTTTTCTTTCTCAAAGGGTCGAGAACCAGAAGACGAACCTCCCACTAAGTTCATCGACTCCTTGTGGAGTTGGTGATCCTTCTCAAAATTCTGAAGCAACCATAGTAACCCATGGTGGTGTACTTCAGGCTTTGTCATTCTATAATGAGTGAGGAATGGGAGATAAGACTTGGGCAGCGAGCTCAGTATTGCATCTTTCCCAAGCTGCTCATGCAAGGGGAAGCCGAGCTTGCTCAAACACTCCATCAGCTCAATCATGTACAAAACATGATCAGTGATAGAGGCACCATCTCACATTTTGGCGTTGAAGATGGCACAACTAGTCTTGTGCCTCTCCATGTCATCGGGTGTGCCAAAGGCATCCTCCAACACTTGAATTATGTTCTTTGGCTGAGCCATCTCAAATCTGCGACTAAACTCATTGCTCATAGCAGCCAGCATAATGCAGCGCACCGTGATCCGATCACTGAGCCACTTCTGATAAGTGTCTCTGACTGTTCCACGTGCATTGGCAGCTGGCTCCTCAAGTGTAGAATCCATTATCACTTATAGGATCCATTCATGCTCCAGGACTATCTTCAACTTTCGATACCAGCTACCGAAGTTGGATCTCACCAAATTATCATTGTCCAACAATGATCGAAGCGATAGAAAAGTGGTCATATCTGCATAAAGAAAAATCATAACCTAATTAGTAATTGATTCATTAAACCTAAAGATTTGAATTTTAATCAAATTTTTTTTTCATTATTTTATTCTAATTGGTAGCCTTTACCTCCAATTCGAGGAATTATCCTAATTCCTTAATGGATACTAGAATCCACTTAGACTGCACACAAGCCCAACTTTGGTTGGCCAACCCATGTACATCTAAGGGTAGGTTCATAACCAATTATTTCTCTAAATAATTTTTAATAATTTTAATTTTTCCCCAGTCCCTAATCAGTAGGCTTTGGCCACCACTGAAAAGGTCTGGTTAGGTCCAACCATTAATATGACCATACTTGGTCTATCTAGCCAATGAATGATTAGGTCCAATTTTGGTTGGCTAACCTATCCACCATTTAGAAAGATGCAGTCAAGAAATCATATTATGAATGATAATTCCATCAGTCGAAAAGCACCAGACCTTTGGGCCTTCAATGATTATCCAACTGATGGATCCATTATCATCCACTTAATGGGAGGCTATGATTTAGTTATCACCATAATTATTTTATTTTAAGGACCTACTAATTTTAGAGGATTTAATTAACTTAGAGGAGGAGGTCAGATGAACCAGCTTATCATGATCCTCCCACTGGCTTCACCAAGTCAGCTTAAGGGAGACCATCAAAAGGGCTGGTCTAAGAGCACCTAAATCAGTCACACTGATTTACCTAGCTGACATGGGTCAGCTTGAATAGTCAAGTGATCCGATCAAAATATAATTTCACCAAGAGGCCTGGTAAGTTCGATCGGTGGGAGGGTCTACCAAAGCTTATCTTAGACACCATCAGAAATGGCCAAGTAAGCAGGCTGCCAATTAAAAATCATCGGTCTGATTTACCTTAGTCACCAACTAGTTTAATTAGTTTTGATTAGATCAATCTAATAGTTCGTGTTAGACCACTTAGCCAAGAATCAAGTCCATTTGGTTCTCGTTAAAGACATAAACTTGACCAACTATAACTATTGTAATTGATCAAGAGAATCCTTGACATAATCTAAGACAACAATTGATTAGATTTAGTCCATTCTCTAATTAAGTCCATCTCTAATCTAACCTTAGGTCTAACCCAATTAATGGACCTAATTTCCACTAACCCATTAACCCAATGTGCTATGGTTTGTGTCTTAGGTTCTTCAATTCACAATCCTAGAACCTAATCAAATAATTTCTTAATTCTCAATTAAGTTTTGGGCTAAGGGTTGGGGTTCAGCTTTTTTGAAAATAATTTTTATGTTTGTAAAATATTTTTATAATATGATTCTTACCAACCAAGTTGCATGTTTGATTCATAATCAAAATGCAAGTGAAATAAGTATGAAACTATTTTAGATCTAATCTAAACAGGTTCATGTAATTGAAACAATTTCAACTTTAAACTGCTCAAATTTCCTAGATAAATATATGATGGTTCTTTACACGGGAATAATTAATAAAGAGATTTTATTTTAGATTTAAATACTTTTTAAATATAATAAATTATAAATTTAATCTAGATCATATCTAACAAATTTATGATTAAAAATAAATCTACACGAACTAGGACAACCTTTGCACTGTAAGGGGTAAACCTTACAGCAGGATAACCTACAGTTCGTGATTGATCTAAAAATTTTAATTTTAAATTTAATAATTAGATTATAAATTAGATCTAATCTAAAAAATAATCTAAGCATGTATAAATAATCATGTAATAAATAACCTAGGCTTTGATACCAATTGAAGGAACCAGATCTAGGGTTTCAGGGTTAGATCTTGAAACTTTTCAAGATCAGGCAGCGGAAGACTAAAATAAATTAAAATTTATCTTATAAAATTAGAGAATACCTAGATCTAAGATTCTACTACATGATTATTATGTGGTATTAAATTAAAAATTAAAATATGAAGAGCAAGAACTACATGTTGATCATATCAACATGTTTCTATACTACATCTAATGTATGTGAAATATAATAGATCAGATCTATTACCTTGCAGGTTAGACATTCTAACTTTGCTGATCTGGGCTTGAAGATGATATTGTGAGCTGCACATGCATCCGACCTCTAGGAGTCATCCACACGAGCCCACGAATCACGATCAGAAGTCCTGGTTCAGGAAATCAGCATAGTATGCTAGTACTGTGCTGATCCTTCTTCGATGATCGATCAGATACCTCCTTCTTCTTGCTTTGGACTCTTTCAAAGATGAAAAATAGGAAAAGGAGTCTTAGATATGAGACACTCTTAGAAAACTCACAGATGGAGGAAGGAAAGAGGTAAACTTAGCAACCCTAGAAGAAGACCCTCTTCTTCTTCTCTTTGCTCTAACCCAGACACTTAGTTTTGTGTCTATTATATCTCCATGTTCCTATACTCTTTCTCTCTGATTTTCACATGCCCCAAAGGTCTCTCAATTCTCTATAATTCACAAAAATTTCAAGAAGAAATTCATCATAAATAATAAGATATGAAGAATCTTTATCTAGGTCAAATACCTAGTCAAGGAAAATCCAAACAGGGCAAGACAAGGGGTGCCCAACTCTTGGGCGCCCCCTCCTTCTTTTTCTACTATGGACCATCAAAAAAGGGTGCACAATACGTACCATAAAAGTCATGAAAATCTTAAAAAAAATTTGGGTAAAATCAATATCATAAGGAAAGAGTTTTGGTTTCCTAAACTTCTATCTCATAGAATTTGAAATCCAAACTAATTCCTACTTTGACTTAGTCCACAACCACATTCCATGTAAGAAAGAAAGAGTGGAAAGTTTTGGGCATGCATGAAGGCCTGGGAGAGAAGGTTTTGTCGCACAAAATAAGAGAGAGTGGGCATAGGGGGCTAAGGTGGTGCAAGGTGGAATCCTAGTCTTACTATGATTCAATCTATGACTTGTTCAAATTTGGTTTCTCAAATCAAATCAAACCAAAATCAAATCAACCCAATTAAAATAGGTCTTAACCCAATTAAAAACCTAATTTAATCAGATTAAATTAGATTTAAATATAATTTAATTTTCTAATCGGATTAAAAATTAGGTTGACCCAAGTCCTAATTGAACTAAGATTAGTTTTTCCTTGCACTTGGCTTATCCAATAAACCAATTGGACTTGATCCAATCAAGCCCAAACTAAATCTAATTAAATTATATTCAATTAGACTTCTTATCCCATTGGATTAATCAAATTAAGTAAATTAGTAATCGAATTGCTAATCGATCCTCCTGCAATACTTGCACTAGGTTAAATATAATCGTATTGATCGTTTAACCCTAGAACGATTCTTAATCGTTGATCAACCATCCGATCGGATCGTGAACTCTAATATGTGTGGCCTCATAGATCCGAACCTAAGTCAATAGTATAAAAATAAATTTTTATACCAATCGAAGTGACCATCTTGCAATGGTACCCGACGGTCGGATAGGTCGAATGTGTAGAACAACATCCTTAGAACCCATGCAGATATAGTTTTCATATAATTCATCTTCTTGATCAAAATGCTCATAGGATACCTCAGAGTTCAACTGTTAACTCTGATCAAGTTGTCCACATTGTATTTCAAAATATCAAATCCATCTGATGGATTAGCCTAGCCAAGATTTTGCTAAATTGAAATACAGCGACTCATTCTTCTCCAACTCTTGGAGTGGTCAATCCTATCTCAATCACACTCTGACTTCGCAAGTACTTGACTGTACCCAGAAGCCTTCCGTCACTAAATTAAAAATTCAGTTAGTCCAGTACCAAAGCACAGTGAGTTGCTTGCAAGTCACTGAGGCGATCTCAGGTCTAAGGGATACTTATACCTATATCCCATCAGAAACATTCTCGACAGCAGAATACTCTGGAGTTAGTCATGTTCCATGATGATGTATCCTTATATCTCACCTGTATGCCATACCAGTATCTCTATACTCCTTGATTAAGAGGACAACCAACCCCTTGGCCCGCTTCGTTCACAGCCCCCACCCTCCAGTCCTTTGCCCCACCCCACATCACCCCCATCCTTTGGCCCGCTCTGCTGGCGCCCCCCACCCCCCATCCTCCACCCCACCCCATGTCACCCTCACCCCTGACCCACTCCGCTCGCACCCCCCATCGCTCGCACCTCCCACACCCCCCGTGTTAGATGAATGCCCTAGAAGCCAATGTTGGCTGACATATTATGTAATTTTAGACTTTACTTTATACTTATAATATTTTTATTATTAATAAAAAATATTTTTATTTTAAATCATATTTTTGTGTCCATGATTTATCTTAAAAACTAACAAAGATGATTTTATATATTTTCAAGATGTTAAGAATTTGAGATATATATATTAATTAATGGTTAGTTTCTAAATGCTCCCAATCAAAAGATCATCATGGAGGACAATGATCAATCCATTTAAAGATCGATGCACAGATTATCTTCCTTTTGGATAGATGAGTCTCGAATCTGTAGTGTAAGGATATTGAGGTGAGAGTGCAAATGATTGTTAGAGAACAACTTGCACTGAGCGTGACCAATACGAGAAACTACTTGGATGTCTACTCACTCGTTAGTGGTTGTCTTGATGCTGCAATAATATAGGTGGTCCTTTGACCTGCGGTATCATCGGCTATTTGTAGCGAGACTATTGAGTTTGATTGCACGTTTTCTTGATCGTTAGCCATTTGGAACCTTGCTATGTATGTTGGTTACAGTAGGTTCAAGTTCGCTATTAGAAGTAGGATGCACCTAGAAAGAATCTATCGATCTTAGTGGAAAAAAAAAGTTCTATGTGATTTGCGAGACTGAGTTCAGAAAGTTTTTGGCCAAAGCAAGTGTGAATACTAAAAAAGAGTTTCTATGAGATTCATAAGTGAATTCGAGTCGAGCCAATCTAGCATATAACTGATGATGGAGTCTGACGAGTTCTCCATGACCTCCATCAAGTCGGAACTCATGATAGAAGGATTGAATCACATGATAACTGCACCTAGGGGTTCAAACTTTCATTCTATTAGATTGTCACTACATACTGCTAGATATCATTGATGGATTATGAGACTCATCGGGCATCGTCTTGATGATCGATGACTCTCGAAAGGCAAAATTAAAATTATTCCAACCCATCGAAAGGAGTTTCGATGATATTATGATGAAAATTACAATATATCTCATAACCAAATAGAATGGAACCTATGGGGTCACACATTAAGGGGTTTAATCTTGAATTAACCTATTGAACTTATGAAGTTCTAATTGGGTTAGAATTTAGTAAAATCCTATTGGGTTTAAGAGAACCATACTAGCACATGGTTAAATCCAATTCTTCTCTGGGCTTCAATTTCTTATTAGATAAGAATTGAATAAAATCCATAACTTTAAACCTAATCTAAATTCATTTTGATTTGGATTTAACTGGGCACCTATTTATGGATCCAAAAGGATTGGATCAAGCCAATTAGTTGGCAAACAAATCTCCTTATCTTCTCCCTTGATTTTTCTTTTGTGGCGAGGATTAATTGGAAAGAAAGAGGAGGCGCATGCCTCCCTTTTTGGAAAGACCAAGGGTGCATACCTTAGAGTGGGTGGATGAAAGAAAGAGGGGCCCACCCCTCCTTTGTTTAGGAATGAAAGGAGAGAGAGAGAGAGAGGGGCCACGCCTCTTCTCTTGAGCACTTAAAATCCAAAGGGAGCGTCAAGAGTTGGCACCCCAATTACCTGCCTTATAAATCAAGTGACGCCCCTCATCTTGCCTTATAAGATGAGGGCACCACATCCACTTAACATTTGAAGCAAGGATCTTTTCAATTGGGTCTGATTTTTTTGAAAAGAAAATCAGATTAAAAGATAGGTGACCTTATGAGATAAGAACTAACCTTTTTAGTCTGATTGGATAATGATTTGGATAAAAAAAAAGCTTATTTAAGGAGATAGTCTCTTAGAATTTTGGGTAATTACATTTTTGAGATTTCAAACCTCTCTCTCCTTCTCCATGCCATCTCTCCTTCTTCCTCTCTTTTCAACGCCCAAGAGTTGGACGTCTCATCTTCTCACACACCCAAGTTGAAGAGGATGATTGCTTCTATATCAAGAATGAGGAGAAAGACTGCTGTTCAAGTGTTGAGTTTGTGGTCAAAGATCAAAGGTTGATCAAAGGTTCAAAAGATTAAGATCCTATTTAGAGAAGAAGGATCTACAATGAGAAGAAAGGTTCAAGGTTAATCCCGATAGATACTTGTGGAAGTCGGACCTGTGTATAGCTCAAGAACCTTCAGATCCAAGATCATCGGTTGTGGTATATTTCAACTCGTGCATGGTATTAAGATCTGATCTCAATTTTAATTTTTAATTTTCAGATTATATGCATGTCTTAGATCTAGGGTTCGGGTCGATGTAAATTAGATGTATAGCATGTGGGGTTAAAAGGTTTAACTTAGATCTATTTCCACTGCTGTTTCAAAATATTTTGAAATCTATGCATGTTAATCTATCTAGTTTTCTAACACCCTGCTCCTCCCTTCTCTGCAGAGCTAAAAAAAAGAGTTTAGCTCACAGTGCCGGAGGTGGTGGCGGCAGCGGCGGTGGTTGTGGTGGCTGCAGTAGTGGTGGTGATGATGGAGAGGAAGATCGATGGTGATGGCGGTAATGATGGGGGCTTGCTCGTTGGTCTTTGGAAGCTCGAGAGGGGGTGGGAGAGGGAGAGGGAGAGGGTTTCGCGAGAAGTAACGGGCAGACAGAAGTGACAGGTTTTAATAGAACTTTTAGTGATGCAATATTTCTATCGCTAAAATAATTATTAGCAATGAAAATTTTTTTCATTGCTAATAATTTTTATCAAATTTTTTTCCTAAAAATTTTTTCCTCTAAAAGAATTTTAACAAAAATTTTTTTAAAAAAATAATTTACGATGAAAATCAGAATTTCCATTGCTAATAATAGTTATTCATGATGCAAACAAAATTTACATCGCAAATAATTTATCATTTATTTTTTTTTAATTTTTAAATTTTTATTGATTATTTATAATAAAAATTTTGCATCATAAAAATATTTATGATGTAAAACATATTTACATCATAAATAATACTTATTGGCGACATAATTTTTGCATCGATAATAATGGACTCATTTTTTTTAAAAAAATTGATTTTTCATCAATTATTTTATGATAAAAATTATGTCATAAATAATTTATTATTTATGATATAAAATTTATTTCTATCATAAATATGGATTATTTGTGATGGTAATTTTTGTAGCAAATACTTCCATCACAAAAATCTTATTTTCTTATAGTATAATTTTTTTTATTTTTTTTGAATATCATATAATTTTAAAATTTAAAATTTATCTTCATCATTTATTATATAAATAATTATTGTTAGAATATCTTGACAAAAGATCATCTCGATCTAATAGTCCTAGTTATGTTAATCAATAAAATTTGATTTTGATAGTCACAAATGACCGCATGATGATTTGATAGATAGCAACCATCGATGGATCCTAAAACTTACAATAATAATCTCGATAATATTTATAGCATACTATCAAAATTTTATTTCAATTAGATATCATTATCATAGTTAATTTAGCACAGGATGATTTGAGCTGTTAAATAAAAAATGAGTGATCAAAAGATCAAATAATATCTGATTATATGTACTCGAGTCAGCTTATTATTTACTTAATAAAGTTCTGAGTAACTCTGTAAATAAAACACCACATGAGATGTGGATAGGGTATAAGCCAGTACTCTCTTATCTTAGGATTTGGGAGTGTCCAACTTATGTCAAGCATTTGAAAACAAATAAGCTTCTGACAAGTATCAATTTATAAGGTACTCAAAAGAAACTAAGGAGTATTACTTCTATTTTACTGATGAACAAAAGGTGTTCGTCAGCAATAGGCCAATCTTTTGAGAAAAGGAGTTCCTTAGAGAAGAAACTAATGCCACTAAGGTTGAACTTGATGAAATTTGATCGGTAGAAAAACTGATATAATCTAGTGGACTAAAAAAATCAAATTTGATTGGATCAAACCTAGAATCTATTGTAACTTCATTTCAGCCATTTGAAAGCATATCTTGAAATTGCCACTTACAATCTCACCCTTCTAGACATAAGGGTATCGATAGGGGTGATAATTTGGGGGATGGCTTTTGGGCAACAAAGGAATTCAATGATCATGAGAGTGAGAAGGAGAGAATTTGAGGGAATAGAGAAAATATCCTAATAAATCATCAATAAATCTTGCAAATCTTGCAGCAAATCTATACTTGACTCTATTTTGATAGAATACAAGGTCATGCACATTAGAGTACCACCTTTTGCAACCATCTTTTTAATGGAGTAACTTTTGACAAGATGCGCTAGAGGGGCATTAGTTTCTTCAAATATATTACTGTCCCTAAGATATAAATTGCATAAAAAGCTTAAGAAATTTTCTTATAGGTTCTAAAATGCTGTCATTAAGCACTCAATACTACATCACTTCCACCAGGAGGAAGGGAATGCAAATAAATCTAGAGTTGTGATAGGTAAGTTAGAGCACTTGCCTCTTGTTGATGGCTTCTTCCCATTAGCCACCATATCCTCCAAAGTCTACTCTTCGAACAACTTGCTTTTAATTCTTTTAGCAAGAGTGGGATCAATAAAGTTATGCATACTTCATTAATCAATAAGAATAAAGATAGGCTTCCACTTAATCATTCCCTTCACTCCCATTATTTGAAGGGAGAGAGATCCAAATATAGCATATATGGAAATGTTGCCAGAAAATTCCTCCATAGGCTCTTTGTCATATTCTTTGGTCTTATCATGCTCATCAGATAAATTACCTTCTACCAGAAAATAAAATGTTATTTAGACAACCCTTGAAATTAGGATCAATTTATCTTAGTACCCCTAGAGTTAAAAAAAAATTCAAAGTGGTCTCTAAAGTTAGTTGAGTAGTTCACTATGGTTCCGAACCCCATCCAGTATCCAATATTGTTAAGACATCAATATAAATGACAATTTTTTTCCCACTAAAATGGCTTATTTATCAAAAATATGCCATCTCTTTTCTTTTTCTCATCTCTCCTCACTCCCATCACCACCTTCTCTTCCAATACCTCTTCCTTCTTTCTAAACTAGCCATTGTCTTCATCTTGTCTCTCCATGCCTCCTCTCTATCTATCCTAGTTCCACTCGAGCCCTATTTACTGTCACCACCTCCTCCTCCAACAAGTCTGCCTTGTCCTCTATAAACCTCACTGCCATCCCCATCCCTCATTTTGACTATTGGATTTTCCTCAGAGGGGAGGAAGGTGGGAAAGGATGCACACATTCCTAGCAATTATGTGCAAGTTCACAATCTTACCACCAACATTGATAATCAAAGAAAAAAGGGTAAAAATGTGGATTGATAACATGAGTCATGAACCCTTGAACTTCGACAACTTTCACTACCATAATACCACTTGCTCGGAAGAGGAGGGAATAGGATGTAGTTAGGGCTATGATTCTACTCTAATAACTATGGATAAACAAGGATAAAGCATGTAACCAACATAAATAAACTAAAAGTAAATACAATAATGAAGATAAATATAAAATCAATAAATAGGTATCTGATTGACCAAAGGGTTCTTTTTTTCATAGTTACATCTGTTGAAAAATGTAGACGACATCATGCATGTATTTTAAAAATTTTTGAAATAAAATATAGTGAAAGACAAATAGATTAATCATATTAATCTAATATGCATATGATCTAATCATCAAATTAACCTACTCTAAGATCTATAACATGATATGTTGCATATAAAATCTGAAATAATCACATGATAAAATTTGCATGCATAGATGTAAGTGGTAGATCAAATTTATACCTATTTAAGTTCAAAACTCGATACCTGAGTATGGGTCGACGATCTTCATTGCTGAGAGATATGGTAAAGATAATCCTTGCTAGTTGCTTATAGCCGCACATGCATCTGACCTCTACAAAAAGTTCACTCGAAGTCCTAATCTGATCGATCTTCTCGAGAGTACTAGCTTGTGCAAAGACTTTCTCCTTGGTTGATCTGGATCTTTTCTTTAAATTTTTAAAATCTTTTTAGAAATTAAAGATAGACTTCTGGAGGAGATAAAGAGGTAAAAGAAAGATAAAGAAGAAAATAATTTTTTTTTTTATTTTTTCTCTCTTCCTAAACCCATAGAACTAAAACTCTAGTAACTAGTTTTTTGCACACACCCAAAGAGAAAGGACTCTCCTTCTCTTTTCACACCATGAACCCATGCCCAAGGACTTCTCACTGTGAAAAGCCTTTTCTCTGGCCTCTTACACACACAAAATAAAAAATAAAACCCTTTTTTATTAGGCATGTAAGGAGTAGGGTGAAGAGTCTTAGAGATCATGGACTCTTACAAGATGTCGCTTCCCTTCACAATTCCATGCTAATACATGCCCCCAAAAAAATGGGATTACCCTTTTCATATTTTTTTATGATAAATCAGTTCTCCAATAATTTCTCATAGTAAAACCCTCTGCAAAATATCATACACATAAGGAGAAAAAAATAAGTTGGCAGCAAGGTTTTGTAGATAATGTCAAACATTATCTATATGGTATCCAATTCAAATCATATGTGAACATACCATTTAAAATCAGATCTTAGCCAAATTTGGATGTGAGATAGAGAAGGGAAAGAGCTCTTTGGCATAAAAAAAATCTCATGCAAAAACTATTTGTGCCTGAAGAAAAGTAGGCATTGAAAATTGATGGTGCAAGGGAGAAGAGTCCAATGCAATATGGACTCTTAATTTTCTTACTTGAATCCGAACTAAATCACATTTGGTTTAGTCTAAATAAAATAGATAAAATCCAATCTAATTAGGCTCATAAATTTTTAATCAAATCTCAATCAAATTAAAAATTACTTGAATAAAAGTCCTGATCAAATCATGGATAATTCTTCCTTAGCAATTAGGTCATCTCATAATCTAATCGGATGAAACCTAATTGAATCCAATTTAATTAAATTTTATTTAATTCTCTTTGCTCAATCAAATTAAGCTAATTAGTAATCTAATTATTTATTAATCCTTCATTAATTTATTAACACTTGATGAATAAATTTATTATAATTTTTACATAAGATTAATCATCAATCGAATTGACGATTAAGCTCTTGAACGATTCTCAATCGTTGATCAGCCACATGATCAGTCAGTAACTTTTTTTGAGTGTGATCCCATAAGTTTGAACCTAAATTGATAGTACAAAAACTAATTTTTGAATCAATCAATGTAGCCATCTAGCAATGGGATCCGACGTTCGGATAGGTCGAATGATGGTGATGCAACATTCAAGAATCTACTGACGTATGGTTACCGTATAATTCATCTCTTTGATCCTATGCTCAAGAATGATCTAGGATTTAACTGTCAATCCTAGATAAGTCATCCACATTATATTTTAATCTTTCAAATCTATCACATGGATTATCCAAGCTTGGTGTTGGGTATAAAATACCCACAGCCGGAACCCACGGCGGAACCGCCATCAGCAAGCGCTGCTCCGCCCGGGCTCCTACGGGAGCCGAGCTCCGCCGTCGACGTCAGCAAGCGCTGCTCCGCCCGGACTCCTACGGGAGCCGGGCTCCGCTCTCAACATCAATTGCTGGTAAGCTCAGTCCGGACTCTTACGAGAGCCGGACTTCACCCTTGACTTTGTTTGCAGCGCAGCTCCGCCCGGACTCCTATGGGAGCCAGGCTCCACCGACGGCATCAGCAAGTGCAGCTCCGCCCGGACTCCTACGGGAGCCGGGCTCCGACGACGTCAGCAAGCGCTGCTCCGCCCGGACTCCTACGGGAGCCGGGCTCCGCTCTCAACATCAATTGCTGGTAAGCTCAGTCCGGACTCTTACGAGAGCCGGACTTCACCCTTGACTTTGTTTGCAGCACAGCTCCGCCCGGACTCCTACGGGAGCCGGGCTCCACCGACGGCATCAGCAAGTGCAGCTCCGCCCGGACTCCTACGGGAGCCGGGCTCCGACGACGTCAGCAAGCGCTGCTCCGCCCGGACTCCTACGGGAGTCGGGCTCCGCTCTCAACATCAATTGCTGGTAAGCTCAGTCCGGACTCTTACGAGAGTCGGACTTCACCCTTGACTTTGTTTGCAGCGCAGCTCCGCCCGGACTCCTACGGGAGCCGGGCTCCACCGACGGCATCAGCAAGTGCAGCTCCGCCCGGACTCCTACGGGAGCCGGGCTCCGACGACGTCAGCAAGCGCTGCTCCGCCCGGACTCCTACGGGAGCCGGGCTCCGCCGCCGACGTCAAAACAGCTCCGCCCGGACTCCTACGGGAGCCGGGCTCCGCTCTCAACATCAATTGCTGGTAAGCTCAGTCCGGACTCTTACGAGAGCCGGACTTCACCCTTGACTTTGTTTGCAGCGCAGCTCCGCCCGGACTCCTACGGGAGCCGGGCTCCACCGACGGCATCAGCAAGTGCAGCTCCGCCCGGACTCCTACGGGAGCCGGGCTCCGACGACGTCAGCAAGCGCTGCTCCGCCCGGACTCCTACGGGAGCCGGGCTCCGCTCTCAACATCAATTGCTGGTAAGCTCAGTCCAGACTCTTACGAGAGCCGGACTTCACCCTTGACTTTGTTTGCAGCGCAGCTCCGCCCGGACTCCTACGGGAGCCGGGCTCCACCGACGGCATCAGCAAGTGCAGCTCCGCCCGGACTCCTACGGGAGCCGGGCTCCGGCGACGTCAGCAAGCGCTGCTCCGCCCGGACTCCTACGGGAGCCGGGCTCCGCTCTCAATATCAATTGCTGGTAAGCTCAGTCCGGACTCTTACGAGAGCCGGACTTCACCCTTGACTTTGTTTGCAGCGCAGCTCCGCCCAGACTCCTGCGGGAGCCGGGCCCCACCGCCATCAGCAAGCGCTGCTCCGCCCGGACTCCTACGGGAGCCGGGCTCCACCGCCGACATCATTACGGCTCCGCCCGGACTCCCACGGGAGCCGGGCTCCGCTCACGATGGCTCCGACCGTTGCCGAGCTTCAGTCAACAGATCCACGCCCCCTGACAGGCCCTCAAAATGGCCGCGACCCTGCTCCACCTCCTGTGGCAGACTCCGTACAGCTCCATTATCCCCCTGGCAGGCCGCAGTAACGGCCACGAATCTGCTCCACCTCCTGTGGCAGACTCCGCACAGCTCCATTATCCCCCTGGCAGGCCACAGTTACGGCCACGAACCTGCTCCACCTCCTGCGACGGGTACCATGCGGTTCCCCTAACGACGGACGCTGCTCCACCCTTCATAACGGATTCCACGTGGCAAGTCGAGGTGATACCCGCGTGTCTGCTCCACTATCTTTCGCAATCAATTCCCCTGACCATGGGCGGCCCACTACCAGGCAGTTACGCACGTCGCCATCAGTCCGTTGCCTCCCCCGCCTATAAAAGGAGGAACTCAGATACGTTATTTTTAAGCTCATTTCTCTTATCTCGTAACTCTGCTAAATTCTCCGTTCGAGCACTCCATTCTTGTTGAGGTAGAGAACTGACTTGAGCGTCGGAGGGTCTTGCCGGAGCAATCCCACCTCCGGTTTAGACTTCCCTTGCAGGTCCCGATGGCGACCGCGGCCTCCTCAACTCCAGCTTCTCCGGTGCAGGCAGATTTTTGCACCAACAGGATTGGCGCTAGAAGGAGGGCTTGTATCTTCGCAGCACCCTTGTTCTTGAAGGAGCGCTCAACGGAGCCACCTCCGGCCATCTCTCCGTCATTTACCCCTAATCCTCCCCCACGAGACCGGCACCCGATGCCTCCACGCAGGGTGTCCACCCGGCGGTCCACGGCCTCCACGGCAAGATCTCAGGCTCCGGCCTCCCCTCCCGTTTCTCAGCCAGCTCCTCCTCCCCCTCTGACGACGGCGGTCGGCGCGGAGCAGTTTGACTTGCTGGCGCAGCAGGTCAAGGGCCTCGTCGAGGCCGTACAGGCGATGCAGCAGCAGCCACCGCAGGCGTCGACGCATCCGGAAGGGGCATCTCCGGAATGCCAGAACCCGGCGGTGGGGCAGGCCACCTGGGCTAGCCGCCCCGTCCTTCTCGAGAAGGCGAATCCAAGGGTGGAGAGCCCTCAGTCGGACCACGACTCCACCCCTGGGAGATCCCTGCCCCCGTTCTGCCAAAGGACCCTCGAGACTCGAAGTCGAGAGGATTTCCTGGACCGGAGGCTCCAGGAGATGAACCGGCGGATCGAAGAACTCCGCCATGCGCCTCTCGCTTACGGTGAGGATATCTGCACTGACCCTCCCTTCTCTCAAATGATTATGCAGGAACCGATCCCGCCGAATTTCAAGCTCCCCCAGTTTGAAAGCTACGATGGGACGTCGGACCCGGTGGACCACCTGGAGGCCTTCCGGACAATAATGCTGCTTCATGGTGCCCCCGACGCCATCTTATGCCGGGCTTTTCCGTCTACTTTGAAGGGAGCGGCAAGAAACTGGTACTCGGCACTGAAGCCGGGTACCATCTTCTCCTTCGACCAAATGAGCCACCAATTCGTGGCCCATTTTGTCAGCAGCCGACGTCCCCGGAAAGGTTCGGAGTCCCTCATCAACATCAAGCAGAGGGAAGGGTAGTCCATACGGGCCTACATCAACCGCTTCAACATCGCGGCGTTGGAGGTCCGGAACTTGGACCAGTCGGTTGCCATGGCCGCCCTGAAAGGTGGCCTTCAGAAGAATGACCTCTTGTACTCCCTGGAGAAGAAGTACCCCAGGGATTTTGCTGATCTGCTGGCTCGGGCTGAAGGATACGCCCGAGCGGAAGAGGCCTTCAAAATGAAGGATGAAGAGACTGCGAGGGAGCGCCAGGCGGGAGATTCTGGCAAGCCCGCAGTTGAGAAGAGGCCAAGGGAAGCCCGGCCTCGCTCCCGATCCCCTCTTGGGCACAAGCGCGCCCATACTCCACCCCGGGCACGCAGGCAGAGGAGCCCAGACAACAGGTTTCGGCAGGGTTCCCCTCCAGGGAAGTTCCGCAGCTACGCCCCCCTCAACGCCTCGAAGGCCCAGGTACTAATGGAGGTCAGAGAGCTGATCCCTAGGCCGGAGAGGATGCGCACGCATCCCGGGAAGTGCAACCCCAACAAGTTCTGCCTCTACCACCGCGACCACGGCCACGACACCGAAGAGTGCATCCAGCTCCAGGACGAGATCGAGGAGCTCATCCGGCGAGGTCGGCTCGACAGATTCATCCGCCGCAGGCCCGAGGGTAGAGGAGACCGGCCAAGAGCCCTCCCACCGCCCGAACCACAGAAGAGGAAGGAGCAGCCCGGAGACCGGCCTCCTATCAGGACCATCGACTCCATCGTCGGAGGGCCTCAAGGAGGAGCGGGAGAACTGTAAATGTATTGCTTACTGTTTCGTTTTGAATCTACTTTTCTTTCTAGCTAACGCACCCCTCCTGCTTAATGCGGATGTATTATGACTGGATATGACCTCTCCAAAAAACAACGGCCGTGTCAGGAACAGGAGGAGAACCTCGTCCTGACATGAGCAAAGTCAAAGGCCCGGTTCTTTTAGACCGGATGGGGGGAGAGGCCTTACAACGCCCTAATGTGCCCCCACAGCCCTGTTAGGGACAGGAGGAAAACCTCGCCCTAACTTGAGCAAAGTCAAAGGCCCGGTTCTTTTAGACCGGATGGGGGGAGAGGCCTTACAACGCCCTAATGTGCCCCCACAGCCCTGTTAGGGACAGGAGGAAAATCTCGCCCTAACTTGAGCAATGTCGAAGGCCCGGTTCTTTTAGACCGGATGGGGGGAGAGGCCTTACAACGCCCTAATATGCCCCCACAGCCCTGTTAGGGACAGGAGGAAAACCTCGCCCTAACTTGAGCAATGTCAAAGGCTCGGTTCTTTTAGACCGGATGGGGGGAGAGGCCTTACAACGCCCTAATGTGCCCCCACAGCCCTGTTAGGGACAGGAGGAAAACCTCGCCCTAACTTGAGCAATGTCGAAGGCCTGGTTCTTTTAGACCGGAGGGGGGAGAGGCCTTACAGCGCCCTAACGCGCCCCCACAAGCCAGGCTGATGACGAGAACCTCACCACCGGCCCAAGCAAAATGGAAGACCCGGACTCCTACGGGAGCCGGGTTCCGCCGCAAAGGTAGGCTCCACTCGGACTCCTACGGGAGCCGGGTTCCACCGCCAAGGTAAAACTTCACCCGGACTCCTACGGGAGCCGGGTTCCGCAGCCAAGCAAGACTTCACCCGGACTCCTACGGGAGCCGGGTTCCGCCGCCAAGCAAGACTTCACCCGGACTCCTACGGGAGCCGGGTTCCGCCGCCAAGCAAGACTTCACCCGGACTCCTACGGGAGCCGGGTTCCGCCGCCAAGCAAGACTTCACCCGGACTCCTACGGGAGCCGGGTTCCGCCATCAAGCCAGACTTCACCCGGACTCCTACGGGAGCCGGGTTCCGTCGCCCGGTAAGACTTAGCCCGGACTCCCACGGGAGCCGGGCTCTCATCGCCACTTCTACGACAAGGGTCAATGATGGTAGCAAGACTCGGCCGCGCAACAAGATCGGATGGAAGGAAGGAGCTCCCCCCCCCACGGCGACATCTACATCAAACAAGCCAAACGACAAGAAAGGCCCAACAATCGACATTATCAGTACTACACGTGAACAAGGTAACACAAAGCTCTCCTTTTTCCATTTCCAATATATACACTACAAAGCCAGAGCGGCCAGAAAAAGAAAAACAAAACGACAAAAAGAAAATAGCTACATAAAGACAAAGAAGCTCTAAGGGGGCCCTGCCTCCTCCGACCTTGAGTCGCCACCTGCATCTCTCAACCAGGACGGCCTCAGGCTCTCCACCATTTCTTCTAGTTCTTCCTTCTTTCGCAGCATGTCCTGGAGCGCCTGACGAAGTCGCCGGACCTCAGCCTCCGCTTCCCGATGCCACTTCCGCAACACTTCAGACTCCGCCTCTGCGTCCGCGACGGCCTTCCGCTCAAGCCCCAGTTGAATTTTTACTTGTTGTAGCTCAGCTGTCTTCTCCCCAAGGGAGACAGAAATCCCTTCGACAGAGCCTCTCAGGAGCTTCTGAGCGGCCTGAAGGTCATCCTCTCCTAGGCCAGGAGCCCGGTGGACGGAATCCCTCA
This sequence comes from Elaeis guineensis, assembly GCF_000442705.2. Taxonomy (NCBI): domain Eukaryota; kingdom Viridiplantae; phylum Streptophyta; class Magnoliopsida; order Arecales; family Arecaceae; genus Elaeis; species Elaeis guineensis. Next base: position 42,490,126 of record NC_026005.2, read on the forward strand.
GAGACTCCCAAGGGGGTAGGCCCAATTCTAGGGTCGGGCAGTAAACAAAGAGGAATTTCTCCTTCCAGTTGTGAATCGAAGAAGGGGCGCCCTTCAGCAACCCCTTCTTGCCGAACTGAGGGGAGAAGTACCACCAGTCCTTCGCTGAAGGATGGCGTTTGAAGGTGTAGAAATGTCTGAATAAGGAGAGGGATGGCTGGACCTCGGCTATGTGGCAGAGAGAGAGAAACCCTATTAAAAACCTAAAGGAATTCGGGGCAACAGAAGCAAGCGAAATGTCTAAAAAGCGAAAGAAGGCGGCGACAAAGTTTGGGAGCGGAAGCCGAAGCCCGGCACGAAAGGCCTCCTGATACAGACAAAAGCGGCCGGAGGGGGGGGCGCGCTGGCCCTATCAGAGGGGCCAGGAAGCTCCAGGTCGTACTCCGCAGGGACCCCGTATCGAGCCCTTATCAGGAGAAGTTCGTCCGGAGTCGACGAACACGAAATGGCATCCGGCGCGAAAATCGGGCGAGACCCTGCCCCGAGCGCGGGTTCATCCGCAGAAACGGGGGCCTGGGGGTTCGAAGCAGAAGAACTCCCAGAACTTACGGGGACAGAAGATTCAGAAGACATTTTTTCTCGGGGAAGAACCTAAAGGGCCCTAGAAAGGCAAATTGAGAGGGGAACGAAGCGCCAAAGGTCAACCCGGAGGAAGACACGAAGAGAATGAAAAGACGAAAGAGCCCTAGGCGGTGAAAAGAAGGTGGGCACTAACCTATCTTGCTCTGAGGACCCGGGGGGCGAGAGACGGAAGGCGCCTACGGCTCGAAGGGGCGTTCGCAAGAGCAGACTCTCGGGGAGATGACGGACGCCAGCGAAAATCAAAAATGGAGTAGGACGCCTGAAGGGGGGAGGACGGGTTTAAATAGACCCTGGGATCCGGCGCCATAATGACCTCGAATCCTCCTAGGCCAGTCCACGCTCGACACGTGTCCCACTCCCCATGGCAGACGGCTGAAGGCGGCTGGCGGTTGGCAGGGCCATGATTGCGCCGTACCTAGGCCAGCATACTTGCGGGGTCTTCGAAGCGTCCCCTCGTTCTGCCCCAATTCGAAAAGACTCCGGCACGCGCTCATTTAATGCCAAAATATCTGGGAGCGGCAGGGCGCGGGATTCGAAGGGACGGTTCTGGCTGTACTTCTGTGTACTTCCTTCATTTGAAATTCAAAACTCGGATGTAGGGGGACTGGTGTTGGGTATAAAATACCCACAGCCGGAACCCACGACGGAACCGCCGTCAGCAAGCGCTGCTCCGCCCGGGCTCCTACGGGAGCCGGGCTCCACCGTCGACGTCAGCAAGCGCTGCTCCGCCCGGACTCCTACGGGAGCCGGGCTCCGCTCTCAACATCAATTGCTGGTAAGCTCAGTCCGGACTCTTACGAGAGCCGGACTTCACCCTTGACTTTGTTTGCAGCGCAGCTCCGCCCGGACTCCTACGGGAGCCGGGCTCCACCGACGGCATCAGCAAGTGCAGCTCCGCCCGGACTCCTACGGGAGCCGGGCTCCGACGACGTCAGCAAGCGCTGCTCCGCCCGGACTCCTACGGGAGCCGGGCTCCGCTCTCAACATCAATTGCTGGTAAGCTCAGTCCGGACTCTTACGAGAGCCGGACTTCACCCTTGACTTTGTTTGCAGCACAGCTCCGCCCGGACTCCTACGGGAGCCGGGCTCCACCGACGGCATCAGCAAGTGCAGCTCCGCCCGGACTCCTACGGGAGCCGGGCTTTGACGATGTCAGCAAGCGCTGCTCCGCCCGGACTCCTACGGGAGCCGGGCTCCGCTCTCAACATCAATTGCTGGTAAGCTCAGTCCGGACTCTTACGAGAGCCGGACTTCACCCTTGACTTTGTTTGCAGCGCAGCTCCGCCCGGACTCCTACGGGAGCCGGGCTCCACCGACGGCATCAGCAAGTGCAGCTCCGCCCGGACTCCTACGGGAGCCGGGCTCCGATGACGTCAGCAAGCGCTGCTCCGCCCGGACTCCTACGGGAGCCGGGCTCCGTCGCCGACGTCAAAACAGCTCCGCCCGGACTCCTACGGGAGCCGGGCTCCGCTCTCAACATCAATTGCTGGTAAGCTCAGTCCGGACTCTTACGAGAGCCGGACTTCACCCTTGACTTTGTTTGCAGCGCAGCTCCGCCTGGACTCCTACGGGAGCCGGGCTCCACCGATGGCATCAGCAAGTGCAGCTCCGCCCGGACTCCTACGGGAGCCAGGCTCCGACGACGTCAGCAAGCGCTGCTCCGCCCGGACTCCTACGGGAGCCGGGCTCCGCTCTCAACATCAATTGCTGGTAAGCTTAGTCCGGACTCTTATGAGAGCCGGACTTCACCCTTGACTTTGTTTGCAGCGCAGCTCCGCCCGGACTCCTACGGGAGCCGGGCTCCACCGACGGCCTCAGCAAGTGCAGCTCCGCCCGGACTCCTACGGGAGCCGGGCTCCGGCGACGTCAGCAAGCGCTGCTCCGCCCGGACTCCTACGGGAGCCGGGCTCCGCTCTCAATATCAATTGCTGGTAAGCTCAGTTCGGACTCTTACGAGAGCCGGACTTCACCCTTGACTTTGTTTGCAGCGCAGCTCCGCCCGGACTCCTACGGGAGCCGGGCTCCACCGACGGCATCAGCAAGTGCAGCTCCGCCCGGACTCCTAAGGGAGCCAGGCTCCGACGACGTCAGCAAGCGCTGCTCCGCCCGGACTCCTACGGGAGCCGGGCTCCGCTCTCAACATCAATTGGACTCCTGCGGGAGCCGGGCCCCACCGCCATCAGCAAGCGCTGCTCCGCCCGGACTCCTACGGGAGCCGGGCTCCACCGCCGACATCATTACGGCTCCGCCCGGACTCCCACGGGAGCCGGGCTCCGCTCACGACGGCTCTGACCGTTGCCGAGCTTCAGTCAACAGATCCACGCCCCCTGACAGGCCCTCAAAACGGCCGCGACCCTGCTCCACCTCCTGTGGCGGACTCCGTACAGCTCCATTATCCCCCTGGCAGGCCGCAGTAACGGCCACGAACCTGCTCCACCTCCTGTGGCGGACTCCGCACAGCTCCATTATCCCCCTGGCAGGCCACAGTTACGGCCACGAACCTGCTCCACCTCCTGCGACGGGTACCATGCGGTTCCCCTAACGACGGACGCTGCTCCACCCTTCATAACGGATTCCACGTGGCAAGTCGAGGTGATACCCGCGTGTTCGCTCCACTATCTTTCGCAATCAATTCCCCTGACCATGGGCGGCCCACTACCAGGCAGTTACGCACGTCGCCATCAGTCCGTTGCCTCCCCCGCCTATAAAAGGAGGAACTCAGATACGTTATTTTTTAAGCTCATTTCTCTTATCTCGTAACTCTGCTAAATTCTCCATTCGAGCACTCCATTCTTGTTGAGGCAGAGAACTGACTTGAGCGTCGGAGGGTCTTGCCGGAGCAACCCCACCTCCGGTTTAGACTTCCCTTGCAGGTCCCGGCGGCGACCGCGGCCTCCTCAACTCCAGCTTCTCCGACGCAGGCGGATTTTTGCACCAACACTTAGGTTTTGCTAAATTAAAATATATTGATACATTAACTTCTACAAATTCAGAGGGATCAATCTTATCTTGACTCACACACTAACTTAATAAGTACTTGACTGTACCTAAAAAAATTCTGTCACTAAATTATAAACATAGATAGTCTGGCATCAAAGTATAGTAAGTTGTTTGCAAGTCACCATGATGATCTCAGGTCGGAGAGACACATACCCATATACTTTACGAGCTACTCTTGACAGCAGAGTGCTCCACAGTTGGTCACGTTTGGTGATGATGTACTTCTACATCTCATCTGCATGCCATATCAGTGTCTCCACACTATTTGGTTATGAGGATAACTAATGCATATGGCACACAACGACCTATACTTGATATCGCTATCATCCTAATAATAGCGTATCGTTTGGTCACAAACTAGTTTAAAGACTATGCCATAAATCCTTCTTTATTGATCAAAGTAATCCTAAAGATTTCATCACAACATAGGAGTTTGTTAAAAGATAAAATTTTATCATGAAAAAGATCAAATAATTTTTATTATTGATCAATTCATATACATTATAATTAGCACAATCATCAAACGATTGACTTTAAGATATAATTTCCAACAACTCTCACTTGGAATAAAACCAATCAGTATAGTATCATATACCCATCTTCGATTTATCATCTCAAAATTTTTAGATACCGAGTGTTTAGTAAATGGGTTGGTCAGATTCTTCTTTCCGTCGATCTTCTAAAGATTGACATCATCTTAACAGATTTTTCGAATAAAGTGGTAGCGATGTAAAATGCTTGATAAGCTAATAGGATTTCGACTCCTTGGCATGAGCTATGGCTCCAGTGTTGTACAATATAGCAAAACCATCATCGAAGGGTGCAACTCTTAGATTGCCAGTGAACATGTACAATCACAAAGCTTCCTTACATGCATTGATGCTGCAATGCATTCAGCGTTGCAATTTGAATTTGGCTATAATTTTTTTGCTTGAAACTTTTTCAGCAGATTGCTCCATTATTTAGGGTAAGAATGTATTCCAATACGTTCTTACTATTATTATGTCCAACTAAAAACTAAAGTTATACTCTACAAGTTTTAAGTCAGATTCTCCATAACCGAATCACTGATCCTTAGTATTTCTTAAATACTTAAGGATGACCTTCCAGTGATTCTCATTCGGATCATGCAGGTATCCACTTATTATCCTAAAAAGTATACCATATCCTGTCTCATGCATGGTGTACATGATAGAATAAATTCTGCTCATAAATACCCTATGTATGTTGGACTGAAAAAACCCAAGCAGCCTCTTAGATCTATCTCTATTAATCTTCATCCCCAGGATGAGAGATGCTTTTCCAAAATCTTTTATGAAGAACTATGATAACAGTGAAATCTTTATTCCCTATAATATAAGGAATGTCATTCCCGATTGAAAAAAAATTATTCACATACAAAACAAGAAATATACTCACAGAACTATTAATCCATTTGTATTTACAGGAATCTTCTTCATTCTCAACAAAGTCATGCATTTTGATCACTTATCAAAATGTATGTTCCAACTCTGAAATATTTAGCATTACCATAGGAGAAAATTATCTCATTATGATCAATACCATAATGTTAACAATATCGTTAAACAACCAGATGAGCTTTGTAGGTCTTCACCTTCTCGTCTGCACCCTCTGATCCTATTGAAGATCCACTTACACCCTATGGGTTTTACTCTTTCGAGTGGATCAATGAATATCCATATATTGTTGACCTTCATAGACTCCATTTCAAATTTTATGACTCCAAGCCACTAATCAGAGTCAGACCTCTGTATGGCATCCATGTAGGTGATCAGATCCTTATTGTTCTCATCGAGTTCAACAGGATCACATCTTGAAACTAAAAACTAAAGTATCCATCTGACGGACGCAGTATTCTACCAGATCCCTTTAATGGTGCCTCTACAATGGGTTCTAGATTTGATCTAATCAAATCTGATTCTATGGGTTCACTAGATTGTGTCAGTTCTTTTACCTATCAAACTTCATAAGTTCCACATTAAAGGCATAGATACCTTCACCAAGGTACTCCTTTTCTAAAAAGAATGCTGAACAACTTTTATTCTTTAGCATGATAGAAGTTATATCCCCTAGATTCTTTAGGGTATCCTATAAAATAATACATATATGACAGGGATCCAAGCTAATCTGTCTGTAAATGTTTAACATAAAACAAATACTCCCAAACCCTAAAGTAAGTGAGTATCGGCTTAAGCCTAGCCCATATCTCATATGGTGTCTTTGTGACTGATTAATTCAGAATCCAGTTGAAAACATGACAAGTAGTCTCAAGAGAATAACCTTAAAAGAAGACTGACAGACTTGTAAACCCCATCATGGATCAAACTATGTCTAACAAAGTCGATTCTAATAAAAAAAATCATATTCTCTTCTAGATATATCAAAAACTCACTAGAAGAATATTCTCCTCTTTGGTCTGATCGAAGAATTTCAATGCTCTTTTTAGTTTGTTTTTCTATTTATTATAAAATTATTTGAATATTTTAAATAATCTAAATTTATGGCAAACATGTTCGTAGATCAATACATCAGTATGTATCGAACTCGGAACATCATTGGCTCATTCTTCTTTTTCAGCAAAAAGTGACTTGGTCATCTTACTGAGGAGATAGAATTGACAGATTGACAAAGATTCATAATCATTGACTTCATGAATTATCTCCTATTGATCCTATTCTTGTTTGTATAATCAAGCTTACAATGTCAAAGATAGATATCAGTGACATTATCTACTTTAAAGGGTTTATTTGGTGTGTACAATATACTAACAGGCTGTATAAAAATCATTTCTCAATTGTCTACATGATTTTGACATCATTTATAATGATAACATAAAAATTATTAGACAATAGTGACAATCACTAAAATGATATAGTTAGAATTTAAAATAGGCTCGATGATTTCTAAAATCAGGATTGAAATATAACTTCTAACTCTAACGTTCAGGAACTTTTTGCTATTTCCAATCTTTCTACTAAGTAGAAGTCATTGCAATAATTTGCATGGACTTTCGATATCCAATACCCAGGTAGTAGTGTCACAGATAGAGAATCATACGGTGTTATCATATAAGTACCTTGTCCAATAACCCTTTGCTGATTTCTCTTTCTTAGCCTGTTTGGATCAAAAGACTCTGCTAGACTAAGTTAACCTTAGATTCTTTTGTCAGTTTAGGCTCCTCAGCCTAAGCACAACTCTTTTGCACCTTCTTTTCCTTTTCTTTTCTTAAAGGATTGTTGCCCCACTGAAGATACATCTTCAGAGGTGGATAAGAACTCCTTTCAATATTTGAAAGATTTTCTCACACTGAGAGTCATCGAATTTACAACTAAATTCATATTTTTTGCTGCTCTTAAAAAATACCACACGATGATACGATCATTTGGCCACTTCTAATAAGTGTCTTTGATTGCATCATATGTGTTGGATGTGAAAACTTCAGGTGTTGGATCCATAATCATATTTAGGATATATTCGTGCTCTAGAACTATGTGCAACTTTCGATACCAACTATCGAAGTTGGATTCTATAAATAAGTCACATGTCAAATAGTGAATGGAGCAGCAAACATTTAGCCATAACTGAAAGAAAAACATAAGATCTCTATGTTTATGAATTGATTAAGCCTAAAGACTTAGACTTTAGTCTAAAGGTTCTCCATTATTTTAGTCAAATTGATAGCCTCTACCTTCAATCCGAAGAATTACCCTAATTTCTTAGCGGGTACTAGAATTCACACAGACTACACACAAGCCTGACTTTGACTGGCTCACCCATGTACATCTATGGGTAGGTTCTTAACCAATTATTTCAGTAAATAATTTTTAGTAATTGATTTGGCCCCAGATAAATTTTTAGTTGACTTTGGTCTTCTCTGCAAGCCCTGGTTAAGTCCAACCATTAATATGATTGTATTCAGAAATCCAACTATCAAATGATCAGGCCCGACTTTGGCTGGCTAACCTAAGCACTCGCTAGAGAGACTTAACTGAGTCATCATATTATGAATGATAATTTTAATAATAGATGAGCACCAGATCTTTGGGCCTCCAATGATCATCATACTAATGGACCCATTATCATCCAACTTAATGGGAGGCTATGATCTAGTTATCCCCATAACTAGCTCATTTTTAGAGACTTAATAATTTAAAAGATTTAATTTATGAATTGAGAAAAGAAGAAATCAACTAGTAAACCACAATCCTCCCACTAACTTCACCAAATCATTGAATTGATTAGGATCATACTGGTTGAACTGATACTTAGATCAATCACACGATCACCCTTAATGGCATGGATCAATTCGAATCACTTAACCATTTAATCAAGGCATAATTCATTAAATTGGTCAGATAAGTGAGATTGGTGCGAGGGTCTGCTAAGCTTGCCTTAGACACCATCGAAATAGTCAGGTAAGCCTCTCCCAATTAAAAACCATCGATCGAAATGCCAAACTTACCTTAAATATCAATTGGTTAATTAGTTTTGATTTGACCAACCTAATGATTCGGGTTCAACAACTGAGCCACAAGCAAGGTTCATTTGATCTAATCAAAGATATGGACTTGACCATCTACAACTATTGTATTAGTTTTAGAGAAATTTTGATTTAATCTAATTCAATATTTGGTTAGATTTAATCAATTTCTCTACATAGTCTATTAACTCTTTGATTCTAACCTTAGATCGAACCCAATTAAGAAGATCTGATCTGAGCTAACCCATGCCCCCATATTTTATGCAATATCACTAGATCTTAAATCATAATTCGAGATCTAATTGGTTCTACACTTAATTCTTAATTAAGTTTTAGCATCAACATGGATTTAGGTTTAGGTTTGAAATAATTTTAATTTTTTATTTTATAAATAATTGATAATAAATTTTATGCAAAGATTTTCTATTCTGAAACTAGGTTGACTTAATCAACTTTGAGTCAACTACACAAGGGGACTAGGTCAACTCAGTTTAAAACTGGATTGGCTCAGTAATTATGCAAACATATTTTAGATCTAAAAAAACTTATATAATACAAATAAAATCAATCATAAACACTTTTTAGATCATATCTAAATCTTTTATTATTTAAATTTTTATTTTTTTATGATTAAAATAATTTTAATCACAGATTAGATATTTTTATTTTTCATACACTTTGTATTACATACAACAAACCTAGGGTTTCAAGATCTAGGATTTTGTAAAAAAATAAGTTCTTCCTTTCATATTCTTCTTTATGGGATTTAATCACATGACATCCCTATACATCATAAAAGCACTCCATCGAATGGAAAAAGAAGGCTTTCAAACCCTTCTTGCTCCTATGACCGGATGGCTTGGTGATCAATCCAATCCAAGTACTTGCTAATTGGATCATCTAATCTAATTATATATCATATATGCATGAATTTAAATCTAATTTAAATTATATCAGATCTGATCATAACTTTAGATCACATCTAAATTAGATCATAAACATCACATATAAAATATAAAATCAAATTTTATCAAAGATCAGCACAAACTAGGATAACCTGTTCACTATAGGAGGTAAACCCTACAGCAGGACAACCTTATATCAGTTTGTGTGATCAACCATTAATTAAATTTAGATCTAAGATATCATATATCAGATGTAAATAAAATTAAAATTTAAATTTAATATGCACATATAATATGTCATAATGAACTTAGGATCTGATACCACTGTTAGAAAATGTAGATGATTTCATGCATGTATTTCAAAAATTTTTGAAGTAAAATATGGCAAAAGATAAATAGATTAATCATATTAATCTAATATGTATATGATCTAATTATCAAATCAACTTACTTTAGGATCTATGATATGATATGCTATATATAAAATCTAAAATAATCATATGATAAAATCTGCATGCATGGATATAAGTGATAGATCAAATCTGCACCTATCTGAGTTTAGAACTAGATACTTGAGTATGGGTCGACGATCACCACTGTTGAGAAATAAGGTGAAGATATTTCTTACTAATTGTTTGTAGTCGTATATACGTCTGACCTCTACGAAAAGTTTACTTGAAGCTCTGATCTAATCGGTCTTCTCGGGAGTGTTAGCTCGCACGAAGACTTTCTCCTTGACTGATCTGAATCTTTTCTTCAAATCTCTAGAACCTTTTCAGTATTGAAGATAGACTTCTAGAGGAGATGAAGAGGTGGAAGAAAGATGGAGAAAAAAATAATTTTTTTCTTATTTTTTTCTCTTCCCCAACCCATAGGACCAAAACCCTAGAAACTAGATTTTTGCACACACCTAAAAAGAAAGGACTTTCCTTCTCTTTTCACACCATGAATCCACACCCAAGGACTTCTCACTGTGAAAGCCCTTTTCTCTGGCCTCTTACACACACAAAATAAAAACTACAACTCCTTTTTATTAGGTGTGTAAGGAGTAGGGTGAAGAGTCCTAGAGATCATGGACTCTTACAAGATGTCGCTTCCCTTCACAATTCCATGCCAATACATGCCCCAAAAAATATGGGATGCCCCTTCCTATATTTTTTTATCATAAATTAGTTCTCCAACTAATTTTCCATGATGAAAACCTCCTCAAAATATTACACACATAAGGAGAAAAAAATAAGTTGGTGGCAAGATTTTGTAGATAATGTCAAACATTATCTATATGGTATCCAATTCAAATCATATTTAAACATACCATTTAAAACTAGATCTTAGCCAAATTTGAATGTGAGATAGAGAAGGGAAAGAGCTTTTTGGCATAAAAAAAAATCTCATGCAAAAACTATTTGTGTGTGAAGAAAAGTGGGCGTTGAAAATTGATGATGCAAGGAAGAAGAGTCCAATGCAATATGGACTCTTAATTTTCTTATTTGAATCCAGACCAAATCACATCTATCTTAGCTCAAATAAAATAGATAAAATTTAATCTAATTAGGTTTATAAATTTTTAATCAAATTTTAATCAAATTAAGAATTGATTGAACAAAAATCCTAATCAAATCAGGGATAATTCTCTCTTAGCAAGTAGATCGTCTCATAATCTAATTGGGTCAAACCTAATTGAATCTAATTCAATTAGATTTTATTTAATCTTCTTTGCTTAATCAAATTGAGCTAATCAGTAATCTAATTACTAATTAATATTTTATTAATTCACTAATACTTGATGAATAAATTTATTATAATTTTTGCATAAGATTAATCATTAATCGAATTGATGATTAAGCCCTTGAATGATTTTCAATCATTGATCAGCCACATGATCAGTCAGAAATTTTTTTAGAGGGTGACCCCATAGGTTCAAACCTAAGCTGGTAGCACAGAAACTAATTTCTAAATCAATCGATGTAATCATCTAGCAATGGGACCCAACGTCCGAATAGGTCGAATGATGGTGAAGTAGCATTTAAGAACCTACTGACGTATGGTTATCATATAATTCATCTCTTTGATCCTAATGCTCAAGGATGACCTAGAATTTAACTGTTAATTCTAGATAAGTCATTCACATTATATTTCAATCTTTTAAATCCATCACATGGATTATTCGAGCTCGAATTTTGCTAAATTAAAATACATTGATACATTAACTCCTACTAGTTTGGAGGGATCAATCCCATCTTGACTCATGCACCGACTTGACAAGTACTTGACTGTACCCAAAAATCTTTCATCACTAAATTATAAACTTAGATAGTTTGGCACCAAAGTATAGTGAGTTGTTTGCAAGTCACCGTGGTGATCTTAGGTCGAAGGAACACTTATATCTATATCCTTCAGGAGCTACCCTTGATAGCAGAGTGCTCCGCAGTTGGTCATGTTTGATGATGATGTACTCCTACATCTCACCTGTATGCCATACTAGTATCTCCACATCATTTGATTACGAGGATAACCAACACATATGGCACACAACAATCTATACTTGATATTGCTATCATCCTACTAATAGCATATCATTTGGTCGCAAACCAGTTTAAGTACTACGTGATAAATCCTCCTTTATCAATCAAAGTAATCCTAAGAACTTCATCACAACATAGGAGTTCATTAGAAAATATAATCTTATGATGAAAAATATAAAATAACTTTATTGAATAATTCATATACATTTATAATTAGCACAATTGTCAAACGGTTGGCTTTAGGACATAATTCTCAACAACATCCTACTATCTATACATAATATTATAAATGGTATGGTAACTATTAGGAATTATATCCTAAAGTCAATTGATTTATTGTAAATAATTAGATTTTTTATATAAATTATTGATCAATGAATAAAAGTTATTTTAGCTTTTTCATTACAAGGTGTACATCTTCATTATTAGAACTCTTGTATTGTGATAAAGTCTTTAGAACTATATTATGATCGATAAAAAAAAATTTATCGAATAGTTCTTAAGCATATTCGTGACCAAATGATATGTCATTAATAGGATGATGATATTTATCGAGTGTAGATCATTGTTCCCCATATAGATTGGTTGTCCTCGTAACTAAAAAATATGGAGACACTGATATGACATACAGGTGAGATGTATGAATATATCATCACTAAACAAATGACTCACCTGCGAGCGCTCTACTATCAACAGTAGATTGTAAAGCATATGGGCATAAGTGTCTCTCAAATCTGAGATCATCATAGTGACTTGCAAGCAACTCACTGTGATTTAGTGCGGGACTACCTACATTTCTAATGCAGTAACGGAAGGCTACTAGATATAGTCAAGTACTTACAAAGTCTGTGTGTGGATCAAAATGAGATTGATTTCTCCAAATTATAGGAGTTAATGCATCACTGTATTTTAATTCAGTAAAATCTTGATCAGGATAATCCATACGATAGATTTGAAAGGTTAAAATATAATGTGGATGACTGTTTCAGGATTGACAAGTAAACTCTAGGTCATCTTGAGTATTAGGATCAAAGAGATGAATTATGCAATAAGCATATGTCGAGATTTTTGAGTATTGCTTTGTAAATATTCAACCTATCCAGACATCGGATATCATTACTAGATGATCACTTTGATTAGTATAGGAAGGAGTTTCTATGCTATCGGCTTGGTGATCAAACTTATGGAGTCACGCACATATGTCAAACAATGTAGAAAAGTATGGATCAAATATTTACGTATTCAATTTGAAAGTATAAGACTTGATTGAACACGTACATTAACTTAATTAAGAATTAAGTTATAGGTTATACAAAATTTAACATTGATTATGTCTAGCTAGTACTGTGCATGAGGTGCAGGTTTGATTCCGAAGATGAGATTGATCAAATCAATATTCCATGTAATTATGAGAAAATGGATCGAGTCCTAATTACTTTAAATTAGATCTAATTTAATTAGTTCTAATTTTATTAAGGCTTAATTGGGTTAATTATCCAAGATAGACTTCGACAAAAATTCTAATTAGATTAGGATTAGTAGCCTTTTTAAAATTGGTTTGAATCAGATTCGAATTAGATTTGAATTGACCTAAATTTGAATCAAATCTGATTTGATACACTTAGCCATCTTTTTTTGGGGTTCTCTCTCCTTCATGACCGATCAAGATGGTGGAGAAGGGGCTGAAAATAGCCTCCTCCCCTTGGACGGGTGGCACAATGAAGGGAGGTGCAAGTTGGCGCCTCTCCTACTTGCATTAGGAATCTTTGTGCTTTGTGGAGTTTGGATTTGATTCAAACATGGACAGTCCTATTCCTAGCACCTAAAGAAGTTTGATTTGATCTAGGACCTCTTGTTTATTTAAGGAGAGGTGTGGAGAAGAAAAATAATCAATCAAACTTTGGCCTTGAAATTAGACCTTAAGGCTTCATCTCCTTTCTCTCCAAAGAAGATGTTCATCCCTCTCTTCTACAAAGTTTGACGTTCACGCGGAGTAGAGGATCCGTGCATCCAGATCTCACGAAGCAAATCAATCGAGAAGCTTCTTCAATCTTAATTATTTTTCATTATAAATCAAGGTGATATTTTATAAATATTATAATAAAATTTTAATTACAAATCTATTTTTTTCTCCTGGCATCCAATGCGATCGGATAATTTTTTTTCTTCAATTGGTATCAAAGCCAGGCCTGTATGTCATGATCGCATAGTCTAAATTTGATATTTTTTTGATTTTTTTGATCTAAATCAAAATTTTTGATGTGATTAAACTTTTATTTTATCTGATATCTTCTATATATTTTTCATCTAGTTTTGACAAGAGTATCGAATTGAAATCAGCCCCTGAATTCGATCTACAGAAAATCTGTTTTAGCAAAAGTTTTCTGTGCAAATTTTTGTGCTAGTTTAATATCTGATTATACATGGATTTAAATCTATTTTAATAGATTTTTATGATATAATTTAATTAAAGAATTGATGTTTGAATCAGACTCAGATCTGAATTTGTTTGATAGAGTTTCAGATCTGATTTTAGCATAATATCTGTGTATATTTGATCACATCTCTAACTTAAATTTTTTTATGCAATCATATATATATATTGAAATAGATTTTTATATTATTTTAGATCTAAATTAATAGGTTTATATACTATATAAAAGTAAATTTAGATCTAAAATAAACTTATGCATTGATCTAATATGATTAGATACTTATCATATTTGTATGATTATATGCATGCATGAATTGTATAACAATTTATATATTTATATAATTAGTTTTAAAATTAGATTTTAGATCTTAGTAGCTCAGTACTCGAATTGAGAAGATCACCAAGCCATCCGATCATAAGAGCAAGCAGGGTTTAAAGATGCTCTCTTCCTATTCGATGGGATGCTCTTATGACGTGTAGGGGTGCCATTATGATCAAGTCTCATAATAAAGAATAGTGAAAAAAAATTTAAAATTATTTTGATCATGAATATATTTAGATTAGATCTAAAATAATTTATGATTAATTATAATTTTAGCAAAATAAATTTAGATATAAAAATTAGATTTTATGATATGAATTATATGTTGCATATAATGTAGAAATCTAAATTTTTTATAATACATATGATGTATACATAAAATTTAGATAAAGTTGATACATGTTTAATTGTTAAACATAGATTTGAAAATTAGATTTTGATTTAAAATATATGGTATGCTTTATATGAAACCCTGATAGAATAGTTCTACAAACTGAAATACATGTTTCACATACTTAATTTAAAGTTAATTTTTTTTAAAAAAATTAGATTTGAAAATTAAAGATCTTAAGATACCTCATAAATCGATGGACAATGGGTTAGCATGAATAAGGTCATCTAACTGGATTAGACCTAGGATTAGAAATAAATATAAATAAAATAAAAAAATTAATTAAATCTAATCAAATATTAAATTAGATTAAGTCAGAATTTTTTTGGATCAACCTCAATAGTTGTAGCTTGATCAAGTCTATATTTTTGACCATACCAATTGGACTATGATCATAGCTCAATGGTTTAGCCCAAGTCCTTTGGCTAACTGAATTGAAACTAATCGATCAATTAGTATCTAAGATAAGTCTAGCAAGATTGTGTGGCAATTTGGTCGATAGTTTTTAATTGGCAGTCTGCTTATCTGACTATTTCGATAGTATCTAAGACAAACCGAGGTAGACCCTCCTATCGATCTCACTTACCTAGCCAATTCGGTAGTTCATATTTTGATTAAGTCATTAATTAATTCAAACTGACCTATGCTATTAAGGTAAATTAGTGTGATTGATTTAGATGTCTCTAGACCAGCTTGTATCAAGTCCTCTTCATGATTTGGTGAAGTCAGTAGGAGGATATATGACTCACAGATCAATCTCTTTTCTTATTTTCAAATTATTAATTTTTTTTTAAATTATTAGGTCTTTAAAATGATAAAATTATGGAGATAACTAGTTCATAACCTTCCATTAAAGTGAGTGATAATGCATTCAATATGCTAAATAAGCATTGGAGGCACCACACACTGGGTGTCTATTGAGTATTAGAATTTTCATTCATCATATGACCACCTTGTTGTACCCCTCTGATCAATGGTCAGATTGGCCAAGCCACACTTGGGCCTAAGCATTCATTTGCTAAATGCACTTGGTGTTGTCATATTAATGGTTGGACCTAACCAAGATTTTTAGTAAAAGCACGACAAGCTTGCTGAAGAGGTACCTGGGGCAAAATCTAATTGCTAGAAATTATTTAGTAAAATAATTGGTTAAGAACCTACTCATGGATGCACTAGGATTGGTCGAGCCATACTCGAGCCTGAATATAGTCTGTGTGGATTCTAGTACCCGCTAAGAGATTAATGTAATTTCTTAAATTGGAGGTAGAGGCTACTAATTCATATAAAATAGTGAGAGGACCTTTAGATTAAAGTCCATATCTTTAAGATTAAAATGATTCATCTACTAATAGACTTTTGATTTTCTTTTTCAGTAATGGCCAATATACTATCGCTTTGATCGCTGTTGGACAGTGACAAGCTTATCGGATCAAATTTTGATAGCTGGTATCGAAAGCTAAAGATCGTCATGGAGCACGAAAGGATCTTGTACATGCTTACAGATCCCGCACCTAAAGAACTTGCTACCAACGCACCCCATGCTATGAGAGATACTTATTTGAAGTGGCTTAATGACCGCACGATAGTGCATTGCATCATGAGGACAATCATGAACGATGAACTTAGCCATAAGTTTGAGGATGCATAATATGAAGAGATGATTTAATTGTTGAATGAGTCCTTTGGCACCTCTGAGGATGTCAAGAGACTTAAAACCTCTTATGCTGTGTTCAATGTCCGTATGCGAGAAGGGACGTCGATCATCGATCATGTATTGTATATGATTGAGTAGATTGAATGTCTGAGCAAACTTGACTTTTCGTTATATAAATAATTGGACAAGGATGCTATCCTTAACTCACTACCAAAGTCCTACCTATCCTTCTTGAGTCATTATAGAATGACCAAACTTACAGTAAACTATCATGGATTGCTAGGATTGCTACAGATATTCGAGAACAACCATTAGCTCCAAAAGGAGCCAGTGCATGTCATGGGAGGATCATCTGTAGGTTATCGTTCCTCCAAGAGAGAAAAGAAGAAGAAGGTGCAAAAGATTTATACCATCGATCTAAAGCTAAAACAGAGCAAAAGTTGAAAGTCGATAAGAGCCAGGCAGAATGCTTATTTGGAAGAAGCTAGGTCATTGAAAGAGGAACTATCCTGAATATATAGCTTCTCTTGACCCAAACAGGCCAAAGAATAAGAGAAACAAGCAATCTGTTGCTTCACAAGGTACTTATATGATAACTCTTTGTAATTTCTTTATATGTGATACTACTACCTAGGTATTGGATACTGAAGGTCTAATTAATATTTATAATTCATTGCAGAGACTACAGGTCAGTAGGAAGTTGAGAGAAGATGAACGGTTCCTGAATGTTGGAGATGGAAGCTTTGTTCCAATTCTAGCTTTAGGAACTATGCAGTTTGTTTTCTAGTTTAGTAGTATCATCTTAGATGAGTGCCATTATTATCCTTCTTTTATGATGAATATCATCTTTGGCCAAACTCGATTTTAAATTTTTAATAAAAGATGATTTTTATGATATCATTATGAATGATACTAAAATCATATGAGGACAATTGAAATATAGCATATACTTACTATCACAATTTGTTGGTGTAATGTACACATCGAATAAACATCTTAAGATAGATAATGTCAGCGATTCCTATCTTTGGCATTGTAAGCTAGATCATGTAAACAAGAACAGGATCGATAGGTTAATCAAGGAGGGTGTCTTTGAAATTAATGATTGTGAATCATTACCAATCTGTAAATCCTGTCTTCTTGATAAGATGATCAAGTCACCTTTAAAAAAAAAAGAGGAGCAAGCCAATGATGTTCTAGGTCTAGTACATAGTGATGTATGTGGACCTATGAACATAGGCACCAGAGGAGGATATTATTACTTTATTACATTCACTAACTACCTATCTAGGTATGAGTACGTCTACCTTATGAAGCATAAATTTGAATTGTTTGAAATATTTAAACGATTTCATAGTGAAGTAAAAAAATAGACTGAAAAGAGTATTAAAACTCTTTGATTAGACCGAAGAGATGAATACTTTATCAGTAATTTTCTGACATATCTAGAAAAGAATAAAATTTTCTCACAATAGATCTCTCTAGAAATACCACTGTTATGATCCAGGTGGTGTGCCCAAGGCCCAGGAGACCAAGGCTAAGGCCAAGGTCTATCATTCATGAGGGCTTCATGGAGGCTCTAGGGCTAGTTGGGCCCTAGGTTGAAAGGCTGTGGGCCTTTCAGATTCTTGAGGTCTAGGTTATGTGGGCCTCAAGGGACCAACTCTTTATGGGCCAGGTCTGGGCCTAGGAGAGGTGAGATTAGGTCGAGTCATGGGTGTACATGAGCTTGGGTTAACCTAATCTCCCATAGAGTTGGTCAAGGAAGTTTTGGGTTTGGGTCACTTGATCCGGTGTTTATATATACATGTACTTGTATAGGTTTGATCAAGCCAAAAAGAATACAAGACTCTTTCTCCCAAGTCTCTCTCTTTCTTCTCTCTCTCTCTCCAGCAATTCTCCATGCACCAGGAGTAAGAAACCCTAGGGTTTCTTGCCGCCAGTCCATAAAAGGAAAGAGAAGAAGGGGAGGCGCTAGCCCCTTCCCCCTTTCAGCCGCCTACCAGATCTGCTCTTCCCCTCTTACAGGTGCCCAAACACCAGGTCCAAGACCTGAAATCTCTTGAGAAGAGGTTGGTACAAGTCCCTCTCAGATCTGGAGTTGATCTGAGGTCGTTTGAGATGCGGGTGAGATCTCCATCAACAGATCTACAAAAAGGCTGCAGCAAGACAGATCTGCGAGGTTTATCTCCATCTATCTTCTTCCCCATCTAGAATACCCTGATTTGAGATCTACAAATTGAAGAACCTCGATCCAGGTCTGATCTGGTTGGGTACTAGATCTTGGATTTTTTAGAAGTGGTTTCAAAGGGGTTCTTCATCTGGAACGAAAGGCTGACGAAGAAGACAGCAACCAGGCTGATTTCGTCAAGGGCCTTGGATCGTGTCCAGAAGTCTCCAGATCTATTCGTTGCTGGTTCTGCTACACCAAAGGTCCATGGGAGGAGCCGGCATCATGCTCCAATAGTTGGTATCAGAGCCACAATGGTGAGGAAGCGGTTCCAAGTGTGAGAAGTTGAAGATCCCAAGTGCTGAAAATTTTTAGCAAGGTACCATCAAGGTATATTCTACACTTCTTGATTTTATATTGCTTGTTTGGCTTGGATCTAGTCATGGGCAGCAATATGAAAGTTGATTTTGAAAAGTTTGATGGCTAGGAGAATTTTTCCATGTGGAAAATCTGGGTGGAGGATCTTCTGGTGCAAGCAGATCTCGATCAGGCTTTGGATGAGAAGCCTGAGGGAATGACAGATAGACAGTGGGCATCGTTGGAGAAGAAAACATGCTCAGTGATCAGAGGATGTTTGGCGGATGCGGTGTTGTATTCGGTGCTGGAAGAAAAGACTCTGAAGGGCCTTTGGTCGAAGTTGCACACCATGTACATGGGGAAGAATATGTGCAACAAGCTGATGCTGAAGAAGAGGTTGTACAGTCTTCGGATGTAGGAGGGATCTGATGTGATTGGCCACATTCAGAGGTTCGACCAGTTGTGCACGGAGTTGGTGAATATTGGGGTGAAGCTGGATGAGGAGGATAAGTCCCTATTGCTTCTATGTTCGCTGCCCGGATCATATGATTCTTTGGTGACTATACTGCTCTACGGCAAGGAGACTCTGGAGTATGAGGACATGGTCTCGGTGCTGAGGTCGAATGAGCAGAGGGAAAAGTTGACCAGAGATCAGGCTTCCCAGGAGGGTTTGGCAGTAGGGGAGAGGACAGGTAGAGGCAGAGGCAGAAGCAAGTCCAGGGGGCGGTCCAAGTCCAGGAAGGGAAAGAAAGAGGTGAAATGCTTCAAGTGCAATGAGTTCGGGCACTTCAAGCGAGAATGTCCACTATGGAAGAGCAAGAAGGGAGAAAGAAGTGGCTCAGAATCAGTGAGTGTAGTTGCTGGGCAGCAGGTGGAGGATGATCTACTTGTGGTATCAGATGGTCATAGGCATTACACAGAGGAGTGGATACTAGACTCTGCATGCTCACATCACTACACACCACACAGGTCTTGGTTTGCGACATACACCAAGACAGATGAGGGATCAGTGACTCTAGGCGACAATCATCCTTGCAAGGTGGCTGGGATAGGGACAGTCAGGGTGAGGATGTTTGATGGGATTGTGAGGACATTGACAAATGTAAAGCACATCTCAGAGCTGGAAAAGAATCTAGTGTCACTAGGCTACTTGGAGCGCAGTGGATACAGCTTCAGCAGTAGGGCTAGAAGCGGAGTACTGAACATCTCCAATGGAGCTATGGTAGTGATGAGAGGCAGGAAGTTGGACAATAACCTCTATCGCATGGATGGATCTGTGGTGACTGGAGAGTCTGATGTAGCAGCAGCACAGGACCAGCAGGGGGCTTACAGGATGTGGCACTACCGCCTAGGCCACATGGGTGACAGAGGGCTGAGGGAGTTGAGCAGGAGAGGACTCATCTCTGATCTGAAGGATGGTGCTATAGGAGAGATCTGTGAGCCTTGCCAGATGGGAAAGCAGAGAAGAGTTTAGTTCACCATCAGTACAGCCCGGAGTGCAGCCCCTCTGGACTTAGTACACACGGATGTGTGGGGACCAGCCCCAGTTTTAGCTAGGAATGGGGCCAGATACTTCATGACCCTGATTGATGATTTCTCAAGGAAGCTCTGGATTTACTTCATGAGAGAGAAGTCAGAGGTCTTCACCAAGTTCAAGATCTGGAGAGCTGAGGTGGAGAAGGAGCAGGGGAGGAGCGTGAAGTGTCTGAGGTCAGACAATGATGGGGAGTACACCAGCAGAGAGTTCCAGGGCTACTGTGAGGAGTGTGGGATCAGGAGACACTTCTCAGTTAGGGGGACTCCACAGTAGAATGGGGTGACCGAGAGGATGAACAGAACACTTTTGAAAAAAGCACGATGCATGAGGCTGCAGGCAGGGCTTCCAAAGGAGTTCTGAGTTGACACAGTTGACGCAGTGGGTTACTTGGTCAATCGGTCACCTCACACCAGGTTGGATGGTAGGCTTCCAGAGGAGGTGTGGTCTGGGAGGACAGTTGGGTTGGGCCATCTATGGGTATTTGGGTGCATGGCCTATGTGCACATTGGAGCTAGTGAGCGGAGCAAGCTAGACGCCAGATCATGCAAGATGGTGTTTCTAGGCTATCCGCGAGGAGTCAAGGGATACAGGCTATGGGATCCCTTGGAACAGAAGGTCATCATTAGTCGGGATGTGACTTTTGATGAGGAGTCAGTCCTATGGAGGCGAGCAGGCATAGAGGAGCAGCAGGAGCAGGAGGAGGTCCAGTAGGGCGCTGCTGGACAGCTTACCTCTTTGATTTTGCCTCTTGCAGGTACTACAGGAGGACATGACATTCAGGTGGAGAACCTACCTAAGGTGTCTCCACAGGTGGAGAGGACTCAGATGGATGATCGAGGTAGAGAGGTCCAGTAGGAGCGAGCTGGACCAAGGACTGATATCGGTGTTGCCCTACACAAGCCCAAGAGGACCATCAGGCAACCGGACCGATATGGCTTCGAGGAGACGCTGTCATATGCCCTGGTGACAGTGAATGGAGACCCATATACGTATCAGGAGGCTATTGAGAGCCAGGATAGAGAGCGGTGGGTCCAGGTGATGTCCGAGGAGATGCAGTCTCTCCACCAGAACCAGATGTGGCGATTGGTGCAGTTGCCACAGGGGAAGAGGCCCATTGGCTACAAATGGGTCTACAGTCGCAAGGATAGAGTGGAGCTGGTTGAGGCCTTGGGATACCAAGGTGGAGATTGTTATGATCCAGGTGGTGTGTCCAAGGCCCAGGGGACCAAGGCTAAGGCCAAGGTCCATCATTCATGAGGGCTTCATGGAGGCTCTAGGGCTAGTTGGGCCCTAGGTTGAAAGGCTGTGGGCCTTTCGGATTCTTGAGGTCTAGGTTATGTGGGCCTCAAGGGACCAACTCTTTATGGACCAGATCTGGGCCCAGTAGAGGTGAGATTAGGTCAAGTCATGGGTGTACATGAGCTTGGGTTAACTTAATCTCCCATAGAGTTGGTCAAGGGAGTTTTGGGTTTGGGTCACTTGACCCGGTGTTTATATATACATGTACTTGTACAGATTTGATCAAGCCAAAAAGAATACAAGACTCTTTCTCCCAAGTCTCTCTCTCTCTTTTCCCTCTCTCTCCAGCAATTCTCCATGCACCAGGAGCAAGAAACCCTAGGGTTTCTTGCCGCCAGTCCATAAAAGGAAAGAGAAGAAGGGGAGGCGCTAGCCCCTTCCCCCTTGCAGCCACCTACCAGATCTGCTCTCCCCCTCTTGCAGGCACCCAAACACCAGGTTCAAGATTTAAAATCTCTTGAGAATAGGTTGGTACAAGTTCCTCTCAGATTTGGAGTTGATCTGAGGTCGTTTGAGGCGCGGGTGAGATCTCCATCAATAGATCTACAAAAAGGCTGCAGCAGGATAGATCTGCGAGGTCTGTCTCCATCTATCTTTTTTCCCATCTAGAATGGCCCGATTTGAGATCTATGAATTGAAAGACCTTGGTCCAGATCTGATCTAGTTGGGTACCAGATCTTGGATTTTTTAGAGATGGTTTCAAAGGCGTTCTTCATCTAGAATGAAAGGCTGACGAAGAAGACAGCAACCAGGCTGATTTCGTCAAGGGCCTTGGATCGTGTCCAGAAGTCTCCAGATCTATTCATTGCTGGTTTTGCTGCACCAAAAGTCCGTGGGAGGAGCCGGGATCATGCTCCAACAACCACAATATAATGGGATGTCAAAAAGAAAAAATCAAATACTGTTAAACATGGTTCGGTCCATGATGGGTTTTGCTTCTCTGCTCATGTTCTTTTGGAGATATGTTCTTAAAACTTCATGCTACATACTTAATAAGGTCCCGAGCAAGTTTGTAAATAAAACTCCATATGAGATATGGTTAGGGTGTAAGCCGGTGCTCTCACACCTTAGGATTTGAGGATGTCTGACTTATGTCAAATGTTTAAAGACAGACAAGCTTGGACCTAGATCCAATAAATACTTATTTGTAGGATACCCTAAGAAAATTAAAAGATTTTATTTCTACCTTACTGAAGAACAAAAGGTATTCGTCAGCAATAGAGCAGGCTTTGTAGAAAAGGAGTTCCTTGAGGAAGGAACTAATGCCACTAAAATCAAATTTAGTGAAGTTCATGAGGTAGAAATACTGGTACATACAGAATCAGATTTGATTGAAGAATCAAATTCAGAGCCTATAGAGACACCATTAAGAAGATTTGATAGAGTACCACATCAATCAAATAGATACTATAATTTTTTTTATCTGAGTGGTGGTCCTGTCGAACTAGATGAGAACGATGAGGATTCGATCATCTATATGGATGCTATGCAAAGGCCTGACTTTCAGAAATGGCATGATGCCTTGAAATCTGAGATGAAATCTATGGAGATCAATGGTATATGGACATTGGTTGATATTGAATTTTGATGGCATGGTAGAAGGGCTGGATATTTAAAATTTTCATTCAAAACACCCAAACGCACCAAAACCCTAGAACCCAGAATCCTTTGACTATAGCAATCAAAATATAATTAAAATAAACTTGGATAAGAAGAATACCTATAGTGCTAATCTCAATTTTTATGTGGCTTCTAAGTGTCCATCCTCCGACGATGATCCACACAAAAATCAGATCAAGGATAGCACTCCTCCTTCATCTTGCTTCAAGAGTTCTAGCCCCTAGAGCTCGACTAGTAGCCAGTCGATCAGATCTTCCTCCAGACTTGAGTTTGAACCTCTCAGAACCTCTCATTAGATCTGAACACCTTCTTCTAAATCTCTTAAACCCTTAGAGCTATTAGGAATAGGCTTGTCTTAAAAGAACAAGCCTTTGTCCTAAACCCTAGGGTTGTAAGAGAGATAGTGGATAAGGGATGTAACAATTGAGTGATCAATTCATCTGCTGCCCCCTATTTATAGCAATAGAGGGGAAGCAAATAAAGAAGCCACATCCTTATTGAATCAATGTATCAGATAACCAGAGAGCCTTCAAGCAGAAGGACTTATCTTGTTTTAGATATGGCCATTCACTCTCCCCTGCACATGCACCCAGTGAAGGATCACTTCTGCATCCATTCCCCGTTCAGATCGGCCTGAAAATTTGCCATGTATTTCTTGATTTGAATCTGAATTCAAATAGGAATGTAATCAGCAAGGGATGCCCTATTTGGATAGAAATTCAAATAGCAGAAGGACTCTCAACGCGAAGAGTCGTGTGAGTCCTCCTCTGTCTTGCACGCTCACATGCCCAGTAAAGGATGTCATAAGCATCGGTTAATTCGTCTGATAAATTTTTAGAATTATCTTATTGAATCAACATTTAAATTTGATCCTTATTAAGGAAAGATATTAGATAAATATGGCACCTAAGACTCCTTAAAATAGAAGGAGTCTTAGCATCTCTTCGCATGACCAAAAGTATCTCGCACGTGCGCCTTACATCCAGATGAATTCCTTGCCAAAATAAAATGCTTTTATCATACTTTAAAATGTGTGCAAGGAGGTTAAGATCTGATGTCATTGCCTTATGAGTCAGAGACTCAAAGCAGAAGGACTCTTGGTCCTGCATGCCAAAAAGAAGTGGGCGTCTGCCCTTCTCAACTAGCGCCAAAAGTCCTTCACAAAATAGACTCTTGATCGTTGGCATGGATAAGATTTTAAGCACCCCTCTTTGGGCTGCCTCCAGGTGGCTGGACCTAACCCAAATACTCACCAAATTGGGTTAGCAAATTAGCAAGGATTGAGACCAAATCGATTTTCCAAGGAGCTAGGATTTCCACACGTGCTAGCATGCTTACCAGAGACCCTAATTGGATCCAAAATTTTAATCAATCTTATCAAAAAAATCTTTGACCAATTTTATTATGTGTATGACTCATTGGGCTTCATATCTAGCTAGTAATAGATTTGGATATAAGTTAATCTAATTTGATTAGATTTTTTCTAATCGATTAAAGTCCAAAATGAGCTAACCCGAGTTCAGCAATTAGAACCCTTTTTAATTGATGATTGAATTAAACTTTTTTAATTAGATCAAATTCATAAGTCAAGATTAATGTTTAGCAATGTATCATGACTATCCAGAAGATATAAAATTTGATAAAAATATCAAATATATCCTTCAGTGGTAAGTTACTGTGCAATTCAATCCCTCGATCATCCCTGCATCCCGAATATGTTCATGAGTATTGAATTATGTCAAACTCAAATACATATTCATATTGATTCTCCATGAACCAATGATGATCCTAATGATGAAGCATTAGAAACTCTTTCTAATATTCATTCTGCTCTTGACCAAGAGACTTTTTTCGACTCATTTAGAAATGAGAATATACAGGATGCCATCTCCTTTTACTACGAGTGATCGATTCTATATTGACCAACTGATAACCTTCGTACACGCTCTACCATATCCATGACATCCCATACATATCTTAATATCATGCCTGAGTATGAACCAAAATATGGGTTTATGTGCACAAGATTCTATGGTGATCTCAGATCTAAGGATCACTTGCATAGCTCCCACTTAGAAAATAATCTTTTGACATGTAAGTAAGGCTTCCATAGGATGTTATCTGTCGGTGAGTTAATTCAGTGAACTTATTCTTTAATTAGCACCCACATCTTTGTATTGGTGTCTCCATATAAGTGGCTAGTGAGATCAGCCACCCTCTCCATCGAGCATACATAGGATGTGCCAGTCTTTTCAGAATATTGATTTCCGACATAATGTTCTCATGATCAAAAATATTTAAGATTAAAATTTTAGGATTTTAGATCTCACAGGCATGACCCATTCATATCCCCTAAAATCATTGCTCTAATCTTTGGGATTTATCATAATTTTAAATATAGTAAGACACAGCTAAAATGATGAATCAAATACCTCATTTTATTATCAAATAAAAAATATCATTATATGAGTTAGAAGTTTACAAAGAAAAGTCTTATCGTATCACTCATGCAATTAGCTTGTAGGACACTCTTCTTTCAATCTTTCACTTGTACTAAAGCTAATTATCTTTATATTTCAATCCCATACAATCAAAATGGTGATCAAAAAGCTACTATGGTATGGTCTTAGTGAATGGGTAACCTATATTGTTCTTAGTGTCTACTCATTTAAGGACAACATCTTGATGCTCTATAATTTCTCAAACGAGATGGAAGTATCTGAGGATATGCTTGGATCTTTGATGTGTCCTAGATTTCTTAGCTTGAATAATGGCCCCAGTGTTATCACAATAAAATGGCACCGATCCTTCAATCTCAAGAATGACTCCTAATTTCATGATGAACTTCTTCATCCAGATAGCTTCCTTAGCGGCTTCACTAGCAACGATATACTTTGCCTCAGTGGTTGAGTCAGCTACTATCAACTGTTTAGAACTTTTTCAACTCGCTGCTCCATCATTTAGGATAAATATGTATCCTAAAATTGACTTGCTATCATCGAGATCAGATGGAAAACTAGAATCATATATCCCTCTAGTTTTAACTTTGATCCTCCTCCATATATTAGAAAAATATTTTTAGTCCTCCTTAGGTACTTAAAAATATTTTTCATAGCTTTTCAATGATCCTTCCTTGGATCAGCCTGAAATCTACTAGCTATGTCTAAAGTATAAGCTACATCAGGCCTAGTGCATAGCATAGCATATATTATTGATCCCACAACTGAAGCATAAGGGATTTCATTCATTCTTTTATTCTCCTCAAGTGTCTTAGGACATATTTTTTTGGAGAGACGTATGATATAACCTATAGGCAGGTAACCTCTTTTACTTTCCTCCATATTGAGCCTCTTCAACATGAGATCTATGTACCGAGACTGGGACAAGCCTAGCATCCTCTTAGATCTATCTCTATAGATCTTTATACCCAATATATAGGATGCTTCACCCAAATCTTTCATAAAAAATTTATTCAATAGCCAAGTCTTGACCAATTGTAATATTGGGATGTCATTCTCAATGAGCAGTATGTCATCGACATATAGAACCAACAAGATAATAGCATTTCTACTTATCTTCTTATACACACATGGTTCATCCTCATTTTTAATAAAGCCAAACTCTTTGACTATCATATAGACCTCTTCCTCAAGGTTACAATTGAGAAAAGCGATCTTGACATCCATCTGCTAGATTTCATAATCATAGTATGCAGCTATAGCAAGTAAAATCCAGATGGACTTGAGCATAGCCATCGGTGAGAAGGTTTCATCATAGTCAATTCTTTGTCTTTGTCTGAAACCCTTTGCCACCAACCTAGCTTTGTAGATTTTCATTTGGCCATCTGTTCTAATCTTCTTCTTGAAGACCCACTTACATCCTATTGGGGTCACACCCTCTGACGCATCAACCAAGGTCTACACTTGGTTGGTGTATATAGAGTCCATTTTGGATTTCATGACTTTCAGCCACCAATCTGAGTCTCTACTAATGATAATTTTTGAATAGATTAGTGGATCATCATCTTGAATGATGTTGATCGAATTATCATTCTCAATAACAAAATCATATCTTAGAGATGCTTGACGTAGTCTATCTGACCTTTGAAGAGGAGATGTGTATAGTGGATATACCTCATCCTTGGGTACTTCTGGTTGAAGATCTTCTTGTGGTCCAACCACAGGCATTTTAGGATTGGTTTGCAAGTCTTGAACTTCACCAAGTTTAATATTCCTCCCATTGTCTCCTTCTTGGATGAATTTATTTTTCAAGAAAATGAGATTCTTACTAACAAATACCTTTTGTTCAGTAGGATGGTAAAAGTAGTATCTATTAGTTTTTCTAAGATACCCTATAAACCTACATTTGTCTAACTAGCACTAAGCTTATGTCTAAAGACATTCTTGATATAAGCAGGACAGCCCCAAATAGCCCCAAATCTTAAGATGTTTAAGATTAGGCTTTTTTTTCTTTCATATCTCATGTGGAGTACTAGAAACAGGCTTTGAGGGCATCCTGTTCAATATGTATGCGGTAGTCTCTAGGGCATATCCCCAGAATGATACTGAAAGATCTGTGAAGCACATCATAGATCACACCATATCTATCGAAGTGTAATTTCTTCTTTTTGCTATACCATTTAGCTGTGGTGTATAAGGAGGGATCCATTCAGAGAGAATACTATAATTTTTAAGATGATTAAAAAATTCACTGGATAAGTACTCTCCTCCTCGATCAGATCGAAGAATCTTGATATTTTTTTCAGTTTATTTCTCGATCATACTTTGATACCTCTTGAACTTATCAAAAGTTTCAGATTTATATTTCATAAGATACACATATCCGAACCTTGATAGATCATCCATAAAAGTGATGAAATAGGAGTATCCTCCTCTAGTTTGAGTTGTTATGGACCCACATACATCTGAATGTACTAGGGCTAACAACTCTTTTGCCCATCTCTATGTCTAGAGAATGGAGTCTTGGTCATCTTACCCATGAGACAAGATTCACAAATTTTCAATGATTCATAATCATATGGGTCAACGAACTCTTCTTTGTATAACTTGTTTATCTTTGACTCATTAATATGAGCAAGACGGCAATGCCAGAGATATGTGAGATTCACATCTTTTTTTTTCTTTTTATATTTCTATTAATATAAAAAAATATTATCATTGAGTGCTAGAATTAAAAGATTGTTATTAATATAACCACTGCCATAAAATTCATTAGAAAAAAAAATGGAGCAACCATTGCCCATTAATTTTATTTTATAACCTTGTTTTAATAACAAAGATATAGAAATAATATTTTTAATGATCTTAGGCATGTAATAACAATCTTTTAATTTCAAAATCTTATCCGAAGGTAAATTTAGCATATAGGTTTCCACAGTCTCTATGCTAATGGACTCTCCACTAATGCCATAAATCTCAAAGTTACCTCATTTTAGACCTCTGATATTCTGTGTTGCATATATGCAATCCACAGGTGATATCCAATACCCAAGTATCAGAGTCTGACGTACTTAATAAAAATAGATCTGTATCGTATATATACCTTTTGGTGTAATACTTGCACCCTGCTTTAAGCTTGTAAGGTAATCCTTATAATTATTCTTTCTATGTCCTAACTTGCCACAAAGATAACAAGTAATATCCATGGGGGCATCCTTTGCCTTCTTTTTATTTCAGATATTTTAGGGTCAAGATATTTCAGATCATCGAAGATATTCTCCTGTGTAAATCTAATTCGCAAGTCCCTCAACCAGTCCACATTATATGAATCGATCAATATATTTTCATTTATGGTATCATACAATGAAAATGAAGAAGCCATAATGTAGTATAAGCTGACTACTCATATTTGATATGTATAACTAAATGAAATCTTTTGTTCTAGTTATTCCTTCCACTATTTTATCATATACCATATCCCTCTCTATGGTAGATGAGAAAATCTTAAACCGATTTCTTAATGAGATTGAGATCCTAATTCCTCAAGGAAGTCTTGTGGATAACACAACAAACCTCAATGAGTTCAAAGATAGAAAAATCTTTTCAATTACACCTCATGCAATTCTCAACATAATCATTGCCTCTAAAAATACTCATAGTCTCGTGGATATCACAACAAACTATAGTACTTTTTAGTTAAGTCAGATCCTTCATTTTTATACCATCATATTGCTACCCTTGTGGATATCACAATAAAGCAATATATTCAAATATACCATAAAGCATCTAATATGCACCAAGACAACCCTACATCAATCCCCATAGCAAGTCTTATGGATATCATAACAAACCTCCTATGCTTTTTGACAGGGTATCGGCTTAATACGAAAGAAGGTATATGTAATGTTTAAAATACTGAGCAATCTTTATTCAAGATTCGAACTAATTTAATTAGCCAAAAAAGTATTAAGATTAGTGGGGATCCCCCCGTTGCTTTTCTTAGACATCAATAAATTGGCCAAGTCAGCAAACAGAATCAATTAAAGAACCACCATACTCGAAACACTCTTTAGACACCAATTGGTTAATTGATTCAAGAAATTGATCAGCTATTGGTTCATAATATTATGACTTAATATGATTTTTAGGAGGGCTTTAATGGTCTCATGCACATCCTAATTTAAACCAATCATAATGATGCACAATTATAGTTGTATCATAATAATCATGACAACTAATCATTAAATCAATGCATCTAATCATATCTTATGATCATAATCATGATATCATACAACTAAATATATCTCTAAAATATATTAACATGATCAAAATCATAACATCATGCATCTAAACATATCTTTAAGATATATTAGGGTTTGGATGTTCATTTAGGTTCAACCATTGACCTGACTTGAATCAAACCGACAACCCTAGCTTGATCACAATCAAGACTATATTTTAAATTTTGATTATATAAATCAAGATAGGCTCTGATACTATTGTTGGGTTTTGGTAGCATAGCGAAAGAGCTAATTGTTTAAAATTTCAGTCAAAACACCCAAATGCATCGAAACCCTAAAATCCAAAATCCTTTGATTATAGCAATCAAAGTATAATTAAAATAAACTTGGATAAAAAAAATACCTAATCCCAATTTTCATAAGGTATCCAAGTGTCTGCCCTCCAATGATGATCTATATGAAAATCGAATCAAGGACAGTGCTCTTCCTTCGTCTTGCTTCCATAGTCTTAGTCCCTAGAACTCGACTAGCCACCAATTGATCAGACCTTCCTCCAGACTTGAATCTGGACCTCTCAAAACCTTCCACTAGATTTGATCATCTTCTTCTGGACCTCTTAAACCCTTAGAGCTATTAGGAATAGGCTTGTCTTAAAAGAACAAGTCTTTGTCCTAAACCCTAAAGTTGTAAGAGAGGAAGAGAGGGAGTGGATAAGGGATGTAAGAATTGAGTGATTAATTCATCTATCGCCCCCTATTTATAGCAATAGAGGAGGTGCAAACAGAGAAGCCATGTCCCTATTGAATCAGCATATCAGATAACCAGAGAACCTTCAAGCAGGACTTATTTGGTTTCAGATACGGCCATTCACTCTCCCTTACATGCGTGCCCAGTGAAGGGTCACTTCTGTGTCCATTCCCCTTTCAGATCAACATGAAAATACATAGGATGCCATCTTCTCTTACTAGGAGTGATTGATTCCATGTTGATCGACTCACAATCTTTGTACACAGTCTACCATATCCAGAACATCCCATATATATCTTAATGCCATGCCTGGATATAAACCAAAATATGGGTTCATATACATAAGATTCTATGGTGGTCTTAGATCTAAAGGATCACTTACACAACTCTCACTTAGAGAACCATCTTTTGACATGCAAGTAAAGCTTCCATAAGATGTTTTCTATCGGTGAGTCAATTCAATGAACTCATTCATTAATAAACTCTCACATCCTTGTATTAGTGTCTCCACATAAGTGGCTAGTGAAATCAGCCACCCTCTCTATCGAGCATACATAAAATACGTCAATTTTTCTAGAATATTAATCTCTGACTCAATATTTTTATGATAAAAAATATTTAAGATTAAAATTTTAAGATTTTAGGTCTCTTAGGCATGACCTATTCATGTCTCTTAAAATTATTATCCTAATCTTTGAGGTTCATCATAATCTTAAATATAGTGAGATGTAGCTAAAATGATAAATTAAATATCTCATTTTATTATCAAATAAAAAATATCATTATACGTGTTGAAAGTTTACAATGAAAAGTTTCTTCACATCACTTATGCAATTGGCTTGTGGGGCACTCTTCTTTCAGTTGATCCACCTGAAGGGATTAAACCCATAGGGTGTAAATGAATTTTCAAGAGAAAAAAAAGAGCAGACGAAAAGGTAGGGACCTATAAAGTCTATCTAATTGCCAAAGGATATCGTCAACATTATAGTATTGACTATAACAAGATTTTCTCTCCTGTGGTAATGCTCAAGTCTATCCAGATTATGCTTGCGATAGCGGCATACTTAGATTTTGAGATTTGACAAATAGATATCAAAATTATCTTCTTTAATGAAGAGCTGGAAGAAGAGGTATATATGATACAACCTGAAGGATTCATATCTTCAGATGAATCTAAAGTATACAAGCTAAATAGGTCTATCTATTGACTAAAGCAAGCATCTAAAAGTTGGAATATGTATCTGGATAAGATGATCAAAATGTATGGCTTTGTTAGGAATGGAGGAGAGCCTTGCATCTATAAGTGGGCTAATAATTCTGTAGTCATCTTTCTTATATTGTATGTAGATAATATACTGTTAATAAAAATGACATCCCAGCTTTGCAAAAGTATAAAGCTGTGGCTATCATCACAGTTCTCTATGAAGGATTAGGGAGAAACATGCTATATCCTAAGGATAAAAATCTATAGAGATAGATCTAGAAGGTTGCTTGGATTGTCCCAATCTATGTACATCGATATCATGCTGAAATGGTTCAGCATGGAGAATTTCAAAAAGAACTATCTACCAATAGGTCAAAAAAAAATTTTCTCTAAAAAGGATTGTCCGACAATCCCTCAGAAGAGAGAGTACATGAGTAGAATCTCATATGCTTCGACAGTGGGATCTATCATATATGCCATGATATGTACAAGACTGGATGTGGCCTATTCACTATGAGTAGTGAGTAAGTGCCAGTCTAATCTGAGAGAAAATCATTGGAAGATTGTGAAGATAATCCTTAAGTATTTGAGAAATACTAAGGATCAATCACTTATCTATAGAGACACTAACTTGAAACTTATGGGATATACTGATTTTAATTTTCGTCAGATCATGATGACAGTAAAAATATGTCGAGCTATGTGTTCACCATGAATAGAGGAGCAATTTGCTGGAAGAGTTTCAAGCAACATATGATAGCTGACTCAGTATGCGAAACGAAATATGTTGCGGCATCTGATGCTGCAAAGGAGGTTGTTTGGTTGAAGAAGTTCATCACTGAATTTAAAGTAATTTTCTCTATTGATGGTCCAATTTTACTATATTATGATAGTACTAAAATCATAGCACAAGCAAAGGAGCCCAAGTCCCATCACAGAACTGAATACATTCTATGATGCTATCATCTTATTTGTGAAATCATAGATTGAGGTGATGTTAAGCTGTAAAAGATTGACAAAATCCCTTCATTAAAACTCTCAGGATCAAAAAGTTCGATGATCATAAGTGGAAAATGGGTATAAGATACTGCCCTGATTGATTTTAGTCCAAGTGAGAGTTATTAGGAATTATATCCTAAAGTCAATTGATTTATTATAAATAAATAGATTTTATATATGAATTATTGATCAATGAATAAAAATTATTTTAGCTTTTTCATCACAAGATGTACATCTTCATTTTAGAACTCTTGTGTTATGATGAAGTCCTTAGAACTATATCATGATCGATAAAGAAGGATTTATCGAATAGTTCTTAAATATGTTCATGATCAAATGATATGTTATTAACAGGATGATAACATTTATCGAGTATAGGTCGTTGTGTGCCATATAGGTTGGTTGTTCTCATAACTAAGGGTGTGGAGATACTGGTATGACATACAGGTGAGATGTAGGAGTACATCATTACTGAACAAGTAACTCACCTGCTAAGCACTCTGTAGCCAAGAACAGCTCGCGAAACATATGGATATAAGTATCTTTTAGACTTGAGATCACCATGATGACTTGCAAGCAACTCACTGTGCTTTGGTGTTGGACTACCTGCATTTCTAATACAGTGATGGAAGGCTATTGGATATAGTCACGTACTTTCGAAGTCTGTGTGGATCAAAATGAGATTGATCCCTCTGAATTATAGGAGTTAATATATCACTGTATTTTAATTTAGTAAAATTTTAGCCATGATAATTCATATGATAGATTTGAAAGATTGAAATACAATGTGGATGACTATTTCAGGGTTGACAATTAAACCCTAGGTCACCTTGAGCATTAGGATCAAAGAGATAAATTATGCAATAACCATATATTGAGATTCTTGAATATTACTTTGTAAATATTCAACCTATCCGAACATTGGGTATCATTGCTAGATGGTCACTTTGATTAATATAGAAAGAGATTCCTATGCTACCGGCTTAGTGATCGAACCTATGGAGTCGCACACATAAGTCAAACAATATAGAAAAAAATTGATTAAATATTTATATGTTCAATTTAAAAATATGAGACTTGATTGAACATATACATTAACTTAATTAAGAGTTAAGTTACAGATCATATAAAATTAAACATTGACTATGTCCAGCTAGCATTGTGCATGAGGTGCAAGTTTGATTTCGGGGATGAAATTGATCAAATCAATATTTCATGCAATTATGAGAGAATGGATCGAGTCCTAATTACTTTAGATCAAATCTAATTTAATTGGTTTTGATTTTATTAAGACTTAATTAGCTTAATTATCCAAGATAGACTTGGACAAAATCTTAATTAGATTAAGATGAGCAGTCTTTTCGAAATTGGTTCGAATGGAATTCGAATTGATCCAAACTTGAGCCAAATATAATTTGGTACACTTAACCATCATTTTTAGAAGTTCTCTCTTCTTTATGGCCGACCAAGGTGGTGGAGAAGGGGCTGAAAATAGTCCCTTCTCCTTGATTGTGCGGCACTATGAAGGGAGGTGCAAGTTGGCACCTCTCCTACTTGCATTAGGAATACTTATGCTTTGTGGAGTTTGGATTTGATTCAAATATGAAGAGTCCTATTTCTAGTATTTAAAGGAGTTTGATTTGATCTAGGACCCCTCGTTTAGTTAGGAGGGGTGTAGAGAAGAGAAACAATCAATCAATCCTTGGCCTAGACATGGAGATCTCTCTTGGTGTGGGCATCCCCTCTCCCTTGGGCATCACCTCTCCCTAGGCTTCTCTCTTCTCTTGGGTGTCCTCCCTCCCCTTGGTATGGTGGCATGTGGGCTGCTCTAAGGCCTTGAAATCAGATCTCAAGGCATCATCTCCTTTTTCTCTGAAGAAGACGTTCATCCGTCTCTTCTACAGAGTTTGGCGTGCACGCAAAGTAGAGGATCCATGCATCCGGATCTCGCGAAGCAAATCAATCAAGGAGCTTCTTCAACCTTGACTATTTTTCACTACAAATCAAGGTGAGATTTCATAAACATTATAAAAAAATTTGAATTACAAATCTATTCTTTCCTCCTGGCATTCGATGCAATCAGATAATTTTTTCCTTCAGTAACTACCTATCTATAGTATTGACACCCATCCACATATAGTCTCCATCTTTTCTGACAATTTTAGTAACTGGAGTCAACTGCTTTCCCACTCGTCATGTTCTTATAACTATCATGTCTCATTCCAATAATTTCTTGCAAGTTAGTTAGGAAAATTCCATAGGACATTGAACTTAGTTGGTCTTTGCTCGATCTATCTTAGATGGCTCAGCATATCCCAACCAATGCCTTCCATACTCGGCCTATAAGGCATCATTTAGATCCTATGTTGAGCCATACATGAAATTATGCAATCTATTTTCCCTAGATGGAATTAGAGGGTATTAAGGTTTATGCTTTTAATTACTATTTTAGTTTGCCAATTCTAGATGCTTGGTTTGAAAACTCTTCAACAATATCTTGTCCTAGCCTTACCATGTAATTGGGTATGTGTATACTTTCTAGATACTGCCACTAGCTAAGATGTAGTGTAAATACCTCCTCTCCATCTAACCTAGTACCAAGCACCACAACTCCAACCACCTCCTCCTCTTCCAACAATTCATCCTCCTCTTCTCTAAACCATGTTGCCATTCCCATTCCTCCTATCCATCGAACTTCATCCTAAGACCCACATGAGCCCCTATATTCCCACCACCTCCTGTTCATCCTTTCTAAACCTACCTTCATTCTTATCCCTCCTCTCCAACCAACATGGTCTCAAGCCCAATCGATTCCCACCACCTCCTCTTCCACCATCTTGTTCTCCTTTCTAAACCATGCCACTGTTAGGTTCTGGTCACACAGCAGAATAAGAATTTTAAAAAATTTTAACATGCATATTGAAAGATTCAATAATTAAAACTATCCAACCAGAACTCAAACCCTAGAATCATTTTGTAGATATCGAACAAATCAAAATCAAGCATGCAAAGTGTTGGTGCAAAAATCCGCTTGCGCCGGAGAAGCTGGAGTCGAGGGAGTCGCGGTCGCCGTCGGGACCTGCAAAGAAGTCTAAACCGAAGGTGGGGTTGCTCCGGCAAGACCCTCCGATGCTCAAGTCAGTTCTCTGCCTCAACAAAAATGGAGTGCTCAAACAAAGAATTTAGTAGAGTTTTGAGGTAAAAAAATAAGAGCTTATAGAATAACGTATCTGGGGTTCCCCTTTTATAGACGGAGAGGGCAACAGATTGATAGCGACGCCTGTAACTGTCCGGTAGTGGGCCGCCCAGAGTCAGGAGGATTTTATTGCGGAGGGTAGTGGAGTGGGATCGTGGCTATCATCGTGACTCGCCACGTGGAATCAGTTACGGGGAGTGGAGCGGCATCCGCTGTCATGACTCGTCAGGGGGTGGTGGAATCGCATAGGATCCGCCGCAGGGAGTGGAGCAGAATCGTGGCCGTTAATACGGCCTGTCAAGGAGTAATGGAGTTGCGTATGGTTCGCCGCAGGGGGTGGAACAGTGTTGTCCGTTACTGTGGCCTACCAGGGGGTCCAGACTTGTCGGCTGAAGTTCGGTTGGAGTTGGTAGCGAGGTCCGGCACCCGTAGGAGTTTGGGCGAGGTCTTCCCGTAGTCGGAATGGAAGATGGAGTCTGGCTTCCGTAGGAGTCCGGGCGGAGTCTCCCTTGCGGCAGAAGTCATGGACGGAGCTCGGCTCCCGTAGGAGTCCGGGCGAAGTCTTCCTGCAATTAAAGTTAAAGGTGAAGTCCGGCTCCCATAGGAGTCCAGACAAGGCTTACCAGCAGTTGAGGTTGAGGACGGAGCCCGGCTCCCGTAGGAGTCCGGGCGGAGTCTACTTGCGATTGAAGTCGTGGACGGAGCTCGGCTCCCGTAGGAGTCCGGGCGAAGTCTTCCTGCAATTAAAGTTAAAGGTGAAGTCCGACTCCGGTAGGAGTCCGGATGAGGCTTACCAGCAGTTGAGGTTGAGGACGGAGCTCGGCTCCCGTAGGAGTCCGGGCGGAGTCTACTTGCGGTTGAAGTCGTGGACGGAGCTCGGCTCCCGTAGGAGTACGGGCGAAGTCTTCCTCACGGCAGAAGTTGTGGACGGAGCTCGGCTTCCGTAGGAGTCCAGGCGAAGTCTACTTACAGTCGGGGTCGTGGGCGGAGTCCGGCTCCCGTAGGAGTCCGGGCGGAGTCTCCCTTGCGGCAGAAGTCGTGGACAGAGCTCGGCTCCCGTAGGAGTCCGGGCGAAGTCTTCCTGCAATTAAAGTTAAAGGTGAAGTCCGGCTCTCGTAGGAGTCCGAACAAGGCTTACCAGCAGTTGAGGTTGAGGACGGAGCCCGGCTCCCGTAGGAGTCCGGGCGGAGTGACGGGGGTTCACCAACAATTGTCGAAAGTCGGAAGAGACTCGTGAGGGTCGACCCTGCCAAGAACTTTGGCTGAGGGCATTTTATGCCCAACACTAGTCCCCCCACTTTCGAGTTTGAATTTTGAATGAAGGAAGTACGGAGAAGTTGTCGTGGCCGAAGTTCTTCCCCTGTCGTCCGGGCGCAACCGTCCTTGGATATGTCGGTATTTAATGCGTGCATGCCAGAGCTCTTTTTTCGATTATGGCAACCCGAAGAGTCTTTTCGGAACTCCCACCGAGATGTGATCCCAAGCATCGCGCCATGGAAATTTGCGAACAGTCAATCCTCGATAGCGATGAGTGGGACATGCGGGACACGTGGCAAGCCCCGGTTGGTCTGAAGATGCCCGCCATCATAATTGTGCCAAGATTCGTTGCCTATTTAAACCCCCTACCCTTCCCTTGGGGCTTTACTCCACCAAAAGGACGGTTCCTTTCTTCCGTCTGAGAGCCTAGCTACTCAGCCACTCTCTCGGTGTCCCGGCCAACTTGTAGCACCTTCCGCGCCGGTCTTTGCCATCTTCAGCCCCTTGATTCCTCTCCAAGGGGTTTCCCCGCCATGTCCTCCACCCCGGTGGCCATCCTGTTGGGGATGTCAGGGGCTTGGAGGAAGGCAAGGAGGAGAACAGCGATCCGTGGGTTTCCCGATCATCGAGCGGCCGCTGGGGTTCTCCGTTGTTTCAAAGGGGGCTCGAGGAAGGATTCCTTCAACAACAGGGGTTTACTATCGGGGACCGCCGGTAAAGGTGTTCTGCTCGAGAATTTTGGAGTAGCAAGACGGGGTGAAACCGGTCAGGAGGGCAGAACTGTCGTCACGAGCCGTGGCGGGATCCTTGGTGTCGTCGGGGCCGAGAGACCAGAAGCGGCCGGCATCGACGGTGGGGCAGTAAAGCTTGTTGCGGGGGCGGTGGAAGTAGCGCATGCCGACCTTGCCGGAGCATCTTGGACGGTGGCTATCGTGGAGCATTCGGTGATGGCGCATATCTCTGGCACCGCCGCTGCCCCCAGGGTGACTCCGGTTCTTCTAGAAACAGGTCTTATTTTTTTACCTCAAAACTCTGCTAAATTCTCCGTTCGAGCACTCCATTCTTGTTGAGGCAGAGAACTGACTTGAGCGTCAGAGGGTCTTGCCGGAGCAACCCCACCTCCGGTTTAGACTTCCTTTGTAGGTCCCGACGGCGATCGTGACTCCCTCGACTCCAGCTTCTCCGGCGCAAGCAGATTTTTGCACCAACAGAATTGGCGCTAGAGGAAGGGCTACGAACCTCCGCAGTACCCTTGTTCTTAAAGGAGCGCTCAATGGAACCGCCTCCGATCGCCTCCTCCGGCACCCACTCCTTGTTTCCCCCACGAGATCCTCGCCTGATGCCTTCTCACGAAGCATCCACACAAATACCCACGGCCTCCGCAGCCATATCCCAGACCCCGGTCATGCCTTTGGTTTCCCAGGCCCCGCATCCTCCAGCTATGGTCGCCGGCATGGAGTGGCCGGACAATCGGCCTCCGACGGATTCCGCCAACACCATCTCGGGAGGATCCCGACAGGAAACGACCAACATACCGGCTGTATCCCCCAAGCGACAAAAGACTGAAGAGCCCATAACTTTTACCGAAGAAGACACTCAAGGAGTCCAATTCCCTCATAACGATGCGGTCATAGTTTCCTTGAATATAGCAAATTATGACATCCGTCGCATTCTTGTCGACAATGGAAGTTCGGCCGACATCTTGTTCTACGATGCCTTTTCAAGAATGACCACTCTTGACGGTCATCTGAGGTCGATTAGCTCCCCCTTAGTAGGGTTTACCAGCGACGCCGTTTCGACCGAAGGGATAATAACCTTGACTGTGGCCGCAGGTCAATATCCAAGGCAATCCAGGGCTCTGGTGAATTTCTTGGTGGTGAAGAGGCCGTCCGCCTACAACGCAATCCTCGACCGACCTGGCCTCAATGCTCTCCGAGCCATCGTATCGACCTACCATTTGAAGTTGAAGTTCCCCACTGACCAGGGGACCGGAGAGGTCCGGGGAGATCAAGCCCTGGCCAAACACTGTTACAATATAGCCTTGCAAAGAGGCGGTCAATCTGATTCCTACCCCATCGATGGACTGGATGCTCGCGATGACCTCACCGAGGAGAGGGGTGCCCCCATCGAAGATCTGGTACCAATCCCTTTGAACGACGGGAACTCGAAGCATGTAGCAATGATCGGCTCCAACCTAGGGGAGGAGGTGCGGGCGCGTCTCATTGATTTTCTACAAAAGAATGCAGACATTTTCGCTTGGGTTCCAGCAGACATGCCGGGGATTGACACGGAAGTCATGGAGCATCATCTGGCCGTCGATCCAAAACATCGACCGACGAAAAAGAAAATCCGAAGTCATGCTCCGGAGAGGCAGAAGGCGATAGCCGAGGAAGTGGATAAGCTCCTTAAGGTCGGATTCATTAAGGAAGTCAATTATCCTGATTGGATTTCCAACATTGTCCTCGTCAAAAAGGCAAACGACAAGTGGAGGATGTGCATAGACTTCAAAAAGCTGAATAAGGCCTGTCCGAAGGACAGCTACCCCCTTCCCAGAATCGATCAACTGGTGGACGCGACCTCGGGCCATGAGCTCCTCACCTTCATGGATGCGTTCTCCGGCTATAATCAAATTAGAATGGCATCGGAAGATGAAGAAAAGATAGCTTTCATCACTAATCGTGGCCTTTACTGTTACAGGGTCATGCCTTTCGGCCTCAAGAATGCGGGCGCAACTTATCAACGGTTGGTGAACAAAATCTTCAAGGAGCAGATCGGTCGTAACATGGAGGTCTACATGGACGACATGCTCGTAAAAAGCAAATCTTCCAGAGATCATGTCGCCGACCTCGAGGAGACCTTCGGCGCCCTCCGAAAATATAGAATGAAGCTGAACCCAACTAAATGCGCTTTCGGCGTAACCTCAGGAAAGTTCCTGGGCTTCATGGTATCAGGACATGGAATCGAGGCCAATCCAGGGAAAATTCATGCCATCCAGGAGATGGCCACTCCAAAGTCGATAAAAGAGGTTCAGCGCCTCACGGGGAGGATAGCGGCCCTTAATCACTTCGTCGCAATGTCGGCCGAACGGTGCTTGCCCTTCTTTCAAACCCTCAAGCAGCCGAAGAACTTCTGTTGGACCCCTGAGTGCCAATAGGCGTTCGAAAAATTAAGGAGCTACCTTGGATCACCCCCGCTATTAGCAAAGCCTGAGCCTGGGGAGGAGCTATTTTTATACCTGGCGGTCTCTCCCATGGCCCTCGCGGTCGTCCTCGTCAAAGAAGAGATGAAAGTCCAGCAGCCGATCTACTATGTTAGCCGCATGTTGAGGGACGTCGAGACCAGGTATACCAAATTAGAGAAATTAACTTACGCCTTGTTGATTGCAGCCTGGAGACTCCGACCCTACTTTCAAGGGCACACCGTGACACTGCTCACCGACCAACCAATCAAGGCGGTCTTGCACCGGGTGGACACCTCCGGGAGTATGGCGAAATGGGCGATCGAGCTCATGGAATTCGACATCAATTATCGACCCAGGCCAGCAGTGAGGGCCCAAATACTGGTAGATTTCATAGTAGAGTGTACCATCCCAGAGGAGGCTGAACTTGAACAAAGCGAAGGTGACGACCTGAAATCCCAACCGAACTCCCCCGAAGAAGAGGCCGACCCCACTGATCGCTTTTGGGCCCTCTATGTGGACAGATCTTCCAACATATCGGGCGCTGGTGCGGGCCTGATCCTGGTCAGTCCAGAGGGAGTCATCACGGAATACGCTCTGCATTTCGAGTTCCCCGCAACAAATAATGGAGCAGAATACGAAGCTCTGATCGTAGGACTAAGGATCGCCAGAGAGCTGAGAATAAGTCAGCTCCGGGTGCACAGTGACTCTCAACTGGTGGTGGGGCAAGTCAGCGGGAATTACGAAGCGTGGGAGGACAGTATGGCCAAATACCTTGAGAAGGTAAAGGAGCTCACCCCCGCCTTTAGCAACTTCAACATTAGACAGATCCCGAGGTTGAAAAATACTAGGGCTGACCTTCTCTCCAAGCTGGCGACGTCGGCTCCGGCCGAATTGCCCAAAGGCATCCTCTTCGAGTTCTAAAACACCCAAGTACAGAAGAATCGTGGCCCGTAATGGAGATTGACCACGAGCCCAGCTGGGTCGACCCACTGATCATCTATCTTAGAGATGGAGTTCTCCCCCAAGATGCGAAGGAAGCTCGGAAGCTCCGAAATCAAGCCTCCCGATACATCCTTTATGAGGGCAAATTATACAAGAGATCATACTCCTTGCCCCTCTTGAAATGTCTCCGATCCTCGGAAGCTGACTACGCCTTGTGGGAAGTACATGAAGGAGTTTGCGGAAACCATTTGGGGGCTAGATCTTTATCCCACAAGTTACTTCGCCAAGGATATTACTGGCCAACGATGCATCATGATTCGATTGAATATGTCAAAAAGTATGATCGATGCCAGAGATACGCCAACGTCCAGAGACAGCCCGCCACCGAGCTCACACCCTTGAGTGCCCCTTGGCCTTTTGCACAATGGGGGATGGACATCCTTGGCCCCTTTCCCATGGCATCTGGGCAAAGGAAGTTCCTCCTTGTAGCGATCGACTACTTCACCAAATGGGTTGAAGCCGAACCACTAGCGAAAATCACAGAAGCAAAAGTGCAAGATTTCGTCTGGAAGTCGATCGTGTGTAGGTTCGGTCTGCCTAGAACCCTGATCACTGATAATGGACGGCAATTCGCGAGAGCAAAATTTATCGAATTCTGTGAAGATCTGAACATCTCCCACAACTTTACATCAGTAGCCCATCCCCAGGCGAACGGCGAAGCTGAGGTAACCAACAGAGTCCTTTTGCAGGGGATTAAAACAAGGCTTGAGAAAGCGAAGGGGACTTGGGCGGACGAACTTTATCATGTGTTGTGGGCATATCGAACTACCCAGAGGCTACCTACGGGGGAGACCCC
The DNA here is from genome assembly GCF_000442705.2 of Elaeis guineensis. NCBI lineage: Eukaryota > Viridiplantae > Streptophyta > Magnoliopsida > Arecales > Arecaceae > Elaeis > Elaeis guineensis. The sequence continues at coordinate 42,532,544 of NC_026005.2, forward strand.
CTTCGCTTTAGCCTTCGGTACGGAAGCCGTCATCCCAATCGAGCTTAAACTCCCATCAGCACGAGTCATGGTGTTCGACGAACATCAAAATTTGCAAGGTCTTAGAGCCAACCTCGACCTACTGGAAGAAAGACGGAAGATAGCTCAGGTTCGAATGGCAGCCTACAGACAGAAAGTCGCTCGACATTACAACGCCCGGGTCAAGAACAAAGCCTTTAGAGTGGGAGATCTAGTGCTTCGACGAGCCGCTGTCTCGCAACCTCAGGATCGAGGAAAACTCGCCCCAAACTGGGAGGGACCGTATGAAGTCAAAGAAGTAGTCCGGCCCGAAACTTATTATCTTAAGAAACTCGGAGGAGCCGACCTCCCACGACCGTGGAGCTCGGAAAACTTGCGGATGTACTACCAGTAACTTCATTTTAATTGAAAATTACATACCTGTATGTCTTTGGACAATGCAAACAAACTGTATCAAAAACGACAGGAAAATCTCATCCCAGTAAAGTCGAAGGCCCGGTTCCATTTAGATCGGATGGGGGGAGAGGCCCTGCAACGCCCATATGCACCCCCACAGCCCTGTTAGGGACAGGAGAAGAACCTCGCCCTAACTTGAGCAAAGTCGAAGGCCCGATTTCATTTAGATCGGATGGGGGGAGAGGCCCTGCAACGCACATATGCGCCCCCACAGCCCTGTTAGGGACAGGAGGAGAACCTCGTCCTAACTTGAGCAAAGTCGAAGGCCCGGTTTCATTTAGACCGGATGGGGGGAGAGGCCCTGCAATGCCCATTTGCGCCCCCACAGCCCTGTTAGGGACAGGAGGAGAACCTCGCCCTAACTTGAGCAAAGTCGAAGGCCCGGTTTCATTTAGACCAGATGGGGGGAGAGGCCCTGCAACGCCCATATGCACCCCCATAGCTCTGTTAGGGACAGGAGGAGAACCTCGCCCTAACTTGAGCTAAGTCGAAGGCCCGGTTCCATTTAGACCGGATGGGGGGAGAGGCCCTACAATGCCCATATGCGCCCCCACAGCCCTGCTAAGGACAGGAGAAGAACCTCACCCTGGATTGAGCGGAGTCGAAGGCCCGGACTCCTACGGGAGCCGAGCTCCGTCACCAACTTCAATCGGTGGTAAACTCAGCCCGGACCCCTACGGGAGCCGGACTCCGTCGCCAACTTCGATTTCTGATAAACCCCGTCCGGACTCCCACGGGAGTCGGACTTTGCACCTTACTTTGATTGCAGGAAGACTCCGTCCGGACTCCTACGGGAGCCGGGCTCCGTCCGCGACTCCAATCACGGGGAAGACTCCGTCCGGACTCCTACGGGAGCCAGACTTCGTCACCAACTTCAACTGCTGGCGATCTTCGCCCAGACTCCCACGGGAGCCGAACTTCGCCCCGACTTCGTCTATGGGAGCCGAACTCCCGTAGCCTCGCTGAGAGCGGAGAAAGATTCCAAGCGAAAAAGAAAAAGGAAGGCGATGGACTACATCAACGATGATTGGAAAACAAACAGCACCCGAGGTGCATAGAACCCTGTCACAGCAAGGATTGAGGCTCCCATCAGGAGTCCCAGCTTTCAAGGAAGCTTTCAACGCAAAATATGACAACTTCCTCAGGGTGACAGAAGCTCGGACCTCCAAGCTCAAGCCCTGAGGGGACACCAAGCCCGAATGGCCCCAGGCGAACCTACGGCCACTGATGGAAAAGTTGGGTTGATATGATGACAATCAGGTACCTTCGAATGACGTAAAAGCTGATAAGGAGCTCGACAAATGATAATTCAACACGAATAAAAGGGCCATCGGCGACCTTAGGACGATGTCAAAAAAAAAAAAAAAAAAAAAGAGAGAAAGAAGAGGAAGAGAGAAGAAAGAAGAAGAAGGAAGTTCGACAGACAACGATTCGATACAAGGTGCGGACAAGGTAACAAAACTTCCTTCTCATTTTTCAACTGACAAGATGTACGTTACAAGACCCGGAGGGCCAAAAAAGAATACATTATTACAAGGCTTGAGAACACGGCTTAGAAAGGACACACCGAAGGCCGCTTCAAGCTGCAAACTTCTCTTCCCGTTTCTGTCCTTCCCGGCTGCATTTTCCAGTGCGTGTAGCAGGCCTATCAGCTCTCGCCCTGCCTTGTTTCGCTCTATCTCCGAAGTCCCAACCCTAGGGGGAAAAGGATGGGATAGATTCCAGGGGGCCGTAAGGGCAACGACAACAGCGACGAAGACCTGTTTCAAGAAGAACCGGAGTCACCCTGGGGGCAGCGACGGTGCCAGAGATATGCGCCATCATCGAATGCTCCGCGACAGCCGCCGTCCAAGATGCTCCGGCAAGGTCGGCATGCGCTACTTCCACCGCCCCCGCAACAAGCTTTACTGCCCCACCGTCGACGCCGGCCGCTTCTGGTCCCTCGGCCCTGACGACACCAAGGATCCCGCTACGGCTCATGATGACAGTTCTGCCCTCCTGACCGGTTTCACCCCGTCTTGCTACTCCAAAATTCTCGGGCAGAACACCTTTACCGGCGGTCCCCGATAGTAAACCCCTGTTGTTGAAGGAATCCTTCCTCGAGCCCCCTTTGAAACAATGGGGACCCCCAGCGGCCGCTCGATGACCGGGGAACCCACGGACCGCTGTTCTCCTCCTTGCCTTCCTCCAAGCCCCTGACATCCCCAACAGGATGGCCACCGGGGTGGAGGACATGGCGGAGAAACCCCTTGGAGAGGAATCATGGGGCTGAAGATGGCAAAGACCGGCGCGGAAGGTACTCCAAGTTGGCCGGGACACCGAGAGAGTGGCTGAGTAGCTAGGCTCTCAGACGGAAGAAAGGAACCATCCTTTTGGTGGAGTAAAGCCCCAAGGGAAGGGTAGGGGGTTTAAATAGGCAGCGAATCTTGGCGCAATTATGATGGTGGGCATCTTCAGACCAACCGGGGCTTGCCACGTGTCCCGTGTGTCCCACTCGTCGCTATCGAGGATTGACTGTTCGTAAATTTCCATGGCGCGATGCTTGGGATCACATCTCGGTGGGAGTTCCGAAAAGACTCTTCGGGTTGCCATAATCGGAAAAAGAGCTCTGGCATGCGCGCATTAAATACGGACATATCCAAGGATGGTTGTGCCCGGACGACAGGGGAAGAACTTCTGCCGCGACAACTTCTCCGTACTTCCTTCATTCGAAATTCAAACTCGAAAGTGGGGGGACTGGTGTTGGGCATAAAATACCCTCGGTCGAAGTTCTTGGCAGGGTCGACCCTCACGAGTCTCTTCCAACTTTTGACAACTGTTGGTGAACCCCCGTCACTCCGCCCAGACTCCTACGGGAGCCGGGCTCCGTCCTCAACCTCAACTGCTGGTAAGCCTTGTCCGGACTCCTACGGGAGCTGGACTTCACCTTTAACTTTAATTGCAGGAAGACTTCGCCCGAACTCCTACGGGAGCCGAGCTCCATCCATGACTTCTGCCGTAAGGGAGACTCCGCCCGGACTCCTACGGGAGCCGGACTCCGCCCACGACCCCGACTGCAAGTAGACTTCGCCCGGACTCCTACGGAAGCCGAGCTCCGTCCACGACTTCTACCGCGAGGAAGACTTTGCCCGGACTCCTACGGGAGCTGAGCTCCGTCCACGACTTCAACCGCAAGTAGACTCCGCCCGGACTCCTACGGGAGCCGGGCTCCGTCCTCAACCTCAACTGCTGGTAAGCCTCGTCCGGACTCCTACGGGAGCCAGACTTCACCTTTAACTTTAATTGCAGGAAGACTTCGCCCGGACTCCTATGGGAGCCGAGCTCCATCCACGACTTCAACCGCAAGTAGACTCCGCCCGGACTCCTATGGAAGTCGGGCTCCATCCTCAACCTCAACTGCTAGTAAGCCTTGTCCGGACTCCTACGGGAGCCGGACTTCACCTTTAACTTTAATTGTAGGAAGACTTCGCCCGGACTCCTACGGGAGCTGAGCTCCGTCCACGACTTCTGCCGCAAGGGAGACTCAACCCGGACTCCTACGGAAGCCAGACTCTGTCTTCCATTCCGACTGTGGGAAGACCTCGCCCAAACTCCTACGGGTGCTGGACCTCGCTACCAACTCCAACCAAACTTCGGCCGACAAGTCTGGATCCCCTGGCAGGCCACAGTAACGGACAACACTGTTCCACCCCCTGCGGCGAACCATACGCAACTCCATTACTCCTTGACAGGCTGTATTAACGGCCATGATTCTGCTCCACTCCCTGCGGCGGATCCCGTGCGATTCTACCACCCCCTGACGAGTCATGACAGCGGATGCCGCTCCACTCCCCGTAACTGATTCCACGTGACGAGTCACGACGATAGCCACGATCCCACTCCACTACCCTCCGTAATAAAATCCTCCTGACTCTGGGTGGCCCACTACCGGACGGTTACAGACGTCGCTATCAATCTGTTGCCCTCTCCGTCTATAAAAGGGGAACCCCAGATACGTTATTCTATAAGCTCTTATTTTTTTACCTCAAAACTCTGCTAAATTCTCCATTCGAGCACTCCATTCTTGTTGAGGCAGAGAACTGACTTGAGCATCGGAGGGTCTTGCCAGAGCAACCCCACCTCCGATTTAGACTTCCTTTGCAGGTCCCGACGGCGACCGCGACTCCCTCGACTCCAGCTTCTCCGGCGCAAGCGAATTTTTGCACCAACACAAAGAGTTAGAAACTTATACTTTATAAATTTGAGCAATATGGTAAGAAGGTGATCTCCATAAGACTTCAAAGTAGAAGTCCTCCAATGATGATCCACATGGAAGATGATCAAAGTCCTTCCCAATCGATGCTGTGTCGCAGCCTTTTCTTCACAAGAAAACTACTGGCTTTCTTCTCGAAGAACGGTTGTACCAACACTCATTTGCCTTCGATTCCTCCACTAGGATCACATCAAAAAAAATTTATCTAAAAATTTTATAACTTAAAATTTGATTTTGTACTCCAACACATGAAAAAAATAAATCCTAGGACAAACACACCACACTTTCCTTTTTTGCTCACCTCTTTTCTTTCTATTTTTTTCTTCTCAATTTTCTTATCTTTTTTTTTAATTTTTTTATAGCTTTTCCCTCTCTTATCACATGCCAAAACCTCAAAATTTCTGAACCTTTATTCCATAAGGGGCATCCCATTGAAATAGGGAAGGGATGGCTAGAAGTCCCAAGGGGCGCCAACTCTTAGTGCTCCACTTTCTGACGTAGAGAAATAATTCTTCGATGAATTAAATGGCACAGAAGAGCCTTTACATAGAAGGACTCCTTCTCTTCTATACCTCATAATTCCTCACATTAAATAAGGCATGTGATAATTAAGAAAATTGATGGAAATGAAGAGATAGTTAAGAGTCTTAAAGAAGAAGGACTCTCCATCTTCCTTAATGCTAAAAAGGGTGGACGGCATTTATTTTTAGCATGGACAACTAGATGGCATGGAGGAGTCCTTCCACACTTGAAACACTTCTAAGTTAGGTAGGAAACCAATTAATTTAGACCTAATTCGATTAAGTCAAAGGCAACAGATTTGGCTTAGCTCAAACACTTTGAACTTAACCTAATTGGAAACTTGGGTTAACATAATGTGCTAGCATATCAAATTAATCCTTAGAATTTATAATAAATCTTAATTAAATTAGATCAAGATAAAATCTTAAAGTGTGTAACCTATTGAATTTCAAATCTAGCCAGCAGTAGACTCAAGCTCTTGACCTAACCCTAATCCGATTAGATAAGGTCAGCCCAATTGCACCAATTAACTAGAACTCTTCCTAATTAATTTTTGAATTAAACTTTTTTAATTTTTGTAAGTCCAAAAGTCAAGATTGACATCTAGCAATATGTCATGACTATCTGAAAGAGATAAAATTTGATAAAAATATCAAAAATATCCTTCAGTAATAAGTTATCGTGTAATTCAATCCTTCAATCAAAGAACACTCCAGATGAGCTTTGAGCATGGAATCATGTCAAGCTCAATTGCTTATCTAAGTATATCTCAATAAAAAATTGATGATTCAGTTAATGATATATTAAAATTTTTTTTTTAATTATCATCTTGCTTTGGCCAAAGACTTCCAGAATCATCAACCTATGAGATCACGTAGGATGTTTGCTCCCTTATTAAGAGTAACCAATCCCTTATTGACCACTCACAATCTTTATTCATGCTTCACTATATCCAGAACACCCCACATAAGGATCAGAGAATCAAGTTAAAAAATGAACCAAAATATGGATTCATATACACAAGGTACCATGGTGATCTCAGATCAAAGGATCACTTGCACAACTCCTACTAGAGAATAATCAGCTGACATGCAAATAAGACTCTATCAGATATTCTCTCGTAGATCAATTCAATGAACTCATTCTCTAATAAACATCCAGATCTTTGTATTAGTGTCACCACACAAGTGGTTGTGAGATCAACCACCATCACCAATGAGCATACATAGAATGTGCCAGTTTTATCAGTATCATTGATCTCTAACTCAATGAACCAATGATTAGAAATATTTTATATTAAGGCTATCAAGAATTTAGATCTCACTGATGTGATCTCATCATGGCCCTAAAATCATTGTCCAGACCTATGGAGTTCATTATAATCTTAAAACAATAATAAGATGTAGCATATAATGAATCAAAAAATCTATTTTATTAATTAACAATATCAAGTACATAAGTTTGGAAGATAAAATATAGAAAAATATGCCATCACATCTCATATGTGATTGACTTGTAGGGCATAATTCTTTCAACCACCATTCTCATCCCTCCTCTCTATCACTCCTCTACATATAACCTTGTCTCGAGCCCTACTTGCTCTCTTTTTATCCCTTTCCCCAATGACCTCCATGCCATGGTCTTCTTCCCCTCCGTCCTCTCTCACATCATCAACCTTCTTCTCTACTACCACCTCTATTGTCAGATTATTGTCTTCAACCTCTCATCTACAACATTCCTATATAGCTCTTCCTATTATTGTTGTCCTCTTTATCTCCCACTCTAATCCTATGGTCATGCGATGTATGATGATTAAGGACAATATCATTGGCTTTGACCCCACCACCTTCAACTTCAGCATCATTAGGAAATGCCTCCAAAGCAAGGGTATTTCCATCCTATATGAAATGATGCAATTCCATGAGCCAAGATAATTGAAGATGGATGGTACGACTACATTGAACTACTTAACTAAGATAATTGAAGATGGATGGTACGACAACATTGAACCACTTAACTAACTTCACCAATCACTTTTAAACATTTTAAACCTAAGGGAGTAATAAGTGAAATAGGTCCTAAGTTTTTTTATAGAAAATGGGAGGGGGACTCATCCGCTATTATTATACTAGCACCATTTACAAGAAGTATAGAGTATAATAGTTATAGTAATAATAAAAGAAAGGTGATGGTTGATAGGTGGCCATTTTAGAGAAGCAAATTACCATCTAGTCGTTCAAATGAGTATGAAAAAGAGAATGATCTAACAGAAAACAATATAAGGGGAGAGAGGTGAATATAGAACTCTCAAACTCCAGCGGTTTGTTTAAGCAATGATAATACTTCTATTAAACCAACCTTATTCTTACTAGGGTAAGCAAATATCCATTCTTTCAGCATTGAGATCAATAGGCAGAATATTGCATTGTGGAGGAAAGCTTCAAAATAGAAGAGGCATTGATTTCACTCTATCCATAATTTCTAGCTTGTCAAGGCTATAATGGTGTCCCAGATCATAGGAGAGATGTAACATGGGAGAGATCGACTACTTTCCTCCCAAAGTTGAACAATAGAACTAAAGAATATGATAATTTATAGTTTTTCTTCAACTCTCTATTAAATCTCCATTGAGTAGCTATGTAAAACAAACAGGTGATCTATAGTTTTCTCATGATTCTCGTATAGAGGGCAGCAAGTTGGAGCTTTCATATGTTTCTTTGTCATATTTTCAATGGTCATTAGCTTGTTTTGATAGAGAAGCCAAGTAAAGACTTTGACTTTTATAAGGATGGGAATGGATCTTGATTGCAACAAGTGGCATCGCCCCACCATGGGATAGATGAGCATAGTAGTTTTTAACTGAGTAGTTTTCTTTAGCATTCTATTTCCAAATCATTGAGTCAATTTGATTATGAAGAGTTACTAACTGTAGGAGATTTGTAAGTTCAATAATTCTAGATGCACCAAAGTTGGTTAGAGTATCTCTAGAAAAGGATCTTATATCAGAAGAATTTAGAAAATATGCTACATAAATGTCTAATTTCAGAGTGACAAGGAACAAGTCTTGAAATAATACAGGTAGAGTAGCAGCAATCCAGTGATTCTTCCAAAATGAGATTAGTTCACCATAGCCCACTTGGAAGAAACAACTTTGATTGAAAAAGGTTTGTGTCTTTGTGATGCTCTTCCAAACTTCGAAAACTTGGTAGGTAGAATGAATATTCAAGGAGGTCAATGTTCGATTGTTATAATGCAAAGTTAATATAAGTTTGTGAAGTAGTTTGAATGGTTCTTTGTAGGGGCATCACCATGTTTTGGTAAGGAGACATAGATTAAAAGTCTTCAGATCAATGACTCCTAAAACCCTAAGAGATTTTGGCCTACAGACATTTTTCCATTTGACCAAACAGTTGGCATCATAATATGGTTTGTTACCTCTTTATAAAATTTCTCTTCTCTTCCTATCAATATGTTGAATAACCGCTTGAGGAAAGAGCTTAGAAGACATCCAATAGAGTGCAGTGAACTTAGGACAACACTAACTAAGATTAATCATCCACCTATAGAGAGCATTTTATCTTTTCATGCATCCAATTTTTTATCAATTTTTTTGATGATAAACAATCCATCTAAATTTCTAGGTTTGGAGTGAGGTAGAGGAAAACCCAAGTACTTCATGCATAGTGTTGAAGTTGAGCAATCAAGTAATTTTGTAAAAGAGTGACAAGTCGATTCAGAGATCCCCAAACTAATCAACAAGATTTTATCAAAATTAATCTTGAGTCAATTCATATGAATAAAGATTAAGCTTGATACGAGATATGTGTACCTTTGTTGATCCAAAAATTAATTTTGATGATTACAAAATATTGAGTCATTATGGTACTAATCATTGTTCATGAGTAAACATAAGATTTTTTAGATGCTTAAAATGAAGAAATTATTTGTAGAAAAAATTTTCTCAAAAGAAGGATGATTAATGATTAAATGAGACTCAAAAAAAAAAATTTTGGAAGCTTAAATGTTATAAAAGACCTCAAAAATCAAGGTGGAAGAAGTTCTCAAAGAATGAAGTCAAAAAGCCACTCAAATAGAAGAATGTGTAAAAATTTTCAGTTGGCTGTCTCCTCGAGTTGACTCAAGGTGGATTTCAAGTCAACTCAAACTGAAACAGTGAAGAAAAAGATTTTTGGCATACAAACATTTCAACCAGCATGCTCTCGAGTTGACTCAAATTGGGTGTGAGTCGACTCAAATGATAGTAATAGAAAAAGTAAAGTTTTAGAGCAGAAAAAATTTCAGCCAAGCAAAGGAGTCGAGTCGACTCGAATTGATCAAGTCGAGGGTCTCAAGAAATAACATAAAGCATGATTTTTTAGACAAAAGTTCGAAGTAACTTGCAGGCTAGTCGAGTCAACTTGAGGCACAGTCGAGTCGACTCAAAACTCAAGTCGAGTCGACTCAAAGGTCAGCTGAGTCGACTCAAATCTCAACCGCTAGTTCTGCAGAATTTTAAAACTTTACAAAAATATTCTCAACAGCTCTATTTTATTTTCCAATGGCTAGAAATGGATATTTTAGCCTCCAAAAAGGTTTTAAAAGCTTTCAAACTTAATGAAGAGCCAAGGAAAGTGGATTAAAAGAAGAAATCATTCAAATTGAGAGAGCTTCATTGAATATTCAAAAAAAAAGAGAGATAAAAAGAAGAACCAGGCTCCAAATTCAGAGAGCATTCATGAGATATCTTTCATACTTTTCAAGCATCATCTCAGCACTCAAAGAAGAACGTTCAAGCTTCAAAAGAGCCATCACTCAGCCTCTTCTTCATGCTTCAAAAAGAGTTCTTTTTTATTTTTTATTATTGAGAAATGTATCCTAAAGTCAATCATTTAGGTTGTAGATGATTGTGCTCCATACAAGTATATGAATTATAAATAATAAATATTATCTGGTAGATTCATCATAAGAAATACATCTTCCAAAATAGAACTCATATGTTATGATGAAGTCCTTAGAGCTACTTCCAAAATGATAATGGAGGATTTATCATATAGTTCTTAAATCTTGCTCATGATCAAATGATATAATTGTTACAAGAACGATAATTGTATCGAGTGTATGTCGTTGTATGCCATATTGGTTGGTTGTCCTCTTAATCAAGACATGTGGTGACATGGGTATGGCATATAGATAATTTGTAGGAGTATATTTTACTGAGCATGATCACTTCTGGAGCACTCTACTGTCAAGGATTGCTCTGATGGAATATGGATATATGTGTCCCTCTGATTTGAGACTACCTTGGTGACTTGCAAGCAACTCATTGTGCTTTGATGTCAGACTATCTAAATTTTTAATTCGATAATTAAAGATTTTTTGGTACAGTCAAGTACTTGTGAAGTCTGAGTGTGAGTCAAGATGGGATTGACCGCTTCAAGTAAAATTGGAGATGATGCATCACTATGTTTCAATTCAGCAAACTTTGGCCAAAGTAGTCCTAGTGAGGAGTCATAGAATTTTTAAGGTTGAGACACAATGTGGACCACTCTTTCTAGGTTGACAGTTTGACCCTTAGTTATCCTTGAGCATCAAGTGTCAAAGGGATAAATTATATGGTAGGTATATCCACATGGATTCTAAAGTGTTGTTGGACATACATTCGGCCTATCCGAAAGTTGGGTCCCATTGCTAGATGATTACATCGATTAGTACAGAAATTATTCTTGTACTATCAGCTTAGGTTTGAACCTATGGGGTCACACACATAGAAGTATCTGTCTGATCAAATGGCCGATCGATTATTATGAATCGTTGAAGAGTTTAATTATTAATTTGATTGATGATTAATTCTATACAAAAGTTACAATAAATTATTTACTAATGATTAATAAATTAAAAAAATAATTAATTAATAATTTGATTGTTAATTGATTCAATTTGATTGAGTAATAGAGATTGGATTAGATCTAATTGAATTGGATTCAATTAGATTGGCTTTGGATTGATTGGATGCAGTCCTATTGAGTAACAGGACTTGTTCCAATTGATCTCAGATATACAAATCAAATTTTAAATTAAATATAATTCAATTAATTTTATATAGACTTAGATTGGATCTAATCTTATTGGATAATAGGCTTGATTGGATCAAGTCCTATTATCAAATAGCTTCCCTGATATCAATCAAGAAATAATCCCTGAATCAATGAGGTTCTAATCTAACTAATTTCTAATTGGATTGGGGCCTAATTGGTTTCATAATTGGACTAGGATCCAATTAGTTAGTTTGTTATATTAATTTCTAAATTGGTTAGGATTAGGTCCAAAGGTTAGTTAGAGTTGGAACAAGATCTTGAATTCTACTTGGAATATGACTTAACCAACTTGAAACACCCTATGTGATATAAATCTCCACACCCCACCTCTCTTTACCATGACAAATCCCACATCCAACTAAGATGTGCGCCCCCTCTCTTCCTTCCATGAAGAAAAAGGGGCATCCCTCCCCTCTTTCTTGTCACCCAAAAAAAAAAAAAAAGAGAAAGGGGCGTCCAAGAGTTGGACCCCCCATATCCCATACACCTTGTCTCTCTTCTTCTCTTCCTTTCTTGAAAAAAATTTGAGAGAATTTCTTCCTAATTTTTGGGCATCAAAGAGAGGCTCCTCTACTAGTTATACAATAAAAAATTAGAAAAAAAAATATTTTTTAAAGAGAAAAAGAGAAGGAAGAAGAAGAGTCTTCTTTCTTATCCGTAGTCTTGGAGAAGATGGAGTTCTTCTCACAATTTTTTTTTATTTTTCTCTAAGATAAAAATTTGATTAGATCTAACTTTTAATATAAATATTTAAAGAAAAAATATTAAAAAAAATTGATTGAGTATTTGGGGCTTCCTAGAGTTTTAGATCAAGGAAAAAAAGGGAGAAGAAGAGAGAAGAACGGTTCTTCTCTTGGGACTCTCTTTTGGATTCTTCTAGAGCTCAAGAATCTATATAATTTTGAGTATGAGAAATTAGATTAGATCTAATTTTTATCATAGAAAATTAGAGAAGAAAAATTCTTCTCAAAGGTGTGAAAGGAAGAGAGAAAAGTTCTCTCTTGTGGATAAAAAAATTGAGAAGAAAGGGTTCTTCTCTTGATCTCTATTACAGAGATCTGATGCGTGGATCCAAAAAAAAAAGAAAAGGATCTCCTTATTCTTCATCTTCTTTGTGATTCCTCTTAGATCAGTCAAAGCATGATATCCTAGTGAGCTAGTACTTTCGAGGAGATCGATCAGCACAAAGGCTTCGTGTGGATGCCTATAGCGGTCAGATGCGTGTGCGGCTTTCAAGCATCATGAAGAATCAAATACTATGAATTTTGGATGTGATGATCTATTATCCGTGCTCAAGTATGAGATTTTGATCTCAATTAATATTTAGATGTGATCTAAATATTAATTAGATATGATCTAATTACATATAGATATGATCTATACTTATTGAATTTTAGATTTCAGTTTGGATACATGTATATTAGTTCATATCATAGATCCTGTACGGTGATTTTAGATTTGATCTATGCATGTATTGTAGATTAAATTATTTAATCTATATATATTTTGCTACAAATTTTCAAAAATGCATGCACAGAACCCACCATGCTTCCCTATAAATGGTATCAGAGCGATGTTCATTATGACATAAACATATATGCATGTAGAGTTGAAATCTAAATTTAGCAATGCATGAGATGTGTTATGATCTGATTTTAGATATGATCTAATATAAAATCAGATCTAATATAATTTAGATTAGATCTAATTTTTTTTACATATATGATATGTGAATTAGATTAAATATTCTGAGTAGCAAAGTATTTGGATTAGATAATCACCAAGCCGTCTGATCATAAGAGTAAATAGAGTTACATGACCCTCTCTTTTCATTCAATGGGGTGCTCTTCATGACGTGTAAGGGTGCCACTGTGAGGTTCCATGAAGAAGAATGTGAAAGGAAGAACATACTTTTCTGTAAAATCCTGGATGTTAAAATCTTAGAATTTGTTGTATGTGATACAAAGCATGAATTGTATGAAAAGTAAAATATCTAATCTATATGATTAAAATTATTTTAATTATAAAAATAAAATTTAAAATCATAAAATATTTAGATTTGGTCTAAAGTTTGTTATGATTGATTTTATTTCAGTTTATGTGAGAATTTTTAGATCTGAAACTATGTGATACCAATTGACATGCCAACTGAGCCAACTAGTTTTGAAATGAGTCGATCCAGTCTCCTATTTTAATCGATTCAGTGTTGACTGATCCGATCCAGTTGTCTCAGGCTAAACAGTAATGGTTACTGTTCATGATCAGTTGTCGATCAAGTATCAGACTTAGTCGACCCACTGAAGTAAGCCAACTCAGTTTAGGGGTGAGCCGATCTAATTTTCAGACCAAAAAAAATTATAAAAAATTGATGTAAAATTATTTTATAAAATTAAAATAGTTTCAATTAATTACTTTAACCCTGTTAATACTATATGTTGGGTATAAAAATACCCACAGCCGAAGTTCTCAGCAGAATCAACTCCGAGAGGACTCCGCCCGGACTCCCACGGGAGTCGGGCTCCGCCCATGACTCCAACCTCAAGGGGGACTCCGCCCGGACTCCTACGGGAGCCGGGCTCCGACGCCAACTTCAACTACCGGTAAGATCCGTCCGAACTCCTACGGGAGCCGGACTTCGCACCTGACTTTAATTGCAGGGGACTCCGCCCAGACTCCTACGGGAGCCGGGCTCCGCCCGCGACTTCAACTCCGAGAGGACTCCGCCCGGACTCCCATGGGAGCCAGGCTCCGCCCACGACTCCAACCTCAAGGGGGACTCCGTCCGGACTCCTACGAGAGCCGGGCTCCGTCGCCAACTTCAACTGTCGGTAAGATCCGTCCGAACTCCTACGGGAGCCGGACTTCGCACCTGACTTTAATTGCAGGGGACTCCGCCCGGACTCCTACGGGAGTCGAGCTCCGCCCGTGACTTCAACTCCGAGAGGACTCCGCCCGAACTCCCACGGGAGCCGGGCTCCGCCCACGACTCCAACCTCAAGGGAGACTCCGCCCGGACTCCTACGGGAGTCGGGCTCCGTCGCCAACTTCAACTGCCGGTAAGATCCGTCCGAACTCCTACGGGAGCCGGACTTCGCACCTGACTTTAATTGCAGGGGACTCCGTCCGGACTCCTACGGGAGTCGGGCTCCGCCCGCGACTTCAACTCCGAGAGGACTCCGCCCGGACTCCCACGGGAGCCGGGCTCCGCCCACGACTCCAACCTCAAGGGGGACTTCGCCCGGACTCCTACGGGAGCCGGGCTCCGTCGTCAACTTCAACTGTCGGTAAGATCCGTCCGAACTCCTATGGGAGCCAGACTTCGCACCTGACTTTAATTGCAGGGGACTCTGCCCGGACTCCTACAAGAGCCGGGCTCCGCCCGCGACTTCAACTCCGAGAGGACTCCGCCCGGACTCCCACAGGAGCCGGGCTCCGCCCACGACTCCAACCTCAAGGGGGACTCCGCCCGGACTCCTACGGGAGCCGGGCTCCGTTGCCAACTTCAACTGCCGGTAAGATCCGTCCGAACTCCTACGGGAGTCGGACTTCGCACCTGACTTTAATTGCAGGGGACTCCGCCCGAACTCCTATGGGAGCCAGGCTCCGCCCGCGACTTCAACTCCGAGAGGACTCCGCCCGGACTCCCACGGGAGCCGGGCTCCGCCCACGACTCCAACGTCAATGGGGACTCCGCCCGGACTCCTATGGGAGCCGGGCTCCGTCGCCAACTTCAACTGCCGGTAAGATCCGTCCGAACTCCTACGGGAGCCGAACTTCGCACCTGACTTTAATTGTAGGGGACTCCGCCCGGACTCCTACGGGAGCCGGGCTTCCCCGCGACTTCAACTCCGAGAGGACTCCGCCCGGACTCCTACGGGAGCCGGGCTCTGCCCATGACTCCAACCTCAAGGGGGACTCCGCCCGGACTCCTACGGGAGCCGGGCTCCGTCGCCAACTTCAACTGCCGGTAAGATCCGTCCGAACTCCTACGGGAGCCGGACTTCGCACCTGACTTTAATTGCAGGGGACTCCGCCCGGACTCCAACGGGAGTCGAGCTCCGCCCGCGACTTCAACTCTGAGAGGACTCCGCCCGGACTCCCACGGGAGCCGAGCTCCGCCCATGACTCCAACCTCAAGGGGGACTCCGCCCGGACTCCTACGGGAGCCGGGCTCCGTCGCCAACTTCAACTGCCGGTAAGATCCGTCCGAACTCCTACAGGAGCCGGACTTCGCACCTGACTTTAATTGTAGGGGACTCTGCCCGGACTCCTACGGGAGCCGGGCTCCGCCCATGACTTCAACTCTGAGAGGACTCCGCCCGGACTCCCACGGGAGCTGGGCTCCGCCCACGTCTCCAACCTCAAGGGGGACTCCGCCCGGACTCCTACGGGAGCCGGGCTCCATCGCCAACTTCAACTGCCGGTAAGATCCATCTGAACTCCTACGGGAGCCGGACTTCGCACCTGACTTTAATTGCAGGGGACTCCGCCTGGACTCCTACGGGAGCCGGGCTCCGCCTGCGACTTCAACTCCGAGAGGACTCCGCCCGGACTCCCACGGGAGCCGGACTCCGCCCACGACTCCAACCTCAAGGGGGACTCCGCCCGGACTCCTACGGGAGCCGGGCTCCGTCGCCAACTTCAACTGCTGGTAAGATCCATCCAGACTCTTACGGGAGCCAGACTTCACACCTGACTTTAATTGCAGGAGGACTCCGCCCGGACTCCTGCGGGAGCCGGACTCCATCATCAGCTCCGACCGCTGTCGAACTTCAGCCGACGGATCTGCACTCCCAGGCATGACACAGTAGCCACCGCGATCCCGCTCCACTTTCTGTGGTGGATTCCGCGCAGCTCCATCACTCCCTGACAGGCCGCAGTAACGGTCACAGCACTGCTCCACTTTCTGCGACGGATACTGCGCGATCCTTCCGTCCGCTGGCAAGTCACGACAACGGACGCCGCTCCACTCCCCACGGCAGACTCCACGTGGCACGCCCCGGTGATAGCCACGGGTCCACTCCACTACTCTTCGCAACAAACTCCGCCTGACCCTGGGCAGCCCACTGCCAGACGGTTACAGATATCGCTATCAGGCTACTACCCCCTCTACCTATAAAAGGGGGTCCCAGATACGTTATTCTATAAGCTCTTATTTTTTACCTCAAAACTCTGCTAGATTCTTCGTTCGAGCACTCCATTCTTGTTGAGACAGAGAACTGACTTGAGCGTCGGAGGGTCTTGCCGGAGCAACCCCACCTCCGATTTAGACTTCCTTTGCAGGTCCCGACGGCGACCGCGACTCCCTCGACTCCAGCTTCTCCGGTGCAAGCGAATTTTTGCACCAACAAGACTGGCGCTAGAAGGAGGGGTTTGAACCTTCGCAGTACCCTTGTTCTTAAAGGAGCGCTCAACGGAGCCACCTCCGATCGTCTCCTCCGGCACCTACTCCTTGTTTCCCCCACGGGATCCTTACTTGATGCCTCCCCGCAAGGCGTCCACGCGACGGTCCACGGCCTCTGTGGCCAGATCTCAGGCTCTGGCCTCCCCTCCTGTTTCTCAACCTCCTCCTCCTCCTCCGACGGCGGCGGTCGGCGCGGAGCAGTTTGACCTGCTGGCGCAGCAGATCAAAGGCCTCACAGAAGCTGTGCAGGCTATGCAGCAGCAGCAGCCGCAGGCATCAATACGCCTGAAAAGGGTGTCCCCGGAACACCAGAATCCAGCGGCGGGGTGGGCCACCTGGGCCAGCCGCCCCATCCTTCCTGGGAAAACAAACCCGAGGGTGGAGAGCCCTCAATCGGACCACGACTCCACCCCTGGAAGATCCCTGCCCCCATTCTGCCAGAGGACCATCGAGACTCGAAGTCGAGAGGATTTTCTGGACCGGAGGCTCCAGGAGATGAACCGACGGATCGAGGAACTCCGCCATGCTCCCTCCGCTTATGGTGAGGATATCTGTACTGACCCTCCCTTCTCTCAAATGATCATGCAGGAACCGATCCCACCAAACTTCAAGCTCCCCCAGTTCGAAAGCTACAACGGGACTTCGGACCCGGTTGATCATTTGGAGGCCTTCCGGATGATGATGCTGCTTCACGGCACTCTTGACACCATTCTTTGCCGGGCCTTTCTGTCCACCTTGAAGGGAGCGGCGAGGAACTAGTACTTAGCTTTGAAACTGGGTACCATCTTTTCCTTCGATCAAATGAGCCACCAATTTGTGGCCCATTTTGTCAGCAGTCGGCGCCTCCGGAAAGGTTCGGAGTCCCTCCTCAATATCAAACAGAGGGAAGGGGAGTCCATTCGGGCCTACATCAACCGCTTCAACGTCGCAGCACTGGAGGTCTGGAACTTGGACCAATCAGTCGCATTGGCCGCCCTGAAGGGTGGCCTTCAGAAGAATGACCTTTTGTTCTCCCTGGAGAAGAAGTACCCCAGGAATTTTGCTGATTTGCTGGCTCGGGCTGAAGGATACGCCCGAGCGGAAGAAGCCTTCAAAATGAAGGATGAAGAGACAGCGAGGGAGCGGCAGGCGGGAGACTCGAGTGAGCCCGCGATCAAAAAAAGGCCAAGAGAAGCCCGACCGCATTCTCGATCTCCTCCTGGGCACAAGCATGCCCGTACTCCACCCCGGATGCGCAGGCAGAGAAGTCCGGATCGCGGGGCTCGGCGGGGTTCTCCACCGGGGAGATTCCGCAACTACGCCCCCCTCAACGCCTCGAAGGCCCAGGTGCTGATGGAGGTCAGGGAGCAGCTCCCTAGGCCGGAGAGGATGCGCACACACCCCAGAAAGTGCAACCCCAACAAGTTCTGTCTCTACCACCGCGACCACGACCACGACACGGAGGAATGCATCCAGCTCCGAGATGAGATCGAGGAGCTCATTCGGCGAGGTCGACTCGATAGCTTCATCCGACGCAGGCCTGAGGGTAGAGGAGATCGGCCAAGGGCCCTTCCATAGCCCGAACCACCAAGGAGGGAGGAGCAACCCGAGGATCGACCTCCCATCGGGACCATCGACTCCATCACCGGAGGACCTCAAGGAGGAACAAACCTCCCACAACCGTGGAACTCAAAAAATCTGTAAATGTATCACTTACTATTTCACCTTGAATCTAAATTTCTTTCTGCTTAACGTACTCTTTCCATTTGGCATGGATTTGTCATGACTGGATATGACCCCTCCAAACATCTGAAACAAAGGTATGTTAGGAACGGGGGGAGAACCCCATCCTAACATGCCTGAAATGAAGGTCCGACTATCTCGAGATCGGATTGGGGGAGAGGCCTTACAGCGCCCTAATGTGCCCCCACAGCCATGCCAGGAATAGGAGGAGGACCTCATCCTAGCATGAGCAAAGTCAAAGGCCTGGTTCTTTTAGACCGGATGGGGGGAGAGGCCTTACAGCGCCCTAATGTGCCCCCACAGTCATGTCAGAAACAGGAGGAGGACCTCGTCCTGACATGAGCAAAGTCAAAGGCCCGATTCTTTTAAACCAGATGGGGGGAGAGGCCTTACAGTGCCCTAATGTGCCCCCACAGCCATGTTAGGAACAGGAGGAGGACCTCATCCTGACATGAGCAAAGTCAAAGGCCTGGTTCTTTTAGACCGGACGGGGGGAGAGGCCTTACAGTGCCCTAACGTGCCCCCACGGCCATGTCGGGAACAGGAGGAGAACCCCACCCTGACTGGAGCAAGGTCGAAGGCCCAGACTCCTACGGGAGTCGGGCTCCGTCCGTGACTTCTGCAGCTAGGGAGACTCCACCCGGACTCCTACGGGAGACGGGCTCCGTCCATGACTTCTGCAGCTAGGGAGACTCCACCCGGACTCCTACGGGAGCCGGGCTCCGTCCGTGACTTCTGCAGCTAGGGAGACTCCACCCGGACTCCTACGGGAGCCGGACTCCATCCGTGACTTCTGTAGCTAGGGAGACTCCACCCGGACTCCTACGAGAGCCGGGCTCCGTCCGTGACTTCTGCAGCTAGGGAGACTCCACCCGGACTCCTACGGGAGCCGGGCTCCGTCCGTGACTTCTGCAGCAAGGAAGACTCCACCCGCCCTGGCAACGGCCCTTACGTGCCCTCGCAGGAATGGGAGGAGAACCTTGTCTTGATGGTGATGAAACCCGGCCGCCCAACAAGATCGGATAAAAAAAAAAAGCCCCTTAGCGGCACCCCCACGCTCCAATGTAACCCCACAAAAAGCGAGGGGAGGGCCCTCACTCGGAGAAGAGGAGGAAAATTAAAAAGGAAGGGCGACGAACTACGACGGAAACAGATGAAGGACAAACTACACCTAAGAACTAAAGGACTTCGTCCCAACGGAGACGGAGAGTTCCTACCAAACACCCCCGACCTCTGAAAAGACTCCCGACACAGGTCAGGAAGACAGCGACGTCCCCGAAGCAATGCAGAGTCCGGACCGCCAAGCTCGGGCTTACGGCCATGTACGACGAGGAAGGCGAGCTAACGCATCGATGACTGGGCGCCTCCCAACGACGTCTACATCAGACAAGTCGAACGACAAGAAAAGTTCGGCGGACGATAATTTAATACAACGCGCGGACGAGGTAATACAAAACCTCCTTTTCATTCCATTTCCGAAATACATGCTACAAAGCTCGGAAGGCCAAGGAAAGAAAAGCAAAACAACAAAAAGGGAAGTAAATACATGAAAAGACAGAAGAGCGAAAAGAGCTCTAAGGAGGCTCTGCTCCCTCCGACCTAGAGTTATCTGCTCCACCCCTCATCCAGGACTGTCTTATATTCTCAATTTCTTCTTCAGCTCTTCCCTTTTCTGCAGCGCATCCTGGAGCGCCCGACGAAGTCGCTGGCTCTCGGCCTCTGCCTCTCGACGCCTCTTCCTCAAGACCTCAGATTCTGCCTCTGCGTCCGCGACGGCCCGCTGCTCATATGCCAGTTGAATCTTCAGTTGTTACAGCTCGGCTGTCTTTTCCCCAAAGGTGACAGAAATCCCTTCAATGGTTCCTCTTAGGGACTGGAGCTCTTCAGAATCCCGGGCGGAAGTGAGCTGAGCCCTGTTGGCCAGCTGCCTCTGGAGACGGGCGACTTCGTCGGTCGCCGCCCTGAGTCTCCCTTTATATTCCTTCACCTGCCTGCGCCAACTAGCCCGATGCACGTCGTGGCTCACCTCGGCGTCCTGAAGCTGCTGCTGAAGGTCGGAGACCTTCTTCGACCACTCCTGGTCGCCGTCGACCCGAGCCAAGAGCCGGGATGAACTTCCTTCCAGCTGGCCGATCTTCCCCTTCACGGCTGACAGTTCCACCTTGAGGGTGCTAATCCTGACGGCCTGAGCCCAAATTCGGTCACTGGCGCTCTTCTTGCATTCCTCAAGCTCCTTCGCGAAATTCGCCTTCCTCCGACTGTACTCCATGATCCCCTTCACATGGAGATTCCGAAAGTGGGTGGCCTCTGCGGTGGCTTCAGAATGACCTTCCCTCAATCTGCGAAGCTCGGCCTCCATCTTCTTTGACTTTTTTGTCAAGTAAAGGACTTCCTTCTTAAGCTGCTAGATCGTCGACTTCAGCGGGATCCCCAGGGGCAGGGGAAGTGCTTCTGCAGGACACTGCCGTCGGAAAGCAAAAGCATCAAAGCACGACTCATCACAGGAAGAAAAGCAGAGAGAAGAAGGGGAGGGAGGAGAAGCCATCCACGATAAGAAATTCAACTTTATTGATTGGATGATTTTTGAAGACAAAAAAGAAAAGAAAAATTGCGATGAAATAAAAATACAAGGTCGGAGGTCTCAAACCTCAGGGGCGGGGGTTGGAGAACTCGGCATCCCCAGCAAGGGGGCTGCAATAGCAGTGGCGGCTGGCGAGGGACCGGCCTCGTCTTTGGACTCCTCGCCTAGGAAGCTGAGGTCGAGCTCCAAAAATTTTCTGGTCACCTTCTCTTGGCAGAGCTCAAACCCCTTGATAAATGCCTCCTGGCCGAATTGGACATTCAGGTCCCTCATCTCCGTGGAAGCCTTGAATTCCTCTACCGCAAGGACTCTGGCCTCTGAGACCAGGACCGAAATTTGCTCAGCCAAGTTGGCGACCTCGGCCTCCGCCCTTCTCGCCGACTCCTCCAAGGTCTGCCTCTCCTCCTCCCGGGCTTGTTTCTCTCTTTTCAGGGCCTCTTGGAGGGCGGCTACTTCGGCCATCTTTGCTTGGAGGCGAGCAACCTCGGCCCGGCAGTGCTCCTCCACCTGGACGATGTCCCTCCTCGCATGGTTCACCACCTCGATATTGGCGAGGAGCTGGTGCCCAATCTGCAAGGGCGGCTAGGGGATCAGAACAAAGGCCGAATAGCCAGGTAAATAAAGATTTGCTTACCTCAAGGAAGGACCCCCAAGAGTCCCAGGCCCGCTGCTCGGGATCGGCGCGGTCGATCCTCTCGACGACGTCGGGCAGAATGCAGCCATCGATCAACCGCCTGATCAACTCCCTGTCATTGAAGGGATTCTCCGACCCCTCTTCAGAGCAGAGGGACTCATCAGTGGCAGTTCGATGGCTACTCACCCTGCGGGCCACCGATTTCCTTCTCTTCCCCCTCTCGGCCACGGGCGCCTCCGTGGAGCGGACCCTCGAAACAGGGGCCCCAGCCGACGGACTCCTCGAGGAGGCCCGGGGAGCCGTTGCCTCAGCATCCGAGGGAATGTCAATCACTGGAGCCGCCTGGGTGGGTGCGGCCAAGCTCGACTCCTCCGCCCTGGCCCTCTTCGTCGATCCGGAGGTCGCGACACCCTTCCTTTTGTGGGCCCTGAGGCCCCTGGCAAGCATCCGCGCTGCCTCGACGTCCATTCCTTAAAAAAAAATAATAATAATAAAAAAAGAGAGAAAAAAAAAAGAAGCAGACCAATCAATCAAGGGTCAAAAAAAAAAAAAAAGAGAAAAAGAGAAAGAAGAAAGAGGAGAAAAGGAGAGGGAAGGAAGAAGAGTGAAAAAAAAAAAAAAAGAAGAAGAAGGGCAGAAGAAAAGAAGATAAGGGAAGAGATGAAGTACTCGCAAGATCCTGGGGGCTCAGGCCAATGTTGAACAGAAATTGCTCCCTCAGAAGATTGAGGAGGGAAGGAGCGGAGTAGGCAAGAAGCTTCCGGGCAGCCTGGAGGTCATCCTCCCCCAGGCTGGGGGTCCGGCAGGCCCAGCCTCAAGGTCGGGCAGTGGACGAAGAGGTATTTCTCCTTCCAATTGTGGATTGAAGAAGGGGCACCTTTCAGCAACCCCTTCTTGCCGAACTGGGGAGAGAAGTACCACCAGTCCTTCGCCGAAGGATGGCGCTTGAAAGTATAGAAGTGCCTAAACAGGGAGAGGGACGGTTGGACCTCGACTACGTGGCAAAGGGAGAGAAATCCTATCAAAAACCTAAAAGAATTCGGGGCCACAGAAGCCAAGGAGATGTCTAAGAAGTGGAAGAGGGCGACAACAAAGGAAGGAAGTGGAAGCCGGAGTCCGGCACGGAACGCCTCCTGATACAGACAAAAACGATCGGATGGGAGAGTGCTAGCCCGGTCAGAAGGGCTAGGCAGCTCCAGGTCGTACTCCGGAGGAACTCCATACTGAACCCTTATTAGAAGGAGTTCCTCCGGAGTCAGGGAACATGGAATGGCGCCCGGTGCAAAAACCGAGTGGAGCCCAGCCCCAGACGCGGGTTCGTCTACAGAGCAAGGGACCTGGGGGTTTGAGGCGGAAGAACTCCCGAAACTACAGGGAGCAGAAGAGCCGGATGACATTTCGAGTAGCTTCGAATGAGGGCTCTAAAGATCCCGAAGAAGACGGACAGGATGAGGGGCGAGGGGTCACAGGAAACTAACTCGGAGGAATACAAAAATGATGGCAAAGAAGAGGTCCCTAAGCGGTGGGAAGAAGGTTGAAGGTACTGGAACTAACCTAGATCGCTCTGAGGGACCAGAGGGACGATTTGGAGGGCGCCTACGGCTCGAGAAGATACCAACTGAAACAGGGCTCTCGAAGGGAAGGCAGACACTGATAAAACTCTGGAACAGAATAGGGCCCCTAAAGGTAGGAGGACGGGTTTAAATAGACCCTGGGATCTGGCGCCATAATGATCGCAAATCCCCCCAGGCCAGCCCGTGCCCGACACATGTCCCACTCCCCCAGGTGGGCGGCTAAAAGCGGCTGATGAATCGGCAGAGCCATTATGGCACCGTACCTGGGCCAGTGTACCGGCGGAAATTTCGAAGGGTCCCTTCGTATCGCCCCGATTCGAAAAGACTCCAGCACGTGCACATTTAATGCCAAAATATATGGGGGCGGTCATGCGCAGGATTCGAGGGGACAACTTCGGCTATGCCAATCTCTCTGTACTTCCTTCATTCAAAATTCAAACTCGGAAGTAGGGGGACTGGTGTTGGGTATAAAAATACCCACAGCCGAAGTTCTCAGCAGAATCAACTCTGAGAGGACTCTGCCCGGACTCCCACGGGAGCCGGGCTCCGCCCACGACTCCAACCTCAAGGGGGACTCCGCCCGGACTCCTACGGGAGCCGGGCTCCGTCGCCAACTTCAACTGCTGGTAAGATCCGTCCAAACTCCTACGGGAGCCGAACTTCACACCTGACTTTAATTGCAGGAGACTCCGCCCGGACTCCTACGGGAGCCGGGCTCCGCCCACGACTTCAACTCTGAGATGACTCCGCCCGGACTCCCACGGGAGCCGGGCTCCGCCCACGACTCCAACCTCAAGGGGGACTCCACCCGGACTCCTACGAGAGCCGGGCTCCATCGCCAACTTCAACTGCCGGTAAGATCCGTCCGAACTCCTACGGGAGCCGGACTTCGCACCTGACTTTAATTGCAGGGGACTCCGCCCGGACTCCTACGGGAGCCGGACTCCGCCCGCGACTTTAACTCTGAGAGGACTCCGCCCGGACTCCCACGGGATCCGGGCTCCGCCCACGACTCCAACCTCAAGGGGGACTCCACCCGGACTCCTATGGGAGCCGGGCTCTGTCGCCAACTTCAACTGCCGGTAAGATCCGTCCGAACTCCTATGGGAGCCAGACTTCGCACCTGACTTTAATTGCAGGGGACTCCACCCGGACTCCTACGGGAGCCAGGCTCTGCCCGCGACTTCAGCTCTGAGAGGACTCCGCCCGGACTCCCATAGGAGCCGGGCTCCGCCCACGACTCCAACCTCAAGGGGGACTCCGCCCGGACTCCTACGGGAGCCAGGCTCCGTCGCCAACTTCAACTGCCGGTAAGATCCGTCTGAACTCTTACGGGAGCCGGACTTCGCACCTGACTTTAATTGCAGGGGACTCCGCCCGGACTCCTATGGGAGCTGGGCTCCGCCCGCGACTTCAACTCCGAGAGGACTCCGCCCGGACTCCCACGGGAGTCGGGCTCCGCCCACAACTCCAACCTCAAGGGGGACTCTGCCCGGACTCCTACGGGAGTCGGGCTCCATCGTCAACTTCAACTGCCGGTAAGATCCGTCCGAACTCCTATGGGAGCCGGACTTCGCACCTGACTTTAATTGCAGGGGACTCCGCCCGGACTCCTACGGGAGCCGGGCTCCGCCCGCGACTTCAACTCTGAGAGGACTCCGCTCGGACTCCCACGGGAGCCGGACTCCGCCCACGACTCCAACCTCAAGGGGGACTCCGCCCGGATTCCTACGGGAGCCGGGCTCCGTCGCCAACTTCAACTGCCAGTAAGATCCGTCCGAACTCCTATGGGAGCCAGACTTTGCACCTGACTTTAATTGCAGGGGACTCCGCCCGGACTTTTACGGGAGCCGGGCTCCGCCCGCGACTTCAACTCCGAGAGGACTCCGCCCGGACTCCCACGGGAGCCGGACTCCGCCCACGACTCCAACCTCAAGGGGGACTCCGCCCGGACTCCTACGGGAGCCGAGCTCCGTCGCCAACTTCAACTATTGGTAAGATCCGTCCGGACTCCTACGGGAGCCGGACTTCACACCTGACTTTAATTGTAGGAGGACTCCGCCCGGACTCCTGCAGGAGTCGGACTCCGTCATCAGCTCCGACCGCTGCCAAACTTCAGCTGACGGATCTGCACTCCCAGGCGCGACACAGCAGCCACCGCGATCCCGCTCCACTTCCTGCGGTGGATTCCGTGCAGCTCCATCACTCTCTGACAGGCCGCAGTAACGGTCACAGCACTGCTCCACTTCCTGCGACGGATACCATGCGATCCTCCCGTCCGTTGGCAAGTCACGACAACGGACGCCGCTCCACTCCCCGCGGCAAACTCCATGTGGCACGCCCCAGTGATAGCCACGGGTCCACTCCACTACTCTTCGCAACAAACTCTGCCTGACCTTGGATAGCCCACTGCCAGACGGTTACAGATATCGCTATCAGGCTACTACCCCCTCCGCCTATAAAAGGGGGTCCCAGATACGTTATTCTATAAGCTCTTATTTTTTACCTCAAAACTCTGCTAGATTCTCCGTTCGAGCACTCCATTCTTGTTGAGGCAGAGAACTGACTTGAGCGTCGGAGGGTCTTGCCGGAGCAACCCCACCTCCGGTTTAGACTTCCTTTGCAGGTCCCGGCGGCGACCGCGACTCCCTCAACTCCAGCTTCTCCGGCGCAAGCGGATTTTTGCACCAACACTATACTTAATTAAGAATTAAAAAATATATTTTAGATCTAGAATTATGATTAAAGATCTAATGACATTGCATAAAACATGAGGCATAGGATAGCTCAAATCAGGTCCTTTTAATTGGGTTAGACCTAAAGTTAGAATCAAAGACTTAATGGACTAAAATGAATAGTTGATCCAATCTAACTAATAGTTGATTTAGATTAGATCAAGGGTACTTCAGATCAAAAATAATAACTGTAAATGATCGAGTCCATATCTTTGATTAAATCAAATAGACCTTGATTGAGGCTCAAAGGTTGAACCCGAGTCATTAGACTGATTAGATCGCTAGGTGACTAGAGTTGACTCATGTTGCTAAAGTTAATCAGTATGACTAATTTAGGTACCCTGGATCGACTTGTCGGTTGGACTGACTTGCCTCTAGTCCTTCTCATAACTTGATGAAGTTAGTGGGAGGATTTATGA
The DNA here is from genome assembly GCF_000442705.2 of Elaeis guineensis. Classification (NCBI taxonomy): domain Eukaryota; kingdom Viridiplantae; phylum Streptophyta; class Magnoliopsida; order Arecales; family Arecaceae; genus Elaeis; species Elaeis guineensis. The sequence continues at coordinate 42,558,956 of NC_026005.2, forward strand.
CTTACAGATCGATTGATATCTTCTAAAAGATTTAATCAAAACTACTAAATTATTAGGTCCATAAAATGAGCTAGTTATGGGGATAACTAGATCATAGCCTCCTATAAAGGTGAATGATAATGGGTCCATTATTTCTGATTGACATTGCAAGCGCCATCTGTCTGGTGTTCTCTCTGAATGATGGAATTATCATTCATTAATGATGACTCTGTTGAACTATCTGATGAATGGTTGGGTTGATCGAGCCATCCTCGGACCTGATCATTCTTTGGCTAGTATCACTGAGTAGGTTCATGTTAATGGTTAGACCTAACCGAAACTTTTAATAGAGGCCCATCACCTACTGAAATGAAACCTGGGGCAAAATTATATACTAGAAGTTGTTTAAAGAAATAATTGGTTGAGAATCTACCCATGGATGTATACGGGTTGATCGAGCCATCCTCAGGCTTATATGCAGTCTGTGTAGATTTTAGTACCCGCTAAAAAATTAAGGTAATTACTCAAATTGAAGGTAGAGGCTATCAATTTGTATAAAATAGTGGAAAAAACTTTAGACTAAAGTCCAAGTCTTTAGACTTAAAATTATTCACATACTAATAAATCAATTTTTTTTTTTTAAATTGGCTAAAAAATTATCGCTCTCTTCACTGTTAGACAGTGAAAATGTTATTAGACCTAACTTTGATAGCCAGTATCAGAAGTTGAGTATAGTTTTTAAGCAAATTAATCAAGAAGTCTCAGGCATTAATCCAAACAAGCTTAAGAGAAAAATCAACAAATGGTTGCTGCTCAAGATAGTTATATGATAACTCCTTGAAGTTTCTCTATCGATAATCCTACTATCAGGGTATAGGATATCGACAGTATAAGTCATTTTTGCAAATAGTTACAAAAGACTTTAGGATAGTAGAAGATTTGAAAATGGTAAGAGACTCATGAATGCAGGATATGGAAGTCTGTTTCAGTCTTAACATTAAGAATCGTCGAGCTTGATTTCAATTATGAAGATGTCATTTAAGTAATTATCATTATTGTCCAATCTTATTGATGGTATGAATAAGTATGATTATGGTAATATCATTGTGAATGATACTATGATAATGAGCAGACAATTGAAAATGACATAAATTCAATACCATAGCCTATTAGTATAAAGTACACGTCTAACTAGCATCCTAAATTAGATAATGTCACTGAAGCCTGCCTTTGGCATTGTTGACTTAGTCACCTTTTATTGGAAAGGGTGAATGAGCCAGCGATATTCTGAGTTTAGTACATATTGATGTATTTACACTCATGAATATGAGTGCCAGAAGAGGGCTTACTACTTCATTAAAATCTTTGACGATCTATCTTGGCATGGGTGCATCTTGCTTATGAAGCATAAATTTGAATCGATTGAAATGTTCAAATAATTTCGTAATGAGGTAGAAAAATAAACTGCAAAAAGTATTAAAACTCATCGGTCAGATCGATGAAGTGAATATCTTTACAGTAAATTTTGACATATCTAGGAGAAAATTAGATTCTCTCTCAATGGACCTCTCTTGGGATACCACTATTTAAAAAGGTGTCTGAAAGAAAAAATTAAACTTTGTTAGATATGGTTTGGTCCATTGTGGGTTTGCTAGTCTATCTGAAGTCATATTTTAGAGACTACTTGATATGTGCTTAAGAACGTTCTGAGCAAATCAGTTACCAAATCTCCATATCAGATATGGACTTGGGTAATTCGATACTTCCTTATTTGTAGTGTCAGACTTATGTGAAATATTCACAAACCGACTAGCTTGGATCTTGATTTGATAAATATTATATTAAAGATATTTCTTCTACCTTCCTGATAGACATAAGATGTTCATGTATCTTAAGGCATTCTTTTTTTAAAAAAAATTTCTTGGTGAAGGAACTGATGCCATTAAGACCAAACTTAGTAAAGCTTGATAGGTAGAGAAACTGACTCTGACACAAACCAATAGAACTGGAGTTGATTAGATCAATTTTGGAGCCCGATGTAAAGGCTTGAGTAGATATGGTAGAGTACCGTATCACCCAAACAGATACTTCAATTTCTAAATTCGGAATGGAGATTTGATCTCCCATATGGATGCTATACAGGGATCTAACTTGGAGAAGTGACTTGGAACCATTAAATCTGAAATAAAGTCCATAAAGATCGATGATGTATGGACATTCATTGATTTACCTAAAAGATAAGACCTATAGGGTATAAGTGGATTTTAAAATGGATAAGAGGTGCAGATGGAAAGATATAGACCTATTAATTCTATCCGGTTGCCAAAAGATTTCATCAAAGTTATAGTGTTGACTATGATAAAATATTTTCCTTGTGGCAATCCTCAAGTCCATTCGGACTGCATCAAGCTTCTTGAAGTTGAAAATACATTTTGAATGTATAGATGCAATTTTCTTAATCAGGAATGACATCTCTACATTACAAGAAATAAAAGTTTGGTTGTCATCTTCATTCTCCATAAAAATTTGAAAGGTTATTAGAACTATCCTTAAGTATTTGTGAAGTATTAAGGACCAATGGCTCATTTATGGAGGGTCTGACTTAAAACTTATGGAATATTGATTCCAGTTTCTAGTCGGATCGAAATGATAAAATTGTATCAGGTTATATTTTTATCCTAAAAAGAGGAGTGACATACTGGAAAAGTTCCATGCAATAGTCAGTAGCCAATTTTATTTGCGATATGGAGTTCTTTACGGTATTTGATACTGGTAAAGAAGTTGTTTGGTTATGGAAGTTCATCAATGAGCATCGAATGGCACCCTCCATTGATGGTCCAATTTTTTTATATTGATAGCAATACTGGAGCCATAGCTCAAGCTGAAGAATTGATGTTCCATCTAAGAATCAAATAGTTTCTGCATTGCAATCAACTTGTTCGATAAGATCGAAATAAAGTCGACCTTAGGAAGATCGACTGAAAGGAGAACTTGACCGGCCCATTGATTAGAGCAATCAGATCTAAAGAGTTCAATGATCTAAAATGAAAGATGGATATTTGATACCAATCTGATTGGCTTTACTCCAAATGGGAGTTGTTGAAAAATATATCCTAAAGGCAATCATCTAGGTTATAGATGATTGTGCTCCATACAAGTATATGAATTATAAAATGATAAATATTATCTGGTAGATTCATCATAAAAAATACATCTTTCAAACTAAAACTCATATATTATGATGAAGTCCTTAGAGCTACTTCCAAAATGATAAAGAAGAATTTATCATGTAGTTCTTAAATCCTGCTTGTGATCAAATGATATAATTGTTACAAAGACGATAATTGTATCGAGTATAGATTGTTGTATGCCATATTGGTTGGTTGTCCTCTTAACCAAGGCATGTGGTGATACGGGTATGGCATATGGATGATTTGTAGGAGTATATTTTACTGAATGTGACCACTTCTGGAGCACTCTACTATCAAGGATTGCTCTGATGGGATATGGATATATGTGTGTGGAAATTTCAGTGCAGGGGTAAAATGGTATTTTTAAAACTTTTTCAAAATTATAATTTTATAGTAAAAATTATTAATTAATCTAATTAATTAACATGTATTAACCCTACACAAGAATCTAAATATGATATATACAGTATGCATTTAAATTTAAAATTTTGAATTCTATAGTAAATCTTTTACTGTTATGTGTTCAGAACACATTACCTTTGTGCAGATAGTTGATCTCCGTAGTCTGATCATCGTTGGGAAGGTTCCATCATTGCAATATAGCCACACAATATGTCTGACCTCTGTGGATCATCCACATGAATCTCCCAGTCTGATCGGCTCCTCACGAATGCTAGTTCATCGCAGAACACTATCGACGGTCGATGCTGATCCAACTCCTTCGATCGATGTTTGCTAACTCCTCAGATGCTTCAAAACATCAGCAAAGGTGCTTGAGAGGTTGATAAAGCTCTTCCTGAAGTTTGGTGGGCTCACGACACTCGTAACTCACCTTCTCACTTCCCGAACCCCAGGCAGAAACCCTAGGGTACTCACTGAAAACCTACGCCCACTTTTATTTCTTTTCTTTTCTTTTCTCTCGAAAGTTTTTGAACTTCCAACTCACACACAAGGCTTCCTCATGCCCACTATTCTCTCTCTGAAAAATTCTATGCACGCCCCACCTTCTCTTCTCTTTTAAAATAGTGCAAGATGCGTCTTATCTGCGTGAGAGGATAAAGATAGGTGGTTGCTCACTTGAATTCAAATCGAATTTGAATTCAAATGCAAACCAACCCAACCTTATCCACTCTGGGTGAGAGAAGAGAGGAGGCGTAGGTTCTTTGTGCATGGAGAATTTACACGAGAAACTCTTTCTCGTGTAGATTAAATGGCACACAAGATAAGGTGGGTGGCGCATGGATTAGTTGCCCATTCAAATTCAAACATCCTTTGAATTTGAATGGCCAACAAACCAATCTTTATCCAGATAAATGGTGCACAAGGGAGGGCGTGGGAAGGCTTTTGCATGGAAAAAAATTCATGAGAAGTTGTTTCTCGTGAATTCAAATGGGCGCAGATAAGTGAGGTGGCGCAGGGAGATGAGGTCAAAGTGGTTTCAACCTAAATGAGCCAACCTAATCAAAATAGGTTAGGCACAATTAGACTAAGTTAAACCTAATTTAATTAGGTTTAATTAGGCTCAATAAAATCTTAATCAAATTAGAAATTGACTAAGCCCAACCCCTGATCAGATCAGGGACCAAACCACCTTGGCGATTAGGTCAACACTTAACCTAATCGGGCCAAACCCAACTGAATCCAATTCAATTGGACTTGATCCAAAAATAATTACTCAATCAAATTAAGTTAATTAATGATCAAATCACTAATTAAATCACTCATAAATACTAAGTCCAAATTCAATGGGCAATCGGGCATCAGAGTCCATCGATATGAAACCCTGATCAAAAAATCCCAAACCAATGGGACTCTTGACCCCGATACCCAAAATGTGTAGAACTCATGATTAGAGAATCCTGATTCTCGATTACAGAGTTTCAGACACATAGGACTCAAAGTCCACGAGCATTAAGACTCTTCACCAGCCATCAGATCAGATAGGAATCTCTAATGTGTGTGACCCCGCAGGTTCGAACCTAAGCCAGTAGCACAGGAACCAATTTCTGTACTAATCAAAGTGACCATCTAGCAATGATACCCGACATCCGGATAGGTCGAATAGTCACAATCACAATACTCAGAACCTACATGACTATGGTTATTGTATAATTCATCCTTTTGACCCCTGTGTTTAGGATGACTCAGGGTTAAACTATCAACCCTAATTAGATCATCCGAATCGTGCTCAACTCAAACAGTCCTGTGACTCCTCACTAGGACTACCCTGGTCAAGGTTTTGCTAAATTGAAACATGACTGTACACAACTCCTGAATTAGAGTGGTCAATCCCATCTTGACACATGCACCGACAAGTCAAGTACTTGACTACACCCAGTAGCCTTCCGTCACTGAATTAGAAATTCAGGTAGTCCAGTGCCTAAGTGCAGTGAGTTGCTTGCAAATCATTGTGGTGGTCTCAGGTCGGAGGGATATTTATACCCATATCCCATCGGAGCAAATCTTGACAGCAGATAAAGCTCTAGAGTCGGTCACGTTCAGTGCAGATGTACCCTTATATCTCACCTGTATGCCATACCAGTGTCTCCACACTCCTTGGTTAAGAGGACAACCAACCCATATGGCACACAATGATCTATGCTTGATAAATATTATTGTCCTTGGTAACAATGTATCATTTGATCGCGAACAGGTTTAAGGACTAAACGATAAATCCTCCTTTGTCGAGTCTAAATAGTCCTAAGGACTTCACCACAACATAGAAGTTCATTAGAAGATGAAATAATTTGTGATGAAAAAATATCAAAATAACTTTTATTTATTTATAATTCATATACTAATACAAGAAAGAGCACAACTGTGAACAGACTGACGATTGGCTTTGGGACACTATTTCCAACAATCTTTCACTTGGCCTAAAGCCAATCGGTGCAGTATCTAATACCCATCTTCAACTTGAAGTCATCGAACTCCTTCACTGCAATGGCTTTAGTGAATGGATCGGCCAGATTCTTCTTCCCGTCGATCTTTTGAAGGTCAACAAAACCTCGATCCATGATTTCTCAGATGAGATTGTAACGGTGCAGAATATGCTTCGTCCGCTGGTGTGCCTTCGGTTCCTTCGCCTGAGCAATAGCTCCAGAGCTGTCACAATAGAGCAGAACTGGACAAACAAGGGAGGGTGCTACTCCGAGCTCGGTGATGAATTTTCTCAGCCACACCACTTCTTTGGCAGCATCTGATGCAGCGACATACTCTGTCTCGAAAACTGAATCAGCCACTTTGTGCTGCTTGAAACTCTTCCAGCAGACAGCCCACCATTAAGGGTAAAAATAAATCCCGACACACTCTTGCTGTCATCGTGATCAGACTGGAAACTAGAGTCTGTAAACCCTATAAGTCTCAAGTCTGATTCACCATAAACAAGCCACTGATCCTTAATATTTCTTAAATACTTCAGGATGATTTTAACAACCTTCAGTGATTCTCCCCTAGATCAGATTGGTATCTACTCACTACCCCTAGTGAGTATGCCACATCTGGTTGTGTAAATATCATGGCGTACATGATAGATCCCACTGCCGAAGCATATGGAATTCTACCCATACGCTCTCTCTTAAGGTGTTGTCGGACAATCCCTCTTCGAGAGAGAAATTCCATGACCTATCTGTAGATAGCCTTTCTTGGAATTCTCCATGTTGAACCTCTTCAGTATAGTATCAGTGTACGTGGATAGGGATAAGCCAAGCAACCTTTTAGATCTATCCCTATAGATCCTTATCCCTAGGATGTAGGAAGCTTCTCCCAGATCCTTCATGGAGAACTGTGACGACAGTCAAATCTTTATTCCCTGTAATGCAGGGACATCATTCTCGATTAAGAGAATGTCATCCACATACAATACAAGAAATACCACTACTGGACCATTAGCCCACTTATAAATGCAAGGCTCTTCTCCGTTCTTAACGAAGCCATACGTTTTAATCATCCTATCAAAACGTATGTTCCAACTCCGGGATGCTTGCTTAAGTCCATAAATAGACCTCTGTAGCCTGCACACCTTAGACTCATCTGTGGATGTGAACCCTTCAGGTTGTATCATATATACCTCTTCGTCCAGCTCTCCGTTTAGGAAAGCTGTTTTCACATCCACCTGTCAGATTTCATAATCCAGATGGGCAGCTATTGCCGAATGGATTTGAGCATTGCCACAGGAGAAAATATCTCGTCATTGTTTATACCATAACGTTGACGATATCCCTTGGCAACCAGACGGGCTTTATAGGTCTCCACCTTTCTATCTGCGCCTCTCTTCCTCTTGAAGACCCACTTACACCCTATGGGTTTTACTCCTTCGGGTGGGTCAACGAATGTCCATACATCGTTGACCTTCATGGACTCCATTTCGGATTTCATGGCCGCTAGCCATTTCTCAGAGTCAGATCTCTGCATTGCATCTATGTAGGTGATCGAATCCTCATTGTTTTCATCAAGTTTGACAGGATCGCCGTCCCGGACCAAAAAACTATAGTATCTATCTGGTTGACGTGGTACTCTACCAGACCGCCTTAAGGGTGCAAGAATAATGGGCTCCGAATGTGATCTAACCAAATCTGGTTCAGGTTCAGCTACAGCTACTTGTGTCGGTTTTTCCACCTACCAAACTTTTTCAAGTTCGATCTTAGAGGCAATAGTCCCTTCACCAAGGAACTCTTTTTCCAAAAAGATTGCCTTAAGGCTGACAAACACCTTTTGCTCATCAGCTAGGTAGAAATAATATCCTTTGGGCTCTTTTGGATACCCTATGAAATAACACTTGTCAGACCTAGGTCCAAGCTTATCCATAATTAAACATTTAACATAAGTCAGACATCCCCAAACCCTAAGGTACGAGAGTACTGGCTTACGTCCTATCCATATCTCATATGGTGTTTTGGTTACAGACTTACTCAGAACCCTATTTAGAAGGTAACAAGCCGATTCGAGCACATATCCCCAGAGGGAGATCGGTAGACCAGCAAACCCCATCATGGATTGAACCATATCCAACAAGATCCGATTCCTCCTTTCAGACATACCATTATGCTGTGGTGTTCCAGGAGGAGTCCACTGAGAGAGAATCTCATTCTCTCCAAGATATGTCAGAAACTCATTTGAAAGGTATTCACCTCCTCGATCAGATCGAAGAGTTTTAATACACTTTTCAATTTATTTTTCTACCTCATTTCGGAATAGTTTGAACATTTCAAATGACTCCAACTTATGCTTCATTAGGTAGACATACCCATACCTCGATAGATCATCTGTGAAGGTTATGAAGTAGAAATATCCACCTCTTGCACTTGAGCTTATGGGTCCACATACATCAGAATGTACCAGACCCAAGAGTTCACTGGCTCGCTCACCTTTTCCAGTAAAAAGTGACTTAGTCATCTTTCCAAGAAGACAGGACTCACAGGTTGGAAGTGATTCACAATCACCAACTTCAAGAATTCCTTCTTGAGCCAACCTATTTATCCTGTTCTTATTAATATGATCTAGCCTACAGTGCCAAAGGTAGACTTCTGACATATTATCCATTCTAGGGCATTTACCGGAGGTTTGAACCACATTAACAGGCTGTGATAGTAAGTAAATTCCTTATTTAGTTGTCCAACAAACATTGTAACACCATTCAAAATGATATTACAAATATTTTTTTTATTAAAAATTCATAACTATTCATGGCCAAAAGGCCTACAAAAATAATATTTAATAAAAAATTTGGATAATAGTGATATTCACTCAGAATTACATTACGAGAGTTGATTACAAGGTTCATGATTCCTAAAGCTAGAACTGGAACTTTGCTTCCATCTCCAACGTTCAGGAACCTCTCGCCTTCATCAAATCTCCTACTGACCTACAGACCCTGCATCAAATTACAGATATGATAAGGGCTTCCGGTATCCAATACCCAGGCAGTAGTATCACAAATAAAAAAGTTGCAAGATGTTATCATATAATTACCTTGCTACTTCTTCGACCTGTTCGGATCCAGGGAGGCAATGTATAGAGGACAGTTCCTCTTCCAGTGCCCCTGCTTCTTACAAAAGAAGCACTCCGCCTGGCTCTGATCGGGCTTGCACTTCTTGGTCTGACCCTATGCAGACGTTCCAGCATGCGGCTGTACCTTCTTATTCTTCTTCTTCTTGTTTTTCTTCCCTTTCTTAAAGGGTCGACGACCAGAAGAAGACCTTTCCACAACATTCACCGACTCCTTATGGAGCTGGTGGTCCTTCTCAAAGTTCTGCAGTAACCCCAACAAGCCGTGGTAGTTCACTGCAGGCTTTGTCATCCGAAAATGAGTAAAGAAGGGGAGGTAGGACTTGGGCAAAGAATTAAGGATCGCATCCTTACCGAGCTACTCGTGCAAGGGAAAGCCCAGTTTACTTAGACACTCAATCATTTCGATCACGTACAGTACATGATCAGTGACTGAGGCCCCATCCTTCATCCGAGCATTAAAAATGGCACAACTAGTTTTGTGCCTTTCAACATCGTCAGGCATGCCAAAGGAGTCGTTCAATATTTGAAGCATTTCCTGCGGCTGGGCATTCTCGAACCTGCAGCTGAACTCATCATTCATTGCCGTCAGCATTATGCATCGAACGGTGGTGCAGTCATTGAGCCACTTCTGGTAAGTATCTCGGACCGTCCCTCTAGCATTCGGGGCTGGCTCCTCAAGTGTCAGATCCGTTACTACATAAAGGATCCACTCATGCTCAAGGATGATTTTTAATTTTCGATACCAGCTATCAAAATTAGATCCCATGAGCTTGTCATTATCTAATAATGACCAGAGCGACTGGGTAGTAGCCATAGCTGCATAAAGAAAAATCAGACCTTTATTAGTATATAAATTATTAATACTAAAGACTTGGACTTTAGTCTAAAGTTTCTCCCAGTATTTTTATGAAATGGTAGCCTCAACCTCCAATTCGAGAAATTATTTTAATTGCTTAGCGGGTACTAGAATCCACACAGACCACACACGAGCCCAACTTTGGTTGGTCAACCCATGTGCATCTATGGGTAGGTTCATAACCAGTTGTTTCTCTAAACAACTTTTAGTAATGGATTTTGCCCCAGAACCTAATCAGTAGGCTTTGGCTTCCACTGAAAAGATCTGGTTAGGTCCAACCATTAACATAACTTGATTTGATGAATTGGATCAATAAATGATCAGGCCCGACTTTGGCCGGCCAACCTGACCACCATCAGAAAGACTCAACCAAATGATCATATTATGAATGATAATTCCATTAGTCAATAAGCACCAGGCCTTTGGGCCTCCAGTGGTTATTAAACTAATAGACTTATTATCACTCACTTAATGGGAGGCTATGACTTAGTTATCAGTATAACTTAATCATTTTTAGAGACCTAATAATTTTTGAGAATTTTATTAAAGGATAGAAGAGAAGAAATTAACCAGCCAATTTCAATCCTCCCACTGACTTCACCAAGTCAGATTAAAAAGGATTTAATTAAAGCCGACATTAGGAGCACCTAAATCAGTCACACTAATTTACCTAATGACATGGGTGAATCCTAATCACCAAGTGATCTAATCAAAACCTAACTCACCAGGTTGGCCAGGTAAGTGAGATCAATGGTGAGGATATGCCATCAACTAGTCAGAGATCGAATCAATACGAGTAGCTCCCACTTAAAAATTACTGGTCAGACTGTCGAACTTACCTTAGACACCAACTGGTTCATTAGTTTTAATTTGATCAACTTAGTAAGTAGGAGTTCCACCGCGTAGACATGAATTAAGTCCATCTTGGTCTAGTTAAAACATGGATCCATTCAACTACAACTATTGGAGTTGAGTCTAAAGTATCCTTGACCTAATCTAATTCAACTTTTGATTAGATTTGATCAATTACTCTAATTTAGTCCATTTCTTAAAGCTAACCTTAGGTCTAACCCAATTATGGACCTAATCCATCTAACCCATTGACCCACAAGTTTATACAATTGTCTTAGGTCTTAATTCAAAATTCTAGACCAACTAGACAACACTTAATTCTTTTAATTAAGCATTAGGGCTGATGGGTCAGGGTTTGATATTTTGAAAATAATTTTCAAATTTGAAAGGTTTTGTTTTCTGTTCACCAAATGTATTGACTCATTTCACAAACGGATCAGCACATTTCATAAACAGCAATCCTATTGCTAATTACATAATAGAAAATAACTCAATCAAAATAAATCATGAATATTCCTTTAGATCTAATCTAACACATTCATGATAAATTTTACAATCAAACCTTTACAATTAAGTCCTTTTGCTGCTTCGTCTGCATAGGATATAATCACTCAGCAACCCAACCGCCGTAGGAGAACCCCATCGAATGGGAGGAGAGGGCCTTTAAACCCTACTTTTCTCCTATGATCGGACGACCATGGCAACCAACCCAATTCGACTACTTGCTACTTGGATCAAGTATATCTAAATATGCCAATTTCAAAATTTAAATTTCAAATTTTAAATTTTAAATTTTGAATTTCAAATTTCAAACAAATTTCAAATTTCAAATTTTAAATTTTTGAATTTTAAATTTTAAGTTTTAAATTTTGAATTTCAAATTTTAAATTTTAAATAAATTTCAAATTTTAAATTTTAATTTTCAAATTTTCAAATTTTGAATTTCAAATTTCAAATTTTAAATTTCAAAATTCAAATTTTAAATTTTGAATTTCAAAATCTAAATTCAAATTTCAAATTTAAACTTTTAGATTACTACTTAATCTACGCATGCAAATATATATCATATTTTAGAACCTGCTCTGATACTATTTGAAGTAAATTTTAGTGCAGGGGTAAAACGGTAATTTTAAAACTTTTTCAAAATTATAATTTTGCAATAGAAATTATTAATTAATATAATTAATTAATATATATTAATTTTATATAAGGATCTAAATATGATATATATAGTATGCATTTAAATTTGAAATTTCAAATTCTGCTTTAAATATTTTACTGTTATATGTTCAGAACACATTACATTCGTACGGATAGTCGATCGTCGTAGTCTGATCACCGTCAGGATGGTCTGATCATCGCAATACAGTCACACAGTATGTCTGGCCTCTGTGGATCGTCCACATGAAGCTCTCGATCTGATCGGCTCCTCACGAATGCTAGATCATTGCAGAATCTTTTCGACTGCTGATGCTGATCGAACTTCTTCGATCGATGTCTGTCGACTCCTCGAATACTCTGGATCATCAGCAAAGGTGCTTGAGAGATTGATGAAGCTCTTCCTAAAGTTTGGTGGGCTCACGACACTCGTAGCTCACCTTCTCACTTTTCGAACCCTAGGCAGAAACCCTAGGGTACTCTCAGAAAACCTGCACCCTTTCTTTTTCTTTTCTTTTCTCTTCTTTTCTTTTCTTTTCTCATGCACAAAGCTTTTCTCATGCCACCCTTCTCTCATAGATCAGATGTGCGCATGCCCCACCTTCTCATTCCTTTTAAAATGGTGCAAGACCGCATTTTTACCGCGTGAGAGGATAAAGCTAGGTGGTTGCTCACTTGAATTCAAATCGAATTTGAATTCAAATGCCAACCAACCTATCCTTATCCACTGAAGGCATGAGAAGGGAGGAGTGTGGGCTTCTTTGTGCGTGGAGAATATACACGAGAAACTTTTGCTCGTGTAGAATAAGTGGCGCACAAGTGGATAAGGTGGCGCATGAGATTAGTTGCCCATTCAAATTTAAACTTCATTTGAATTTGAATGGCCAACCAACCATCTTTATCCACTCAAAATGGCACACAAAGGAGGGGCATGGGAAGGCTTCTACGTGGGAGAAAATTCATGAGAACTTGTTTCTTGTGAATTCAAATAGACGCAGGTGAGGTGAGGTGGCGCAGGGAGATGAGTCAAGATGGTTTCAAATCTAATTGAACCAACCTTATCAAAATAGGTTAGGCACAATTAGACTAAATTAAACCCAATACAATTAGGCTTAATTAGGCTCAATAAGATCCTAATCAAATTAAAAATTGACTAAGCCCAACCCTTGATCAGATCAGGGACCAAACTACCTCGACGATTAGGTCAACTCTTAACCTAATCGGGTCAAACCCAACTGAATCCAATTCAATTGAACTTGATCCAAAAATAATTACTCAATAAAATTGAGTTAATTAGTGGTCAAATCACTAATTAAATCTCTCATAAATACTGAGTCCAAATTTGATGGGCAATCGGGCATCAAAGTCCATCGATATGAAACCTTGATCGAAGAGTCCCAAACCAGTGGGACTCTTGACCCCGGTACACAAAATGTGTGGAACTCATGATCAAAAAATTTTGATTCTTGATCACAGAGTCTCAGACACGTAGGACTCAGAGTCTTCGAGCATTAAGACTCTTGATCGAAGAGTCTCCATCCAGTGGGACTCTTCACCAGCCATCAGATCAGATAGGAACCTCTAATGTGTGGACCCCGCAGGTTCGAACCTAAGCTGGTAGCACAGAAACCAATTCTTATACTAATCGAAGTGACCATCTAGCAATGGTACCCGACATTCGGATAGGTCGAATAGTCACAATCGCAACATTCAGAATCTACGCGAATATGGTTACTGTATAATTCATCCCTTTTGACCCCTGTGTATAGGACAACTCAGGATTAAACTGTCAACCCTGATCAGATCATCCAAATCATGCTCAACTCAATCAGTCCTGTGACTCCATACTAGGACTACCCTAGCCAAGATTTTGCTAAATTGAAACACGACTGTACACAGCTCCTGAACTGGAGTGGTCAATTTTATCTTGACACACGCACCGACAAGTCAAGTACTTGACTACACCCAGCAGTCTTTCGTCACTGAATTAGAAATTCAGGTAGTCCAGTGCCTAAGTTCAGTGAGTTGCTTGCAAGTCACCATGGCAGTCTCAGATCAGAGGGACAGTTATACCCATATTCCATCGGAGCAAATCTTGACAGTAGAAAAAGCTCCGAAGTCAGTCACGTTCAGTGCAGATGTACCCTTATATCTCACCTGTATGCTATACCAGTGTCTCCACACTCCTTGGTTAAGAAGACAACCAACCCATATGGCACACAACGACCTATGCTTGATAAACATTGTTGTCCTTAGTAACAACGTATCATTTGGTCGCGAACAGGTTTAAGGACTAAACGACAAATTCTCCTTTGTCGAGTCTAAATAGTCCTATGGACTTCCCCACAACATAGGAGTTCATTAGAAGATGAAACAATTTATGATAAAAAATATCAAAATAATTTTTATTTAATTTATAATTCATATACTAATACAAGAAAGAGCACAACCGTCAATAGGCTGACGATTGACTTTGGGACACTATTCCCAACAATAAGTTCATCAATTTTTTTAATAGTTTAAATATAATTTATCTCCAAAATATATTAAATTGATCACAACAAGCAAGGTTTAAATATTTATCAATAATTTCTATTCTAAGATTAATAATGATTTAACCTATTAAGTTTTCAGGATGATTTTTCAAATAATATTTTCTCTCCTTATTTTTCATAATTAGTGTTCGAAAGCTTGATTTACTTAATTCTCTCTCAGTTTAATAGTTAATGTCATAAGATTTATTTATCTTGGTTCTTCCTCTTTTTCTTCCAAATCATGCACTTTTATTCAATTTAATCAAATATTTATTTAAATTTAATATTATCTTATATATATTTCTTCTTCTTAGTTTTATGAACAGGGCAAATATTTAATTAAGCAAATAAGGATAATCATTAAATAAGTAGACACATCAAACATAATAAGTTTAATAAAAAGTTATATTTTTATTGATTTGCTAAAATATGATTATAAAAGTGATCTAAATTTTTATTATTTTAAATATGAAAAATAGATAAGATATATGAGAGCTATATCCTAGGGATTCAAAAAATGGATTGCTAGGATCAATAAAGTTCTAAGAAATAAATCCTAGCATCTTAAGTGAGAGTAGATTGGTATAGCTTTAAAAAGAAAGTCTAGGTTGACTAGATGGAGAGGGTGGTCTAGTATCTCTAAATAATTGGCCTCAGTCATGCACATACTCCTTTGTTGAAGTGGTAGCTTAAATCAATCATATTGACTCTTTTCTGACTAATGATTGTTCCTCCATCAGATCTCATCTTACCTGCTATGTTTATGAAGTGTACCTTTGAATCTTTGCATAAACAAAAGGAATGATTCTGGTGGAAGCCCTATTGATAAATGTATTCTCATCCAGTATACCAAATAATCGATCTAAGCTCTCTAGATGATCGATCTATGGAGGTGGAGCTATTTTTGTCTAAACCACTGAATCCTCAATCCTGACATCTATTATAGCATGAGTGCTGGTATTTAAAGTGGAATCTTTTGGAGAATGTGATGCACAACTAATATGAAGAAGATCTTGCTGGTCATTGTAGTCGTATTTCTATATTCAGCTGACTGGCACTGATATCCTCAATACCCTCGACATCATCTCAAACCAACATAAATTTCAAATATATCACTGCTTGAGACAATCTGAGATGCTCCTAGCGTGTGTCCAATATCATCAGCATCTATCTCAATCTGCATGTCTTTTATTCTAAAAACTAGACTTTTAACTCTCATTTTTATGCAACCATAAAATTTTCTCACGGATCTAGGGTAGGTGAGCAAATCTAAGGAGTAGATAAATTTTTAGTCTATCAGTAGATATCCTTAGTATCCAAGCTAATCTTATATCATTCAACACAATACGGACACTTCAAACTTTTGAGTCTAAAGTTTCTGCTTCGAGCTTTATGTTTTTAAAGAATTCTTAAACTGAGTTCGGATAGATCAAAAGAACATAGAATTTTTTAGTTCGGTCTCTTAATTTGCTATCCAATTAAAATTTTTTCTTGCTTTAGAAACTCAAAGATTATTTTGATACTTGATCCTTTTTTCTTGCATAGGAGTTTCTCTTGCTTTATGCCAATTACTTTCGAGGTGCCATTGGAGAACAAGGACCACAAGAATAGGATGGAAATAAAAGGAAAAGGTCAAATCTTGATGGGAGAGGGATTTGAAAGGAATTATGGCTCAAAAAAATTAAAAATAGAAAGATAGAGCCTTGAGACATTTTCACTGGAGAAACCTATCCCAGATCAAGGAGTTTTAAATCTATTGAGGAAACATTGAATATGGATTGACTCTTTATAGAACTATTTTTTTTCAAGAAGCCATGAGTCGACTCCTCAACTTCAAGAGTCGACTCCTGGATACAGAAAATAGTTCAAGGAGTTTCAAATAAAAAAAAAAAAACTGATCAATTTGGTAGGAGATCAATGGGCAATCAAATTGATGA
This sequence comes from Elaeis guineensis, assembly GCF_000442705.2. Classification (NCBI taxonomy): domain Eukaryota; kingdom Viridiplantae; phylum Streptophyta; class Magnoliopsida; order Arecales; family Arecaceae; genus Elaeis; species Elaeis guineensis. The sequence continues at coordinate 42,575,472 of NC_026005.2, forward strand.
TCAAGAATGATGTGCAAGTCAATTTGGAGAATCAAGAATCAATCAATTTAAGATTTAAAATCAATCAAATCAAATCAAGAAAAAATTAAGGGAAAATCTAGATAATGGCTCCATGAGTAAAGTTCAACTAGGAAAATTCAAATTCTTAAGGATTCAAGCTAAAATATGATGCAACTTAACACATCAAGCACTTGAACTTTTATGAATAAACAACTTATCTTGAAGTTCTTTGATCATATAATTTTAGATAAATTTTGATAATTAGATGTCTTATGGGAATGTCAATATTTGTTTCATAAGATTTATACACAATTAACCTCTTATGCAACCAAGCTTACTTTGATTCAACTTTCTTTATGATCAAAATAACATGATATAGATAATTTGGGAACCATACAAATTTTTAAAATGAATAAAAACCTTTTATGATTTAGCTTTTACAAATACTTATCAATCAAAATAATATGATTCAAGGGGTTAAGGAAACATGCTGATTTTATGGTGCAAACATAAGCTTATGATAATCAATATGATACTAGAATTAAGAGAATAAATTTATTAATGTATTCAAACAAGCAATGAGAAATCATGTATACATATGAAGCATAAAATCTATCATTTAAGCAAAATAATATCAAAATTAGTGATGGCATGATGGGAAAAAGATTTAGTTTTTATCAAACATCATCACCCATTCAGTCTAAATCCTAAGCATCCATTTTTAAGAATTCACTCCTTTCATGCCATTGGATGCTTGGCATACCTATAAAATTATTTTTTAATTTTTGATATCTAAGCTATCTTGAATCCATTGGAGTTAGTACAGAAGGTTCCTTTTAAAACCCAAATATATTTAACACAAGTATGACAATTTCTATTGATGTTACATTCAAAAATTTTATAGCCTACTTTATTATATTTAAAAAAATAATAAAATAATTTTTATGATGAGCTCTAGTAAACATATTTTTGATTAATTTTTATTTTCTCAAAGAATTAAAACCAATTCCAACTTTGTTAAAAATAGTTTTTTGATTATTTAACATCAATTGAAGCTTTTGAGAACTTAATGTAAATTTTTCAACTATAGTTTTCAAAACTTTAATTTTTTTTCTTAATTTTGCATTTTATTCTATAAAAAATTTTTCAGATTTCAAAAGCTTCTCTTTTTCTTCAATTAAAGATATTTTAGATATAAGAAGTTTTTCCTTTTCTTTAGCTAAAGAGTCCTTTCTCTTTAAAAGATCTTCTTTTTCACTTAAAAGATTATTCTTTTCATCAGTAAAAAGAAGATTTGATCTTTTAAGCTCTTTACTTTTTAGCCTTAAATTTTTGAATTCATCTATTAATTCATGAAAGGCTTTTTGAAGCTCATCAAATATAAATTTAGAAGAATTATCAATATTTACCTCATCATTTTGAGCCATCAAGTAAGGATTTGCAATATTTTCTTCTTCTTTTTTATTTTTCTTTTCTTTGCTTTGCTCCCCCTTAATCAATGCTTTCTTTTTCTTTTGTTTCTTCTTCTTCTTCTTCTTCTTCTCATCCTCATAAGCCATGAGGCATAAGTTGGGGTGAGCTTCCTTATCTTCTTAGGAGCTCGATATTTCTCTTTGATTTGCTCCCTTGAAAGTAGTTTTCAATTTATTCCATATTTATTTTACCAAAATATATAAAGAAATTATATTAAACTCATTAATATATGAAGAACAATAAAATATATTCATGGTCTTAGCATTTAGTTGGGCCATTTCCTCATCATGCTTAATCAATGCATTAGGGGTGTGTGCGCCACCTATTATAATCTTTCATAACTTATAATCATGTGCTTGTATGAAGATGCGCATGTATGCTTTCTAATAACTATCATTTGATCCATTAAGTACAGGAGGTCGATCAATAGAATAACCTTCATTAAGCAAAAATTCTATTTGGGTTGTCATGATCTTTGGCTCTTTAACCGCTAGGTCAATAATCAAATATTAGAGCATCTGCTCTGATACCACTTGTTGCCCAGAGATAATAACAAAAAGGAGAGGGGGGTGAATTGGATTCTTATAAAAATTTTAATCAAATTATATGTGCTTCACTTTAAGCTATATTAAGTGATTGTGATGTGATCATTATGTGCAGCAGTTGAAGCAAATAATCAATTAAACTATGCAACTTATAATCAAATGAAAGGTAAGAATTAAAATCAAGTAAAATAAAAAAATATAGGTAAGATAGCACAACATAAACATACAAAACTTATAGTGGTTTGGAGCCATCCGCTCCTATGTCCACTTCCCAAGGTTTCCTTAAGAACTCCACTATAATCCTCCCTTGATTACAGTGTGTTTGTTTTTTCGGACTCAAATAAAATCCAGTTTATTTTTCAGGATCACTAACCAAAATCTTATACCATTAGTTTTTTAGACTCACTAACAGTCTAGTTGATTTTTCGGGCTAACCAACCAAAACCACAAGTTCAATTCTGGGCTTGGATGGGTCTAATCTCCAAATTTCTTTCTTTCAAAAAAATTTGTAAAGAAACAAAAATGCAAATAGATAAATTCAGCATAAAATAAATGTAGGGAAGCATGGTGGGTTCTGTGCATGTATTTTTAAAAATTTACAGCGGAACATGCATAGATTAAACAATTTAATCTGTAATACATGCATAGATCAAATCTAAAATCACCGTACAGAATCTATGATATGATCTAATATGCATGTATTTAAATTGAAATCTAAAATTCAACAAGTATAGATCATACCTATGTGCAATTAGATCATATCTAATTAATATTTTGATCACATCTAAATATTAATTGAGATCAAAATCTCATACCTGAGCGTGGGTAGTAGATCACCACAGTCAAAATCTGTGGTATTTGGTTCTTCATGATGCTTGATAGCCGCACACATGTCTGTCCTTTACAGGTATCCACATGAAGTCCTTGTGTTGATCGATCTTCTCGAGAGTACTAGCTCGCGAGGACATCATGCTTTAGCTGATCTAAGAGGAATCACGAAGAAGATGAAGAATAAGAAGATCCTCTCTCTTTTTTCTAGATCCACGCATCAGATCTCTACAATAGAGATCAAGAGAAGAATCCTTTCTCTTAATTTTTGCATGCATAAGAGAGAATCTCTCTCTTCCTTTCACACCTTTGAGAAGAATTTTTCTTCTCTAATTTTTTATGATGAAAATGAGATCTTCTCTAATCTTAGTTGGGCATGGAATTTCATATGGTAAAGAGAGGTGGGGCGTGGAGATTTATATCAGATGGGGTGTTTCAAGTTGGTTAAGTCCTATTCCAAATAGGATTCAAGATCTTGTTCCAACTCTAACTAACCCTTGGATCTAATCCTAACCAATTTAGAATTTAGTTATAACAAACTAACTAATTGAATCCTAGCCCAATTATGAAACCAATTAGACCCCAATCCAATTAAAAATTAGTTAGCTTAAAACTCTATTGATCTAGAGATTGCTTCTTGATTGATATCAGGAAAGCTATTTGATAATAGAGCTTGATCCAATCAAGCCTATTATCCAATAAGATTAGATCCAATCCAAGCCTATATAAAACTAATTGAATCATATTCAATTTAGAATTTGATTTGCATCTCTGAGATCAATTGGAATAAGCCCTGTTACTCAATAGGACTGCATCCAATCAATCCAAAGCCAATCTAATTGAATCCAATTCAATTAGATCTAATCCAATCTTTATTGCTCAATCAAATTGAATCAATTAACAATCATATTGTTAATTAATTATTTTTTAATTTATCAATCATTAGTAAATAATTTATTGCAATATTTACATAAGATTAATCATCAATCAAATTGATAATTAAACCCTTCAACGATTCATAATCGTCGATCAGCCATTTGATCAGATAGATACTTCTATGTGTGTGACCCCATACGTTCAAACCTAAGCCAGTAGCAGAAGAATAATTTTTGTACTAATCGATGTAACCATCTAGCAATAGGATCTAACATCCAACTAGGCTAAATGTATGTCCATCAACACTCTAGAACCCATGTGGATATAGTTACCCTATAATTCTTTCCTTTGATACTTGATGCTCAAAGATGACTAAGGGTTAAACTGTCAACCCAAGAAGAGTAGTTCATTTTATGTCTCAATCTTAAAAATCTTGTGACTCCTTACTAGGACTATTTTGATCAAAATTTTGCTGAATTGAAACACAGTGATGCATCATCTTCAATTTTACTTAGAGCGGTCAATCCCATCTTGACTCACACTCAAACTTCATAAATACTTGACTGTACCCAAAAATCTTTCATCATCGAATTAAAAATTCAGGTAGTCTAGCACCAAAGCACAGTGAGTTGCTTGCAAGTTACCAAGACAGTCTCAGGTCAGAGGGACACATTGTTGGAAATAGTATCCCAAAGCCAATCGTCAGCCTGTTGACGGTTGTGCTCTTTCTTGTATTAGTATATGAATTATAAATAAATAAAAGTTATTTTAATATTTTTTTATCATAAATTATTTCATCTTCTAATGAACTCCTGTGTTATGGTGAAGTCCTTAGGACTATTTAGACTCGACAAAGGAGGATTTGTCGTTTAGTCCTTAAACCTGTTCGCGATCAAATGATACGTTGTTACCAAGGATAACAATATTTATCAAGCATAGGTCATTGTGTGCCATATGGATTGGTTGTCCTCTTAACCAAAGAGTGTGGAGACACTGGTATGGCATACAGGTGAGATGTAAGGGTACATCTGCACTGAACGTGACTGACTCCGGAGCTTTATCTACTGTCAAGATTTGCTCCGATGGGATATGGATATAAATGTTCCTCCGACCTGAGACTGCCACGGTGACTTGCAAGCAACTCACTACACTTAGGCACTGGACTACCTAAATTTCTAATTCAGTGATGGAAGGCTGCTGGGTGTAGTCAAGTACTTGACTTGTCGGTGCGTGTGTCAAGATGGGATTGACCACTCCAGTTCAGGAGCTGTGTATAGTCGTATTTTAATTTAGCAAAACTTTGATCAAGGTAGTCCTAGTGAAGAGTCACAGGACTATTTGAGTTGAGCACGATTCGGATGATCTAATCAGGGTTGACAGTTTAACCCTGAGTCATCCTAAACACAGGGGTCAAAAGAATAAATTATACAATAACCATATTCACGTAGGTTCTGAGTGTTGTGATTGTGACTATTTGACCTATCCAGATACTAGGTACTATTGCTAGATGGTCACTTCGATTAGTACATGAATTGATTTCTGTGCTACCGGCTTAGGTTCGAACCTGCGGGGTCACACACATTAGAGGTTCCTATCTGATCTGATGGCTGGTGAAGAGTCCTAATACTCGTGGACTTTGAGTCCTACGTGTCTAAAACTCTGTGATCAAGAATCAAAATTCTCTAATCATGAGTTCCACACATTTTGGGTACCGGGGTCAAGAGTCCCACTGGTTTGGGACTTTTTGATTAGGGTTTCATATCGATGGATTCTGATGCCCGATTGCCCATCGGATTTGAACTCAAAATTTATGAGAGATTTAATTAGTGATTTGATCACTAATTAACTCAATTTGATTGAGTAATTATTTTTAGATCAAGTCCAACTGAATTGGATTCAGTTGGGTTTGACCCGATTAGGTTAAGTGTTGACCTAATCGCCAAGGTGGTTTGATCTCTGATCTGATCAGGGGTTGGACTTAGTCAATTCCTGATTTGATTAGGATTTTATTGAGCCTAATTAAGTTAGATTTAACTTAGTCTAATTGTGCCTAACCTATTTTGATTAGGTTGGCTCAATTAGGTTGAAACCACTTTGACCTCATCTCCCTACGCCACCTCACTTATCTGTGCCCATTTGAATTCACGAGAAACAACTTCTCATGAATTTTCTCCCACGCAGAAGCCTTCCCATGCCCTCCCTTGTGCGCCATTTATCTGGATAAAGATTGGTTTGTTGGCCATTCAAATTCAAAGGATATTTGAATTTGAATGGGCAACTAATCCATGCGCCACCCACCTTATCTTGTGCGCCATTTAATCTACATGAGAAAGAGTTTCTCATGTAAATTCTCCATGCACAAAGAACCCATGCCTCCTCTCTTCTCTCACCCAGAGTGGATAAAGATGGGTTGGTTTGCATTTGAATTTAAATTCGATTTGAATTCAAGTGAGCAACTACCTATCTTTATCCTCTCACGTGGATAAGACGCGTCTTGCACTGTTTTAAAAGAGAAGAGAAGGTGGGGCATGTGTAGAATTTTTGAGAGAGAGAATAGTGGGTGTGAGGAAGCCTTGTGCATGAGTTTAAAGTTCAAAAACTTTCGAGAGAAAAGAAAAGAAAAAAATAAAAGTGGGCGTAGGGTTTTCAGTGAGTACCCTAGGGTTTCTGCCTGGGGTTCGGAAAGTGAGAAGGTGAGCTACGAGTGTCGTGAGCCCACCAAACTTCAAGGAGAGCTTCATCAACCTCTCAAGCATCTTTGTTAATGGTTTGGAGCATCCAAAGAGTTGACAGACATCGATCGATGGAGTTCGATCAGCATCGGCCATCGAAAGGGTTCTGTGACAAACTAGCATTCGTGAGGAGCCGATCAGATCGAGAGCTTCATGTGGATGATTCGTGGAGGCCAAATATACTGTGTAGCTGCATTGCGATAATCAGACATTTTCAACAGTGATCAGACTGCGACGATCAACTACCCGCACAAAGGTAATGTGTTCTGAACACATAACAGTAAAAGGTTTACTGTAGAATTCAAAATTTTAAATTTAAATGCATGCTATATATATCATATTTAGATCTTTATGTAGGGTTAATATATGTTAATTAATTAGATTAATTAATAATTTTTACTATAAAATTATAATTTTGAAAAAGTTTAAAAATTACTATTTTATACCTGCACTGAAATTCCCATAATTGGTATCAGAGTGGGTTCTAAAATATAATATACATTTGCATGCATAGATTAAGTTGTAATCTAAAAGTTTAAATTTGAAATTTGAATTTGAAATTCAAAATTTGAAATTTAAATTTTGAAATTTGAAATTCAAAATTCAAAATTCAAAAATTTGAAATTTAAAATTTAAAATTTGAAATTTAAAATTTGTTTGAAATTTCAAATTTGAAATTCAAAATTTAAAATTCAAAATTTGAAATTCAAAAATTTGAAATTTATTTAAAATTTGAAATTCAAAATTTGAAATTTAAAATTTGAAATTTAAAATTTAAAATTTAAATTTGATATATTTAGATATACTTGATCCAAGTAGCAAGTAGTCTAATTGGATTGGTTGCCATGGTCATCCGATCATAGGAGAAAAGTAGGGTTTAAAGGCCCTCTCCTCCCATTCGATGGGGTTCTCCTATGATGGTAGGGGTGCCGAGCGATTACATCCCATGCGGATGAAGCAGCGAAAGAACTTAATTGTAAAGGTTCAATTGTAAAATTTATCATGAATGTGTTAGATTAGATCTAAAAGAATATTCATGATTTATTTTGATTGAGTTATTTTCTGTTATGTAATTAGCAATAGGATTGTTGTTTATGAAATGTGCTGATCCGTTTGTGAAATGAGTCAACACATTTGGTGAACAGAAAATAAAACCTTTCAAATTTGAAAATTATTTTCAAAATGCCAAACCCTGACCCATCAGCCCTAATACTTAATTAAAAGAATTAAGTGTTGTCTAGTTGGTCTAGAATTGTGAATTAAGACCTAAGATAATTGCATAAACTTGTGGGTCAATGGGTTAGATGGATTAGGTCCATAATTGGGTTAGACCTAAGGTTAGCTTTAAGAAATAGACTAAATTAGAGTAATTGATCAAATCTAATCAAAAATTGAATTAGATTAGGTCAAGGACACTCTAGACTCAACTCCAATAGTTGTAGTTGAATGGATCCATGTTTTAACTAGACCAAGATGGACTTAATTCATGGCTACGCGATGGAACTCTATTTACTAAGTTGATCAAATTAAAACTAATGAACCAGTTGGTGTCTAAGGGAAGTTCGACAGTCTGACCAGTAATTTTTAAGTGGGAGCTACTCGCATTGATTCGATCTCTGACGAGTTGATGGCATATCCTCACCATTGATCTCACTTACCTGGCCAACCTGGTGAGTTAGGTTTTGATTAGATCACTTGGTGATTAGGATTCACCCATGTCATTAGGTAAATCAGTGTGACTGATTTAGGTGCTCCTAATGTCAGCTTTAATTAAATCCTTTTTAATCTGACTTGGTGAAGTCAGTGGGAGGATTGAAATTGGCTGGTTAATTTCTTCTCTTCTATCCTTTAATAAAATTCTCAAAAATTATAAGGTCTCTAAAAATGATTAAGTTATACTGATAACTAAGTCATAGCCTCCCATTAAGTGAGTGATAATGAGTCCATTAGTTTAATAACCACTGGAGGCCCAAAGGCCTGGTGCTTATTGACTAATGGAATTATCATTCATAATATGATCATTTGGTTGAGTCTTTCTGATGGTGATCAGGTTGGCCGGCCAAAGTCGGGCCTGATCATTTATTGGTCCAATTCATCAAATCAAGTCATGTTAATGGTTGGACCTAACCAGATCTTTTCAGTGGAGGCCAAAGCCTACTGATTAGGTTCTGGGGCAAAATCTATTACTAAAAGTTATTTAGAGAAACAACTGGTTATGAACCTACCCATAGATGCACATGGGTTGACCAACCAAAGTTGGGCTCGTGTGTGGTCTGTGTGGATTCTAGTACCCGCTAAGCAATTAAAATAATTTCTCGAATTGGAGGTTGAGGCTACCAGTTCGTAAAAATACTGGCAGAAATTTTAGACTAAAGTCCAAGTCTTTAGTATTAATAATTTATATACTAATAAAGGTCTGATTTTTTTTATGCAGCTATGGCTACTACCCAGTCGCTCTGGTCATTATTAGATAATGACAAGCTCATGGGATCTAATTTCGATAGCTGGTATCGAAAATTGAAAATCGTCCTTGAGCATGAGCAGATCCTTTATGTAGTAACGGATCCGACACCTGAGGAGCCAGCCCCGAATGCTAGAGGGATGGTCCGAGATACTTACCAGAAGTGGCTCAATGACCGCACCACCGTTCGATGCATAATGCTGGCGGCAATGAATGATGAGTTCAGCTGTAGGTTCGAGAACGCCCAGCCGCAGGAAATGCTTCAAATGTTAAACGACTCCTTTGGCACGCCTGACGATGTTGAAAGGCACAAAACTAGTTGTGCCATTTTCAATGCTCGGATGAAGGATGGGGCCTCAGTCACTGATCATGTACTGTACGTGATCGAAATGATTGAGCGCCTAAGTAAACTGGGCTTTCCCTTGCACGAGTAGCTCGGTAAGGATGCGATCCTTAATTCTTTGCCCAAGTCCTACCTCCCCTTCCTTACTCATTTTCGGATGACAAAGCCTGCAGTGAACTACCACGGCTTGTTGGGGTTGCTGCAGAACTTTGAGAAGGACCACCAGCTCCATAAGGAGTCGGTGAATGTTGTGGAAAGGTCTTCTTCTGGTCATCGACCCTTTAAGAAAGGGAAGAAGAACAAGAAGAAGAAGAATAAGAAGGTACAGCCGCATGCTGGAACGTCTGCATAGGGTCAGACCAAGAAGTGCAAGCCTGATCAGAGCCAGGCGGAGTGCTTCTTTTGTAAGAAGCAGGGGCACTGAAAGAGGAACTGTCCTCTATACATTGCCTCCCTGGATCCGAACAGGTCGAAGAAGTAGCAAGGTAATTATATGATAACATCTTGCAACTTTTTTATTTGTGATACTACTGCCTGGGTATTGGATACCGGAAGCCCTTATCATATCTATAATTTGATGCAGGGTCTGTAGGTCAGTAGAAGATTTGATGAAGGCGAGAGGTTCCTGAACGTTGTAGATGGAAGCAAAGTTCCAGTTCTAGCTTTAGGAATCATGAACCTTGTAATCAACTCTCGTAATGTAATTCTGAGTGAATATCACTATTGTTCAAATTTTTTATTAAATATTATTTTTGTAGGCCTTTTGGCTATGAATAGTTATGAATTTTTAATAAAAGAAAATATTTGTAATATCATTTTGAATGGTGTTACAATGTTTGTTGGACAACTAAATAAGGAATTTACTTACTATCACAGCTTGTTAATGTGGTTCAAACCTCCGATAAATGCCCTAGAATGGATAATATGTCAGAAGTCTACCTTTGGCACTGTAGGCTAGATCATATCAATAAGAACAGGATAAATAGGTTGGCTCAAGAAGGAATTCTTGAAGTTGGTGATTGTGAATCACTTCCAACCTATGAGTCCTGTCTTCTTGGGAAGATGACTAAGTCACTTTTTACTGAAAAAGGTGAGCAAGCCAGTGAACTTTTGGGTCTGGTACATTCTGATGTATGTGGACCCATGAGCTCAAGTGCAAGAGGTGGATATTTCTACTTCATAACCTTCACAGATGACCTATCGAGGTATGGGTATGTCTACCTAATGAAGCATAAGTCGGAGTCGTTTGAAATGTTCAAACTATTTCGAAATGAGGTAGAAAAACAAACTGAAAAGTGTATTAAAACTCTTCGATCTGATCGAGGAGGTGAATACCTTTCAAATAAGTTTCTGACATATCTTGGAGAGAATGAGATTCTCTCTCAGTGGACTCCTCCTGGAACACCACAGCATAATGGTATGTCTGAAAGGAGGAATCGGACCTTGTTGGATATGGTTCAATCCATGATGGGATTTGCTGATCTACCGATCTCCCTCTGGGGATATATGCTCGAATCGGCTTGTTACCTTCTAAATAGGATTCTGAGTAAGTCTGTAACCAAAATGCCATATGAGATATGGATAGGACGTAAGTCAGTACTCTCGTACCTTAGGATTTGGGGGTGTCTGACTTATGTTAAATGTTTAATTACGGATAAGCTTGGACCTAGGTCTGACAAGTGTTATTTCATAGGGTATCCAAAAGAGACCAAAGGATATTATTTCTACCTAGCTGATGAGCAAAAGGTGTTTGTCAGCCTTAAGGCAATCTTTTTGGAAAAGGAGTTCCTTGGTGAAGGGACTGTTGCCTCTAAGATCGAACTTGAAAAAATTTGGTAGGTGGAAAAACCGACACAAATAGCTGAACCTGAACCGGATTTGGTTAGATCACATCCGGACCCCATTATTCCTGCACCCTTAAGGCGGTCTGGTAGAGTACCACGTCAACCAGATAGATACTATAGTTTCTTGGTCCGGGACGGCGATCCTGTCGAACTTGATGAAAACAATGAGGATTCGATCACCTACATGGATGCAATGCAGAGACCTGACTCTGAGAAATGGCTAGAGGCCATGAAATTCGAAATGGAGTCCATGAAGGTCAACGATGTATGGACATTCGTTGACCCATCCGAAGGAGTAAAATCCATAGGGTGTAAGTGGGTCTTCAAGAGGAAGAGAGGCGCAGACGGAAAGGTGGAGACCTATAAAGCCCATTTGGTTGCCAAGGAATATCGTCAATGTTATGGTATAGACTATGACAAGATATTATCTCCTGTGGCAATGCTCAAATCCATTCAGATTATGCTTCCGATAGCTGTCCATCTGGACTATGAAATCTGACAGATGGATGTGAAAACAGCTTTCCTAAACGGAGAGCGAGACGAAGAGGTGTATATGATACAACCTGAAGGGTTTACATCCACAGATGAGTCTAAGGTGTGCAGGCTACAGAGGTCTATTTATGGACTTAAACAGGTATCCCGGAGTTGGAACATATGTTTTAATAGGATGATCAAGACATATGGCTTCGTTAAGAATGGAGAAGAGCCCTGCATTTATAAGTGGGCTAATGGTCCAGTAGTGGTATTTCTTGTATTGTATGTGGATGACATTCTCTTAATCGATAATGATGTCCCTGCATTACAGAAAATAAAGATTTGGCTGTCGTCACAGTTCTCCATGAAGGATCTGGGAGAAGCTTCCGACATCCTAGGGATGAGGATCTATAGGGATAGATCTAAAAGGTTGCTTGGCTTATCCCTATCCACGTACACTGATACTATGCTGAAGAGGTTCAACATGGAGAATTCCAAGAAAGGCTATCTACAGATAGGCCATGGAATTTCTCTCTCGAAGAGGAATTATCCGACAACACCTCAAGAGAGAGAGCGTATGGGTAGAATTTCATATGCTTCAGCAGTGAGATCTATCATGTACGCTATGACATGTATATGACCAGTGGCTTGTTTATGATAAATCGGACTTGAGATTTATGGGGTTTACAGACTCCAATTTTCAGTCTGATCACGATGACAGCAAGAGTGTGTTGGGATTTATTTTTATCCTTAATGGTGGGGCTATCTGCTAGAAGAGTTTCAAGCAGCACACTGTGGCTGATTCAGTTTGCGAGGCAGAGTATGTCGCTGCATCGATGCTCCAAAGAAGCGGTGTGGCTGAAAAAATTTCTCACCGAGCTCGTGTTGGGAATAGTGTCCCAAAGCTAATCATCAGCCTGTTGACGATTGTGCTCATTTTTGTATATGTACATGAATTACGAATTAATAAAAATTATTTTAATATTTTTCATCACAAAATATTTCATTTTCTAATGAACTCCTATGTTGTGGTAAAGTGCTTAGAACTATTTAGACTCGACAAAGGAGGATTTATCGTTTAGTCCTTAAATCTGTTCGTGACCAAATGATACGTTGTTACCAAGGATGACAACGTTTATCAAGCATAGATCGTTGTGTGCCATATAGGTTGGTTGTCCTCTTAACCAATGAGTGTGGAGACACTGGTATGGCATACAGGTGAGATGTAAGGATACATCTGTACTGAACGTGACCGACTCCGGAGCTATTTCTACTATCAAGATTTACTCCGATAAAATATGGGTATAAATATCCCTCCGACCTGAGACCGCCACGATGACTTGTAAGCAACTCACTGCACTTAGGCACTGGACTACCTGAATTTCTAATTCAGTGATGGAAGGCTGCTGGGTGTAGTCAAGTACTTGACTTGTCGGTGTATGTATCAAAATGGGATTGACCACTCCAGTTCAGGAGCTGTGTACAGTCGTGTTTCAATTTAGCAAAATCTTGACCAGGGTAGTCTTTGTGAGGAGTCACATGACTATTTGAGTTAAGCATGATTTGGATGATCTAATCAGGGTTGACAGTTTAACCCTGAGTCATCCTAAATACAGAGGTCAAAAGGATGAATTATACAGTAACCATATTCATGTAGGTTCTGAGTGTTGCGATTGTGACCATTCGACCTATCCGATCGTCGGGTACCATTGCTAGATGGTCACTTCGATTAGTACAGGAATTGGTTCCTGTGCTACCGGCTTAGGTTCGAACCTGTGGGGTCACACACATTAGAGGTTCCTATCTGATCTGATAGCTGGTGAAGAGTCTTTCATGTCTGAAATTTTGTGATCGAGAATCAGGATTCTCTGATCATGAATTCCACATATTTTGGGTACTGGGGTCAAGAGTCCCACTGGTTTAGGACTCTTCGATCAGGGTTACATATCGATGAATTCTGATGCCTGATTACCCATCAGATTTGGACTCAATATTTATGAGAGGTTTAATTAGTGATTTGATCACTAATTAACTCAATTTGATTAAGTAATTAATTTTGGATCAAGTCCAATTGAATTGGATTCAGTTGGGTTTGACCCGATTAGGTTAAGAGTTGACCTAATCGTCGAGATGGTTTGGTCCCTGATTTGATCAGGGGTTGGACTTAATCAATTCCTAATTTGATTAAGATTTTATTGAGCCTAATTAAGCCTAATTTAGTTAGATTTAAATTAGTCTAATTGGGCCTAACTTATTTGGTTCAATTAGGTTGGTTTAAATAATCAAACCACCTTGACCCATTCTCTCTGTGCCACCTCACTTCCACTGCGCCCATTTGAATTCACGAGAAGGAAGTTCTCATGAATTTTTCCTCATGCAAAGCTCTCCTCATGCCCTACTTTAATGCACCAAATGAGTGGATAAGGATGATTGGTTGGCCATTCAAATTCAAAATAAAGTTTGAATTTGAATGAGCAACCAATCTTAGTGCCTTGACCTTATCCTCTTTTAGTGCCCCATTTATTACACGAGAAAATATTTCTCATGAAATCACTCACGCACAAATTAAGCCATGCCCTCCTCTTCTCACGCCCTTAGTGGATAGGGATAAATTGATTTCCATTTGAATTTAAAATTTGATTTGAATTCAAATATGCAATTACTCATCTTTATCCTCTCACGTGGATAAGACGTTTGACATTGTTTTAAAAGGAGGAGAAGGGTGGGGCGTGTGCAAGAAAAATTTTGGAGAGAAAATTTGGGCATGAGGAATCCTTGTGTGCAAGGTGAAGGTCAATATCCTTCCGAGATAAAAAGAAAGAAAAGAAAGAAAAAGTGTGCGCAGGGTTTTAGTGAGTTCTTCAGGGTTTCAGCTTGGAGTTCGGAAAGTGAGAAGGTGAGCTACGAGTGTCGTGAGCCCACCAAATTTTAGAGAGATCTTCAACATCCACTCAAGCATATCTTCTGATGATCCAGAGCATCCAAAGAATTGGCAGACATCGATCGAAGGAGTTTGATCAGCATCGACCGTCGAAAAGGCCCAACAACGAGCTAGCACTCATGAGGAGTCGATCAGATCGGGAGCTTCATGTGGATGATCTGTAGAGGTTAGACATGCTATGTGGCTGCATCACGATAATCAGACTCTCCCGACGGTGATCAGATTACGGCGATCTACAACCCGCACAAAGGTATTGTGTTCTGAACACATTACAGTAAAGTGTTTACTGTTCAAATTTGAATTTCAAATTTAAATGCGTGCATGCTATATATCATATTTAGATCCTAGTGTAGGATAAATTTTTATTAATTAATTAGATTAATTAATAATTTTTGCTATAAAATAGTGATTTTAAAAAAGTTTTAAAATTATCATTTTACCCCTGCACTGAATTTTTTCCATAAATGGTATCAGAGCGGGTTCTTAGTTATGATATATAAATTTGCATGCGTAGATTAAGTTGTAATCTAAAAGTTTACAATTTGAAATTTGAAATTCAAAATTTAAAATTTAAATTTTGAAAGTTGTTCGAAATTCAAAATTCAAAAATTTAAAATTTAAAATTTAAAATTCAAAATTTGAAATTCAAAATTTGAAATTCAAAATTTTGAAATGTGAAATTTGAAATTTGTTTGAAATTTGAATTTCAAAATTTAAAATTTAAAATTTGAAATTTAAATTTTAAAATTGATATATTTAGATATACTTGATCCAAGTAGCAAGTAATCGAATTGGGTTGGTTGCCATGGCCGTCCGATCATAGGAGAAAAGTAGGGTTTAAAGGCCCTCTCCTCCCATTTGATGGGGTCTCCTATGGCGGTAGGGGTGCCACTGCAATTATATCCCATGCAGATGAAGCAGCGAAAGGAATTAATTGTAAAGGTTCAATTATAAAATTTATCATGAATGTGTTAGATTAGATCTAAAGGAATATTCATGATTTTTTTTTAAGTTTTTTTCTGTTATATAATTAGCAATAGGATTGCTATTTATGAAATGTGCTGATCTATTTGTGAAATGAATCAACATATTTGATGAACAGAAAATAAAACCTTTCAAATTTGAAAATTATTTTCGAAATGCCAAACCCTGACCTATCAGCCCAAATACTTAATTAAAAGAATTAAGTGTTGTCTAGTAGGTCTAGAATTGTAAATTAAGACCTAAGACAATTGCATAAACTTGTGGGTCAATGGGTTAGATGGATTAGGTCCATAATTGGGTTAGACCTAAGGTTAGCTTAAAGAAATGAACAAAATTAGAGTAATTGGTCAAATCTAATCAAAAGTTGAATTAGATTAGGTCAAGGATACTCTAGACTCAACTCCAATAGTTGTAGTTGAATGGGTCCATGTCTTTAACTTGACCAAGATGGACTTAATTCATAGCTACACGGTGGAATCCTATTTACTAAGTTGATCAAATTAAAACTAATGAACCAGTTGGTGTCTAAGGTAAGTTTGGCAGTTTGACCAGTGATTTTTAAGCGGGAGCTACTCGCATTGATTCGATCTCTGACGAGTTAATGGCTTATCCCCACCACTGATCTCACTTACCTGACCAACCTGGTGAATTAGGTTTTGATTAGATCACTTGGTGATTAGGGCTCACCCATGTCATTAGGTAAATCAGTTGGACTGATTTAGGTGCTCCTAATGCCAGCTTTAAGTAAATCCTTTTTAATCTGACTTGGTGAAGTCAGTGGGAGGATCGAAATTGGCTGGATATTTTCTTCTCTTTGATTCTTTAATAAAATTCTCAAAAATTATTAGATCCTAAAAATGATTAAGTTATATTGATAACTAAATCATTGACTCCCATTAAGTGAGTGATAATGAGTCCATTAGTTTAATAATCATTGGAGGCCTAAAGGTTTGGTGCTTATTAACTAATGGAATTATCATTCATAATATGATAATTTGGTTTGAGTCTTTCTGATGGTGGTCAGGTTGGCCGGCCAAAGTCGGGTTTGATCATTTATTGGTCCGACTCACCAAATCAAATCATGTTAATGGTTGGACCTAACCAGATCTTTTCAGTGGAGGCCAAAGCCTACTGATTAGGTTTAGGAGCAAAATCAATTATTAGAAGTTGTTTAGAGAAACAACTGGTTATGAACCTACCCATAGATGCACATGGGTTGACCAACCAAAGTTGAACTCGTGTGTAGTCTGTGTGGATTCTAGTACCCACTAAAAAATTAAAGTAATTCCTCGAATTGGAGGTTGAGGCTACCAATTCATAAAAATACTGGGAGAAACTTTAGACTAAAGTCCAAGTCTTTAGTATTAATAATTTATGTACTAATATAGGTCTGGTTTTTCTTTATGCAGCTATGGCCACTACCCTTTCGCTCCGGTCATTATTAGATAATGACAAGCTCATGGGACCTAATTTCGATAGCTGGTATCAAAAATTAAAAATCGTCCTTAAGCATGAGCGGATCCTTTATGTAGTAATGGATCCGGCACCTGAGGAGCCAGCCCCAAATGCTAGAGGGGTGGTCCGAGACACTTACCAAAAGTGGCCAACGACCACACCACCGTTCGATGCATTATGCTGGCGGCAATGAATGATGAGTTCAGCCGCAGGTTCGAGAATGCCCAACCACAGGAGATGCTTCAAATGTTGAACGACTCCTTTGGCACACCTGACGATGTTGAAAGATACAAAACTAGTTGTGCCATTTTCAATGCTCAGATGAGGGATGGAGCCTCAGTCACTGATCATGTACTATACATGATCGAAATGATTGAGCGCCTAAGTAAACTGGGCTTTCCCTTACACGAGTAGCTTGGTAAGGATGCAATCCTTAATTCTCTACCCAAGTCCTACCTTCCCTTCTTTACTCATTTTCGAATGATAAAGCCTACAGTGAACTACCACGGCTTGTTGGGGTTGCTGCAGAACTTTGAGAAGGACCACCAGCTCCATAAGGAGTCGGTAAATATTGTGGGAGGGTCTTCTTCTGGTCGTCGACCCTTTAAGAAAGGGAAGAAGAACAAGAAGAAGAAGAAGAATAAGAAGGTGCAGCCGCATGCTGGGATGTCTGCACGGGGTCAGACCAAGAAGTGCAAGCCCGACCAGAGCCAGGCGGAGTGCTTCTTTTGCAAGAAGCAAGGGCACTGGAAGAGGAACTGTCCTCTATACATAGCCTCACTGGACCCGAACAGGCCGAAGAAGAAGCAAGGTACTTATATGATAACACCTTGCAACTTTTCTATTTGTGATACTACTGCCTGGGTATTGGATACCGGAAGCCCTTATCATATTTGCAATTCGATGCAGGGTCTGCAGGTCAGTAGGAGATTTGATGAAGGCGAGAGATTCCTGAACGTTGGAGATGGAAGCAAAGTTTCAGTTCTAGCATTAGGAATCATGAACCTTGTAATCAATTCTCGAAATATAATTCTGAGTGAATATCACTATTGTCCAAGATTTTTATTAAATATTATTTCTGTAGGCCTTTTGGCCATGAACGGTTATCAATTTTTAATAAAAGGAAATATTTGCAATATCATTTTGAATGGTGTTACAATATTTTTTAGATAATTTTATAATAGAATTTACTTTCTATCACAACCTATTAATGTGGTTCAAACCTCTGGTAAATGTCCTAGAATAGATAATGTGTCAGAAGTCTACCTTTGGCACTATAGGCTAGGTCATATCAATAAGAACAGGATAAACAGGTTGGCTCAAGAAGGAATTCTTGAAGTAGGTGATTATGAATCACTTCTAACCTGTAAGTTCTGTCTTCTTGATAAAATGACCAAGTCACCTTTTACTGAAAAAGGTAAGCGAGCCAGTGAACTCTTGGCTCTGGTACATTCTGATGTATGTGGACCCATGAGCTCAAGTGCAAGAGGTGGATATTTCTACTTCATAACCTTCACAGATGACCTATCGAGGTGTGGGTATTTCTATTTAATGAAGCATAAGTCAGAGTCGTTTGAAGTGTTCAAACTATTTCGAAATGAGGTAGAAAAATATATTGAAAAGTGTATTAAAACTCTTCGATCTGATCGAGAAGGTGAATACCTTTCCAATGATTTTCTGATATATCTTGGGGAGAATAGGATTCTCTCTTAGTGGATACCTCCTGGAACACCACAGCATAATGGTATGTTTGAAAGGAGGAATCAGATCTTGTTGGACATGGTTCGATCCACGATGGGGTTTGCTGGTCTGCCGATCTTCCTTTGGGGATATGCGCTCGAATCAGCTTGTTACCTTCTAAATAGAATTCCGAGTAAGTCTGTAACCAAAATGCCATATGAGATATGGATAGGACGTAAGCCAGTACTCTCGCACCTTAAGGTTTGGGGGTATCCGGCTTATGTTAAATGTTTAATTATGTACAAGCTTGGACCTAGGTCTGACAAGTGCAATTTTATAGAGTACCCAAAAGAGACCAAAGGGTATTACTTCTACCTAGCTGATGAGCAAAAAATGTTTGTCGGCCTTAAGGCAATCTTTTTGGAAAGGGAGTTCCTTGGTGAAGGGACTGTTGCCTCTAAGGTCGAACTTGACGAAATTCGACAGGTGAAAAATCCGACGCAAGTTGCTGAACCTCAATCGGATTTGATTAGATCAGATCCGGAGCCCATTGTTCAAGCACCCTTAAGGTGATCTGGTAGAGTACCACATCAACCGGATGGATACTATGGTTTCTTGGTCTGGGACGATGATCCTATCGAACTTGATGAAAACGATGAGGATCTGATCACCTACATGGATGTAATGCAGAGATCCGACTTTGAGAAATGGCTAGAGGCCATGAAATTCGAAATGGAGTCCATGAAGGTCAACGATGTGTGGACATTGGTTGACCCACCCGAAAGAGTAAAACCCATAGGGTGTAAGTGGGTCATCAAGAGGAAGAGGGGCGCAGACGAAAAGGTGGAAACCTATAAAGCCTGTCTGGTTGCCAAGGGATATCGTCAACGTTATGGTATAGACTATGATGAGATATTTTCTCCTGTGGTAATTCTCAAATCTATTAGGATTATGCTTGCGATAGCTGCCCATCTGGACTATAAAATCTGACAGATGGATGTGAAGACAGCTTTCCTAAACGGAGAGCTGGATGAAGAGGTGTATATGATACAACCTGAAGGATTCACATCCACAGATGAGTCTAAGGTGTGCAGACTACAGAGGTCCATTTATGGACTTAAGCAGGCATCCCAGAGTTGGAACATTCATTTTGATAGGATGATCAAGATGTATGGCTTCGTTAAGAACGGAAAAGAGCCCTACATTTATAAGTGGGCTAATGGTCCAGTAGTAGTATTTTTTGTATTGTATGTGGATGACATTCTCTTAATGGAGAATGATATCCCTGCATTATAGGGAATAAAGATTTGGCTGTCGTCACAGTTCTCCATGAAGGATCTGAGAGAAGCTTCCTACATCCTAGGGATGAGGATCTATAAGGATAGATCTAAAAGGTTGCTTGGCTTATCGCAATCTACGTATATTGATATTATGCTGAAGAGGTTCAGCATGGAGAATTCTAAGAAAGGCTATCTACATATAGGCCATAGAATTTCTTTCTCAAAGAGGAATTGTCCGACAACACCTCAAGAGAAAGAACGTATGGGTAGAATTCCATATGCTTCGACAGTGGGATCTATCATGTATGCCATGACATGTACACGACCAGATGTGGCATACTCACTAGGGGTAGTGAATAGATACCAATCTGATACAGAGGAGAATCACTGAAGGTTGTTAAAACCATCCTGAAGTATTTAAGAAATACTGAGGACCAGTGGCTTGTTTATGGTGAATCGGACTTGAGATTTATGGAGTTTACAGACTCTAATTTTCAGTCTGATCACGATGACAGCAAGAGTGTGTCGGGATTTATTTTTACCCTTAATGGTAGGGCTGTCTGCTGGAAGAGTTCCAAGCAGTACACTGTGGCTGATTCAGTTTGCGAGGCAGAGTATGTTGCTGCATCAGATGCTGCCAAAGAAGCGGTGTGGCTGAGAAAATTTTTCACCGAGCTCGTGTTGGGAATAGTGTCCCAAAGTCAATCATCAGCTTATTGACGGTTGTGCTTATTTTTGTATATCTACATGAATTATGAATTAATAAAAATTATTTTAGTATTTTTCATCACAAAATATTTCATCTTCCAATGAACTCCTATGTTGTGGTGAAGTCCTTAGGACTATTTAGACTCGACAAAGGAGGATTTATCATTTAGTCCTTAAATCTGTTCGCGACCAAATGATACATTGTTACCAAGGACGACAACGTTTATCAAGCATAGGTCGTTGTTTGCCATATAGGTTGGTTGTCCTCTTAACCAATGAGTGTAGAGACACTGGTATGGCATACAGGTGAAATATAAAGGTATATCTGCACTGAACGTGACCGACTCTGGAGCTATTTCTGCTGTCAAGATTTGCTCTGATGGAATATGGGTATAAATATCCCTCCGACCTGAGACTGCCACGGTGACTTGTAAGCAACTCACTGCACTTAGGCACTGGACTACCTGAATTTCTAATTCAGTGATGGAAGGCTGCTGGGTGTAGTCAAGTACTTGACTTGTCGGTGCGTGTGTCAAGATGAGATTGACCACTCCAGTTCAGGAGCTGTATACAGTTGTGTTTCAATTTAGCAAAACCTTGACCAGGATAGTCTTTGTGAGGAGTCACAGGACTATTTGAGTTGAGCACGATTCGGATGATCTAATCAGGGTTGACAGTTTAACCCTGAGTCGTCCTAAACACAGAGGTCAAAAGGATGAATTATATAGTAACCATATTCACGTAGGTTCTGAGTGTTGCGATTGTGACCATTCGACCTATCCAGTCGTCGGGTACCATTGCTAGATGGTCACTTTGATTAGTACAGGAATTGGTTCCTGTGCTACCGGCTTAGGTTCGAATCTGTGGGGTCACACACATTAGAGGTTCCTATCTGATCTGATAGCTGGTGAAGAGTCCTTCATGTCTGGGATTCTGTGATCGAGAATCAGAATTCTCTGATCATGAATTTTACATATTTTGGGTACTGGGGTCAAGAGTCCCACTGGTTTAGGACTCTTCGATCAGGGTTACATATCGATGAATTCTGATGCCCGATTACCCATCAGATTTGGACTCAATATTTATGAGAGGTTTAATTAGTGATTGGATTGCTAATTAACTCAATTTGATTGAGTAATTAATTTTGTATCAAGTCTAATTGAATTGGATTCAATTGGGTTTGACCCGATTAGATTAAGAGTTGACCTAATCATCGAGATGGTTTGGTCCCTGATTTGATCAGGGGTTGGGCTTAATCAATTTCTGATTTGATTAGGATTTTATTGAGCCTAATTAAGTCTAATTTAGTTGGGTTTAAATTAGTCTAATTGGGCCTAACTTATTTGGTTTAATTAGGTTGGTTTAAATAATGAAACCACCTTGACCCATTCTCCCTGCGCCACCTCACTTCCACTGCGCCCATTTGAATTCACGAGAAGGAAGTTCTCATGAATTTTTTCTCATACAAAGCCCTCCTCACGCCCTACTTTAATATGCCAAATGAGTGGATAAGGATGATTGGTTGGCCATTCAAATTCAAAATAAAGTTTGAATTTGAATGAGCAACCAATCTTAGCACCTTGACCTTATCCTCTTTTAGCGCCCCATTTATTACACGAGAAAATGTTTCTCATGAAATCACTCATGCACAAATTAAGCCACGCCCTCCTCTTCTCATGTCCTTAGTAGATAGGGATAAATTGATTTCCATTTGAATTCAAAATTTGATTTGAATTCAAATGTGCAATTACTCATCTTTATCCTCTCCCGTGGATAAGACGTTTGACATTGTTTTAAAAGTAGGAGAAGAGTGGGGCGTGTGCAAAAAAAATTTTGGAGAGAAAATTTGGGCATGAGGAATCCTTGTGTGCAAGGTGAAGGTCAATATCCTTCTGAGAGAAAAAGGAAGAAAAGAAAGAAAAAATATGCACAGGGTTTCAGTGAGTTCTTCAGGGTTTCAGCCTGGAGTTTGAAAAGTGAGAAGGTGAGCTACGAGTGTCGTGAGCCCACCAAATTTTAGGGAGATCTTCAACATCCTCTCAAGCATATCTGCTAATGATCTAAAGTATTCAAAGAATTGGCAGACATCGATCGAAGGAGTTCGATCAGCATCGGCCGTCGAAAGGGCTCTACAATGAGCTAGCCCTCGTGAGGAGTCGATCAGACCGAGAGCTTCGTGTGGATGATCCGCAGAGGCCAGACACACTGTGTGGCTGCATTGCGATGATCAGACTCTCCCGACGGTGATTAGATTGTGGTGATCTACTATCCGCATAAAAGTACTGTGTTCTGAACACATTACAGTAAAGTGTTTACTGTTCAAATTCGAATTTCAAATTTAAATGCATGCATGCTATATATCATATTTAGATTCTAGTGTAGGATAAATTTTTATTAATTAATTAAATTAATTAATAATTTCTATTGTAAAATAGTGATTTTGAAAAAATTTTAAAATTACCATTTTACCCCTGCACTGAATTTTCCCCACAGCTTGGAGTAGCACCCTCCCTTGTTGGTCCAGTTCTGCTCTATTGTGATAGCTCTAGAGCCATTGCTCAGGCGAAGGAATCGAAGGCACACCAGCGGACGAAGCATATTCTGCGCCGCTACCATCTCATCCGAAAAATCGTGGATCGAGGTGATGTCGACCTTTAGAAGATCGACGGAAAGAAGAACCTGACTGATCCATTCACTAAAGCCATTGCGGTGAAGGAGTTCGATGACTTCAAGTCGAAGATGGGTATTAGATACTGCACCGAATGGCTTTAGGCCAAGTGAGAGATTATTGAGAATAGTATCCCAAAGCCAATCGTCAGCCTATTGACGGTTGTGTTCTTTCTTGTATTAGTATATAAATTATAAATTAAATAAAAGTTATTTTAGTATTTTTTATTATAAATTATTTCATCTTCTAAAGAACTCCTGTGTTGTGGTGAAGTCCTTAGGACTATTTAGACTCGACAAAGGAGGATTTGTCGTTTAGTCCTTAAACATGTTCGCGACCAAATGATACGTTGTTATCAAGGACAACAACGTTTATCAAGCATAGATCATTGTGTGCCATATGGGTTGGTTGTCCTCTTAACCAAGGAGTGTGGAGATACTGGTATGGCATACAGGTGAGATGTAAGGGTACATCTGCACTGAACGTGACCAACTCTAGAGCTTTTTCTGCTGTCAAGATTTGCTCCGATGGGATATGGGTATAACTGTCCCACCGATCTGAGACTGCCACGGTGACTTGCAAGCAACTCACTGCACATAGGCACTGGACTACCTAAATTTCTAATTCAGTGATGGAAGGCTGCTGGGTGTAGTCAAGTACTTGACTTGTCGGTGCGTGTGTCAAGATGGGATTGACCACTCCAGTTCAGGAGCTGTGTACAATCGTGTTTCAATTTAGCAAAATATTGGTCAGGGTAGTCCTAGTGAGGAGTCACAGGACTGATTGAGTTGGGCACGATTCGGATGATCTGATCAGGGTTGACAGTTTAACCCTGAGTCGTCCTATACACAGGGGTCAAAAGAGATAAATTATACAGTAACCATATTCGCGTAGGTTCTAAATGTTGCAATTGCGACTATTCGACCTATCCAGACATTGGGTACCATTGCTAGATGGTCACTTCGATTAGTACAGGAATTGGTTCCTGTGCTACCGGCTTAGGTTCAAACCTGCGGGGTCACACACATTAGAGGTTCCTATCTGATCTGATGGCTGCTGAAGAGTCCCACTGGACTGGGACTCTTCGACCAAGAGTCCTAATGCTCGAGGATTTTGAGTCCTACATGTTTGAGACTCTGTGATCGAGAATCAAGATTCTCTGATCATAAGTTCCACACATTTTGGGTACCGGGGTCAAGAGTCCCACTGGTTTAAGACTCTTCGATCAA
This sequence comes from Elaeis guineensis, assembly GCF_000442705.2. NCBI lineage: Eukaryota > Viridiplantae > Streptophyta > Magnoliopsida > Arecales > Arecaceae > Elaeis > Elaeis guineensis. The sequence continues at coordinate 42,599,993 of NC_026005.2, forward strand.
GGTTTCATATCGATGGACTTTGATGCTCGATTGCCCATCGGATTTGGACTCAATATTTATGAGAGGTTTAATTAGTGATTTGATCACTAATTAACTCAATTTGATTGAGTAATTATTTTTGGATCAAGTCCAATTTAATTAGATTCAGTTGGGTTTAACCCGATTAGGTTAAGAGTTGACCTAATCGTCGAGGTGGTTTGGTCCCTGATCTGATCAAGGGTTGGACTTAGTCAATTCTTGATTTGATTATGATTTTATTGAGCCTAATTAAACCTAATTGTGTTGAGTTTAATTTAGTCTAATTGTGCCTAACCTATTTTGATAAGGTTGGTTCAATTAGATTTGAAACCACCTTGACTCATCTCCCTGTGCCACCTCACCTCACCTGTGCCTATTTGAATTCACGAGAAACAAGTTCTCATGAATTTTCTCTCATGTAGAAGCCATCCCACACCCCTTTTTTGTGCGCCATTTTGAGTGGATAAAGATGGTTGGTTGGCCATTCAAATTCAAATGAATTTTGAATTTGAATGGGCAACTAATCTCATGCGCCACCTTATCCACTTGTGCACCACTTATTCTACACAAAAAAAAGTTTCTCATGTATTTTCTCTACGCACAAAGAAGCCCACGCCCCTCCCTTCTCACACCTTCAGTGGATAAGGATAGGTTGGTTGGCATTTGAATTCAAATTTGATTTGAATTCAAGTGAGCAACCACCTAGCTTTATCCTCTCATGCGGTAAAAATACAGTAAAAATGTGGTCTTGCACCATTTTAAAAGGAATGAGAAGGTGGGGCATGCACACATCTGATCTGTGAGAGAAGGGTGGTGTGAGAAAAGCCTTGTGCATGAGAAAAGAAAAGAAGAGAAAAGAAAAGAAAAAGAAAGGGCGCAGGTTTTCTGAGAGTACCCTAGGGTTTCTGCCTAGGGTTCGAAAAGTGAGAAGGTGAGCTACGAGTGTCGTGAGCCCACCAAACTTTAGGAAGAGCTTCATCAACCTCTTAAGTACCTTTGCTGAAGATCTAGAGCATCTAAAGAGTCGACAGACATCGATCGAAGGAGTTCGATCAGCATCAGCCGTCGAAAGGGTTCTGCAACGAACGAGCATTCGTGAGGAGCCGATCAGATTGAAAGCTTCATATGGATGATCCGTAGAGACCAGACATACTGTGTGGCTGTATTGTGATGATCAGATCATTCTGACAGTGATCAGACTGCGGCAGTCGACTACCTGCACGAAGGTAATGTATTCTGAACACATAACAGTAAAATATTTATTGTAAAATTTGAAATTTTAAATTTAAATGCATGCTATATATATCATATTTAGATCCTTATATAGGATTAATATATATTAATTAATTAGATTAATTAATAATTTTCACTGTAAAATTATAATTTTGAAAAAGTTTTAAAATTATCATTTTACCCCTGCACTGAAATTCACTTCACTTGTGTATTTTGTTTATTTTGATATATTTGAGTATCTATGTAGTTTTATCTATTTCATATAATTTAATTATCATATCTATTAATTTGCTCGGATTTGATTGTTATCAAGAAATAAATTTGATTTTTGAACTTAACAAGAGAAACTATTTTTGGTTTATTTAGAAAATTATTTTTATTTTTAAAAAAAAATTATTGTTGAACATTTGTACCTTGATTTGTGCTATCATTTGACTGGTTCATTCATATTTATGCTATCATATACTATCATGGCTTGATCCTATCATGGCTTGATCCTATCTTTATTTTTGATAATCTATTAGTATCAAGTTAAATTTAAAACATATTTTTATGCTTTGCCATGATTGATCATTTACTTTTTGGAATTAAAAACTTACTCTTCTCTAATCATTAAGTGGTGTCAAAGTTTCATGAAAATCAAAATTGGTCTAAAATTTAGTTCAAGCGAAATCAAATTATACTTTAAGAAAGTTATTATTGGCATCAAATTTTATTTTCTAAATAATTGGTATAAAGTTGATTATTTTCATAATTGGTATCAAAAAAATTTATTTTAAGAAAATTTTCAAACTTGGTATCAATATCATTCTTGCCTTGTACTTTATTGAGTTATTTTTGACAAGACAACTGAATATTATATCTCAAATCTATTTTGCATTAATATACTCTTGATATGGTATCATTTGAGATAAATTTGAAGAATTTATGAACTTACATGGATCAATATCACTTAAAGAAAAGGAAGAGATATCTTTCAAAAAAAGAAAAATATATCTTATAGCTAATTTTAATGCTTAAAATCCTTGAAAATTGAAAAGCTCTATTTTTTTTGAATTTTTAAAGCTCAAAGCTATTCCTTAACTAAACTTAAAAGGCATTTCTTTTTGAATCTATGGTTTTAAGATAAAATTACACTATTGAAATTATATTTTATGAAACCAACTAAATTTTGAATTCAAAATGAGGGAGAAAAGTGCTTTTCACAATTAGTTTCAAGATCAAATTTAATATATATATATATATATATTGCTTCATTGGTTTACTTTTGAGAAATGAATTTGAAAACTTCAAGTGGTGTTTTCATTTATTATCAAGAAAATCTTTCAAAGAAGATACTATTTGGTTTGATTTTCAAAATAATTGATATAAAACTGTCTTCTTCTCAAGCATACTTTACTTGATACCATACCTTGCTTTAATACATTTTTGATATGATATCTTTTGAGACAAATCTAAAAAAATAACATCCTTTAAGAACTTAAATGATTGATATTTTTCAAAGAAAGAAAGCAATGAAGTTTATCTTATACTTATCTCTAATCATTGAAAAGTTTTAACTTTCTGAAATTCTTAAAACTCAAGCTCTTTCATAATTGAATTTAAGAATCTATTTAATGCATCTACCATTATTCAAAATGGAAGAGATGTGCTTATAAATCTACATTGATCAAAAGAAGAAAGATAATTTCTTTTGGATAGTTCCCATTTGGATTGAATTTCAAAATATTTGGTATCAAAGAAGAATTAAATTGATTATTTTCTAATTTAAATGAATTATTTTTTTAAAAGAAATAAGTTCAAACTTCTTTCAATTTATATCAAGTAGAAACTCTCAAGAATACTATTACAACTAGTATCCTAATTCTCATAATTGATATCAAATAGTTTATTCTAATTTTAAACTCTATTGTTTTATCATTTAGCAAAAGAAGAAGATTGTGTTTGTCTCAAATCTGATTTTGTATTACTAATATGATTTTATTTGAGATAAATTTAAAAAATTTTATACCTTTCTTTGAACTTAATTGAGTGATATTTTTAAAAAAAAAAGATCTGAATTTAAACAAAAATCTCTTTATAATTTATCTTGCATGACCTATTGATATCAATTCAAAATAATTTATCAAAATAATTTGATCTGAATTTAATTGATTCATCTTTTTGATCAAAAGCTAAATCGATTGATATCATAATTTTTCATAATTGGTATTGGACAAATTATTATTGCCTTGAATTCTATCTATTTATCTCTAGGCAAAGTGAAAAGGATGCCTTATCTAAATTCAGTTTTGCATTGCTCTATCTTTGGTATTATTTTCTTGAGATATTTCTAAAGATTGATACTTATTATGCATTAATTAAATGATACTTCTTACAAAATTAAATATATCTTGCAATTTGCTTTGAATGATCTACTCAAGATTCTTAGCTTTGAAATGCTTTATCTTTCTTGAGTCTTTGAAGTTCAAAGCAATTTTGTAATTAAATCTAAGAATCTATTTAATACATCAATTTTATTCAAAAAGGGGGAGATATATCTTTAGATCTATGTTGCTAAAAAAAAATACTCTTAATTGAATCTGAATTTGTTGCAATACTTAAAAGAAAAGGGGGGGGAGGACAAGTCATACAAAGGGAGAGATGATATCACAAGTTAGAAAATCTGAATTTGAATATTATGTTAAAGTTGAATTTATAAGTGAGTGAATCTAAATCAATTTTTGAAAATTGAATGTTTGAGTTGATCACATGCTTAAAATACCTAGCATGCCCATTTGGTTGAATTGAGACAATCAATTAACGTGCACATTGATTCTCAAAATCTAAATTTTAAAGATAAAATGATACTTTCAAGAAATATATGCTTAAAGTGTGCATCAATTCTGCAATTTGAATGTATTTCTACTTGATTTTGATAATTTTAAATTCTTTTTTTGGACTTTTTGATGCTATCAAAAAGGGGGAGAGATGTTGTATTGAGTATATGCTTATTGAGTTTATATTCATGAATTGATTATATATGCTTACATGCTTTATGTTTAAATTGAGTATATGGAAAAAAGATATGCTTAAGATGCTTATTTGCTTTTTTGTGAAATATTTATATAAAATAAGTATATTTGGATATGCTCATGAAGTATGTTCTTGTAAATGCTTGCTTATTCACTTCATGATTCATATTGATAAATTAGTTTAAACATATTATACTTTATTATGAATATACTCAAAGTTTTTTTATCATCAAAAAAGGAGAGATTGTTGATCCTATGATTGATTTTGATGATTATAAAATATTAAGTGATTACAGTAATAATCATTATTCATCAGTGAATGTAGAATTTTCTAGATACTTAAAATAAAAAATTATTTATAGAAAAAATTTTCTCAAAAGAATAATGATTAATGATCAAATGAAACTTAAACAAAAAGTTTTTGAAAGCCTAAATGTTATAAAAGATCTTAAAAATTAAGGTGAAAGAAGTTCTCAAAGATTGAAGTCAAAAAGCCACTCAAACAGAAGAATGTGCAAAAATTTTTAGTTGGCTGTCACCTTAAGTCGACTCAAGGTGGATTTTGAGTTGACACAAGCTGAAAAAATAAAGAAAAAGACTATTAGCATCCAAAAATTTCAGCCGGCATGCCCTCGAGTCGACTCAAGTTGGGCGCCAATCGACTCAAATGAACAGTAACAGAAAAAATATAGTTTCAGAGCAGAAAAAGTTTCAGCCAAGCAAAGGAGTCGAGTTAACTCGAATTGATTGAGTTGAGGTCTCAAGAAATTATTAGAAAATCAGATAGGATGCATGTATAGATTTCAAAAATTTTTTAATCACAGTGAAAAAATAATCAAGTTCAACCCTTTAACCCTACATGCATTAGATCTCATCTAATCCTACCCGAGTCCTGAAGTAAATATATGCATATAATCTGAAAAATAAAATAAGGATGAGATCAAATCTCAATATCTTTGCATGGGTAGAAATTCATCGCTGCCAATGATCTCAAATTCAAAAGTTCTTGAGTCGTATATTTGTCTGACCTTTATAGGTATCCACCGAGATCAACCTTAGATCCTTCTTCTCATGTTAGATCATTCTTCTCCAAGAAAGATCTATACCTCTTTGAACCATGGTCAGCAAATGATCTGGACTGCAACTTCAACCTTTGAACTACAGCCTCCTCCTCGTTTCTTGCTATAGAAGGAGACTCTTTTTCTTCTTTGGCATGTGGAATATAGAACACCCAACCCTTGGGCATGGGAAAGAGAAAAGGGAGAGAGGGTGTGGTGTGGAGAAGGAGATGGGAGAGTTTTTATTTCACAAAATTTTATTATTCAAACCTTAAGAGACTATCTCTTTAAATAGATCCTTTCTTGATCTATATCAGGAACCAATTAACTTAAAAAAGCACTTCCTTATCTCATAAGGATTTCTATCTTTTTAATCTGATTTTTTTTATTAAAATCAGACTTAATTAGTAGGACATCAATCTCTTTTGATAAGCATATGGGGCGGCCCAGTCAGATAAGACAGTCTGAGTAGGCGCCCTTGCAATATAGGGCAAGTAGATGGGGCTCCAACACTTGGCACCCCCTTAGGGTTTTCATACATAAGAGAGAGGGCGTAATCCCTCTCTCTCTCATTTCATGCCACTACAAGAGAGAGGTGGGCCCTTCTCTCTTCCTCATGCCAATCCAAGAGATGGCACCTAAAAGAATTTTCAAAAAAAATGCATGGCGCCATCTCTTCTTTCCCTTAATTCCCTGCACAATAATGGGAAATAAATAAGAAGATAATGAGGAGATAATTTAGCCAACTCATTGACTTAATTCAATCCTCTTGGGCTCAAAATTAGGTACCCAGCTAAACCCTAATGAATTTAGGTCAGGTTCAATGCAATGAACTTGATCCAATCGAAGTTTCAAGAAGAATTAGGTTTAACCATGTGCTAGCATGGTTCTTTTAAACTCAATAGGATTTCAATAAATTCTAATCCAATTAGACTCCATAAGCTCAATTGGTAAATTCAAGATTAAATCTCTTAATATGTGACCCCATAAGTTCTGTTGGGTATAAAATACCCTCGGCCGAAGTTCTTGGCGGGATTGACCCTCGCAAGTCTCTTCCGACTTTCGACTGCTGTTGGTGAGCTCCCATCACTCCGCCCGAACTCCTACGGGAGCCGGGCTCCATCCTCGACTCCAACGGCTGCGGACAGACTTCGTCCGGACTCCTACGGGAGCCGGACTCCGCCCACGACTTCAACCGCAAGTAGACTCCGCCCGGACTCCCATGGGAGCCGGGCTCCGTCCTCAACTTCAACTGCTGGTAAGCCTTGTCCGGACTCCTACGGGAGCCGAACTTCACCTTTGATTTTAATTGCAGGAAGACTCTGCCCGGACTCCTACGGGAGCCGGGCTCCGTCCTCGACTCCAACGGCTGCGGACAGACTTCGTCCGGACTCCTACGGGAGCCGAACTCCATCCCCGACTTCAACTGCAAAGAGGACTCCGCCCGGACTCCTACGGGAGCCGGGCTCCGTCCACAACTCCAACCGCTGGTAAGCTCTGCCCGGACTCCTACGGGAGCCGGGCTTCGTCCCCAACTTCAACTGCTGGTAAGCTCCGTCTGGACTCCTACGGGAGCCGGACTTCGCACCTGACTTTAATTGCAGGAAGACTCTGCCCGGACTCCTACGAGAGCCGGGCTCCGTCACCAACTCCAACTGCTGGTAAGCTCCGCCCGGACTCCTATGGGGGCCGGGCTCCGTCCCCGACTTCAACTGCAGGAAGACTCCGCCTGGACTCCTACGGGAGCCGGGCTTCGTCACCAACTCCAGCTGCAGGAAGACTCCGTCCAGACTCCTACGGGAGCCGGGCTCCGTCACCAACTCCAACCGCTGGCAAGCTCCGCCCGGACTCCCACGGGAGCCGGGCTCCATCCCCAACTTCAACTGCTGGTAAGCTCCGTCCGGACTCCTACGGGAGCCGGACTTCGCACCTGACTTTAATTGCAGGAAGACTCCGCCCGGACTCCTACGGGAGCCGGGCTCCGTCCACAACTCCAACCGCTGGTAAGCTCTGACCAGGCTCCATCCCCGACTTCAACTGCAGGAAGACTCCGCCCGGCCTCCTACGGGAGCCGGGCTCCGTCACCAACTCCAGCTGCTGGTAAGCTCTGACCGGACTCCTACGGGAGCCGGGCTCCGTCCACAACTCCAACCGCTGGTAAGTTCCGCTCGGACTCCTACGGGAGCCGGGCTCCGTCCCCGACTTCAACCGCAAGGAGGACTCCGCCCGGACTCCTATGGGAGCCGGGCTCCGTCCACAACTCCAACTGCTGGTAAGTTCCGCCCGGACTCCTACGGGAGCCGGGCTCCATCCCCAACTTCAACCGCAAGGAAGACTCCGCCCGGACTCCTACGGGAGCCGGGCTCCATCCACAACTCCAACCGCTGGTAAGCTCCGCCCGGACTCCTACGAGAGCCGAGCTCCGTCCCCAACTTCAACTGTTGGTAAGCTCTGCCCGGACTCCTACGGGAGCCGGGCTCCATCCCCGACTTCAACTGCAGGAAGACTCCGTCCGGACTCCTACGGGAGTCGGGCTTCGTCACCAACTCCAGCTGCTGGTAAGCTCTGACCGGACTCCTACGGGAGCCGGGCTCCGTCCACAACTCCAACCACTGGTAAGCTCCGCCCGGACTCCTACGGGAGCCGGGCTCTGTCCCCAACTTCAACTGCTGGTAAGCTCCGTCCGGACTCCTACGGGAGCCGGACTTCGCACCTGACTTTAATTGCAGGAAGACTCTGCCCGAACTCCTATGGGAGCCGGGCTCCGTCACCAACTCCAACTGCTGGTAAGCTCCGCCCGGACTCCTACGGGAGCCGGGCTCCATCCCTGACTTCAACCGCAAGGAGGACTCCGCCCAGACTCCTACGAGAGCCGGGCTCCGTCACCAACTCCAACTGCTGGTAAGCTCTGCCCGGACTCCTACGGGAGCCGGGCTCCGTCCCCAACTTCAACCGCAAGGAGGACTCTGCCCGGACTCCTACGGGAGCCGGGCTCCATCACCAACTTCAACTGCTGGTAAGCTCCGTCCGGACTCCTACGGGAGCCGGACTTCACACCTGACTTTGATTGCAGGAAGACCTTGTCCGGGCTCCTACGAGAGCGGGGCTCCGTCCACAACTTCAACTGCAAGCAGACTCCGCCCGGGCTCCTATGTGAGCCGGGCTTCGTCCACAACTCCGACTGCAAGTAAGCTCCGCCCGGACTCCTACGGGAGCCGGGCCTCATCCTCGATTTCAACTGCCGGTGAGCTGCGTCCGGACTCCTACGGGAGCCGGACTCCGCCCATGACTTCAACCGCAAGGAAGACTCCGCCCGAACCCCTACGGGAGCTGGGCTCCGTCACCAACTCCAACTGCTAGTAGGCTCTGTCCGGACTCCTACGGGAGCCGGACTTCACCCCTGACTTTAATTGCAGGAAGACTCTGCCCGGATTCCTATGGGAGCAGTTGGAGGGCCTCATCCTCGATTTCAACTGTCGGTGAGCTCCGCCCAGACCCCTACGAGAGCTGGACTCCACCCCCGACTGTGACTGAAGGAAGACTCCATCCGAACTCCTGTGAAAGTTGGATTTCGAGCTCCTCTTGGATAGATGGCTAACTACCTCTCTCCGCCAGATACTCCAACCGGACTTCAGCCGGCAGACCTTCGCCCCTGGCGCGCTGCAGTAACAGCCACGATTCTGCTCCATTCCCTGCGGCAGATTCCATGCGGCTCCATCACTCCACGACCCTGCTCCACCTCCTGCGATGGATTCCACGCGGCTCCATCACTCCCTGGTAGGCCATAATAATGGCCACGGTCCTGCTCCACTTCCTGTGACGGATACCGCGCGATTCTTCTATCCTCTGGCAAGTCGCGACAACGGATGCCGCTCCGCTTCTCATGGCAGACTCCACATGGCACGCCCCGGTAATAGCCATGGGTCCACCCCACTACTCTCCGCAACAAACTTTTCCTGACTATGGGCGGCCCACTGCCAGACGGTTACAGGCATCACCATCAGTTTGTTGCCCCCTCCGCCTATAAAAGGGGGAACCCCAGATACGTTATTCTATAAGCTCTCGTTTTTACCTAGAAACTCTGCTAAAATTTTCGTTCGAGCACTCCATTCTTTTTGAGACAGAGAACTGACTTGAGCGTCAGAGGATCTTGCCGGAGCAACCCCACCTCTGGTTTAGACTTCTTTTGCAGGTCCCGACGGCGACCGCGACTCCCTCGACTCCAGCTTCTCCGGCGCAAGCAGATTTTTGCACTAACAAGTTCTATTCTATCTGGTAGTGAGATATATTATGATCTCCATCACAATATCATCAAAACTCTTTTCGATGGTTTGGAACATTTTCAATTCTACTCTTCAAGGATCATCGATCATCAAGATGACGTCCGATGAGTTTCACAATCCACTAGTGACACCTAGCAGTATGTAGTGACAACTCAGTAGAATGTAAGTATGAACCTCTAGATGTAATTATCGTATGATTCAGTCCTTCTACCATGAGTCTCGACTTGATGGAGGCCATAGAGAAGTCATCAAACTCCATCGTCAGTCATATGCTAGATTGATTTGACTCGAGTTTATTTATGAATTCCGTGGAAACTCTTTTCTAGTAGTGACACTTGCTTTAGCCAAAAATTTTCTAAACTCAATCTCGCGAATCGCATAGGACTTCTCCTTTTCTATCAAGATCGATAGATTCCATCTAGATGCATCCTACTCCAAACAGCGAATCTAAACCTACTGAAGTCAACATACACAGCAAGGATTCAAATGACTAGGGACCAAGTGAATACGTAGTCAAACTCAATAGCCTCATTATGAATAGCCAATGACACTGCAGATCAAAGGATCACTCACATCACTGCAGCATCGAGAAGATCACTGATGAGTGAGTAAACATCTATGTGGTTTCTCGTGTTGATCATACTCAGTGTAAGTTATTCTCTAACAACCACTCATACCCTCATTGTAGTATCCCTACACTGCAGACCCGAGAATCATCTGCCCACGAGGGAGGTAAACTGTGCATCGATCTCAAATAGATTGATCACTGTCCTCTGTGATGATCCTTTGATCGAGAGTATTTAGAAATTAACCACTAATTAATAAATATCTCAAATTTTCAACACTTTGAAAATATACAAAAATTATTTTTGTTAATTTTAGAACAAATTATAGATACATAAATATGATTGAAATAAAAAAGTTCTTTATTGATAATAAAACTATTACAAGTACAAGATTAAGTCTTGAAATTATAAAATGTGTCCGCTAATAATTGACTTCTAGGACAAATCTAACAAACTCTCACTTGATCTAAAGTCAATTGATCATATACCTAAGACCCATCTTCTTAAGGTGAGCTTCGATCTTCTGCTAGCTGAGAGGTCTGATCAGCGGGTCTGCCACATTTAGTGTAGAGTCAACTCTCTGCACCTCAACGAACTTCTTCTCGAGGTATTCGCATATGATGTGAAATTATCGCTCTATATGTTTGGACTTCTGGTAAGACCTGTGCTCCTTAGCGAGGGCTATGGCACCATTATTGTCGGAGTGTAGTACAATGACATCTGATGGCATCACACCCAGCTCTACAACAAACTTTTTGAACTAAAAGATTTCCTTAGCAACTTCAAAGGGGGTGATGTGCTTAGCTTCCATGGTCGAATCTATAATGATCGGTGCTTGAAATTCTTCCAGCTAACCGCACCACCATTACACAAAAAGATATATCCGGATGTAGATTTTCTATCATCGACATCAGTCTTGAAGTCTGAATCGGTGTATCCCTCAACTTTCAGCTTTGATCCTCCACCAAAGACCAACAATAAATTCTTAGTCCTTCTCAAGTACTTAAAAATATTTTTAATAGTAATCCAGTATTCTTCACCTGGATTTGCCTGATATCTGTTCGTGACACTCACTGCAAGGGCTATATCAGGTCATGTACATAACATGGCATACATGAGACTCCCTATTGCCGAAGCATAAGTGATCTTGCTCATACGTTGGATCTCCTTAGATGTATCAGGACACATCTTCTTGGAGAGATGAATGCCATGTCTAAGGGGCAAAAAAGCCCTCTTGGAGTTTTTCATATTGAACCTCTTCAGTACCTCCTCTATGTACATTTGTTGTGAGAGTCCTATCATCCTCTTAGATCTATCTCTATAGACCTTTATACTAAGAATATAGGAAGCTTCTTCTAGGTCTTTCATGGCAAACTCTTTTGACAACCATACTTTGATCGATGTCAGCATGAAAATATCATTTCCAATCAGGAGGATGTCATTCACATACAATACGAAGAATGTGACAGCGCTCTCACTAATCTTTTTGTAGATATATGGCTCTTCTTCATTTTTTATGAAATCAAATATTTTGATCACATCATTAAAGTGAGTGTTCTAACTCTGAGATACTTGCTTGAGTCCATATATGGACCTTTATAGCTTGCAGACCTTATGATCACTATCACTAGATGTGAAACTCAAAGGCTGCTTCATATAGATATCTTTCTCAAGATATCCATTTAGAAAAGTAGTTTTCACATCTATCTGTCAAATTTCATAATCATAAAAAGCTGCTATGGCAAGCAGAGTACGGATGAATTTCAGTATGGCCACTGACGAAAAAGTTTCATGATAGTCAATGCCTTCGCATTGACTATAACCTTTCACGACTAGTCTTGCCTTATAAATCTCTACCTTACCATCTACCCCAATTTTTCTTTTATAAATCTATTTACACCCAATAGGTATAATACCTTCAGATGGATCTACTAAGGACCAAACCTGGTTAGAATGTATGGAGTCAATTACTGACTTCATCGCTTCCATCTATTTCTCAGAGTCTATATCTAACATTGCCTCATTGTAGGTCTTGGGATCATTCTTAATATCTCTATCTCCTACAAGAAACACTTCCTCTAAATCCTCTGTAAGAATATCTAAGTATCTTTCAGGAGGATGGGAGACCCTACTTGATCTACGAAGTGGAAGAGGTATCACATCTACTGGCTCATTACTGGGTTCAGGTTCTTAGACTCGATGCTCTTCAAAAATTTTCTCTTCGAGCTCAATCTTCCTCCCACTGCCTCTATCTTGGATAATTTTTTTTTTCAAGAAGACAGTGTGACGGCTCATAATCACATTGTAATCCTCAAGAAGATAGAAATAGTATCCCATGATTTTCTTAGGATACCTTATAAAGTGAGCCCTAAAAGATCTAGCTTCTAACTTATCCCCCTGCTATTGCTTGACATGGGCTGGACATCTCCAAATCTTGAGATAACTAAGAGTTAGCTTCTTACCATACCATAACTCATATGGTGTAGTAGGAATGGATTTAGAGAAAATTCAATTTAAAAGATGAATCGTAGAAAATAATGCATGTTCCCAAAAAAAGATAGGACGGTCTGTGAAGCTCATCATAGACTAGATCGTATCTAATAGGATTCGATTCCTCATTTCGGATACCCCATTGAGCTGAGGCATCTCTGGAGGTGTCCATTATGAGACTATGCCATTATCTTTGAGATAGGCTCAAAATTTTTCACTCAGGTGTTCTCTTTCTCGATCTGATTGAAGAGCCTTTATGAATTTTTTGGTTTATTTTTTTTCTACTTCATGTCTGAATTCTATAAACTTTTCAAAGGCTTCAGACTTTCGATGCATCAGATACACAAATTCATACCGTGAATAATCATCGATAAAAGTTATGAAGTAGACATAGGCATCCCTGGCTTGTACATCGAATGGACCACACACGTCAATATGTATCAGGGCTAATATCTTAGTGGCCCTTTCTCCTTATCCCACAAAGGGTAGTTTGATCATTTTTTCTTGAAGACACAATTCACAAACTAGATAAGACTCAGAAGTCAATGGCCTGAGAAGACCATCTTTTTTCAGTTTGTTGAGTCTATCATCTTCAATATGGCTTAGCCTAAGGTACCACATATACTTTTGACTAATCCTATCTCTAAGTCTTTTAGATCCTATAGCATTCACAATTTATTCGTTAATATTTATACTCACATCTATATGCAAATGATAAAGACCATCAATCAAGAAAGTACGTGTAATAATTTTATTTTTAAAATAAATCGAACACATATCTTTATTGAAATGAAAATTATAATTATCCTGTGCCAGCATAAATATAGAAATCAAATTTCTACTGGCTATAGGTATATAATAGCAGTCTTTAAGAATTAAACTAACTCCCAAAGGTAATCGCAGAGGGTAGATCCCGACGGCCACAGCAGCAACCTTTGTTCTATTGCCGACCTGGAGAGTGATCTCGCATTCTCTCAGCCCTCTCACTTCTTCAAGATCCTATATAGAAGTATACAAATGAGTACTTAATCTAGAATCTAAAACCCAACTAGAAGAAGAGAAAATCATTAGATTAGTTTCAATAACAAGCATATCAGACATACTTTCAGAAGGTCCATTTTTCTTCTTGCTCTTGACAGTCGCCAGATAGGTCGGATAGTTCCTCCTCCAGTGGCCTTCAATGTTGCAATAGAAATACTTTTCCTTATCGTTAGCCTTCTTCGGAACCTACTCTTGGGCTTGGCCTCGTTCTTTTGCTTCTTCATAGGCTTTTTCTTCTTCTTGAAATAAGACTTTCTTTTAGAGGAAGCCCACTCCATAATCAGAATTATACCCCTTAAACTCTTCAAGATGCCCTCTACTATTACCAGCATGTTCAGTAACTCGAGCAAAGTGCTATCAATTTTATTCATCTGATAATTCATGATGAACTACCAATATGAATCAAAAAGAGACTGAAAGATTAGATCCATCTGTAATTTCTTGTCCATGTTCATACTGAGCTTCTGAAACTCCTCGATGTCCTTGATCATTGTCAAACAATGATCATTGATGGATTGCCCATCATGCATTTTTGCTCTAAAAAGTCTTCGAAAGATTTCAAAGTGAGCTGTGTGACTCTGCTAATCGCACAATTTTTGTAGGTGAGTCAGCATCTCTCTAGCAGTCCTCATGTCTTCATGCTGTTGCTGAAGATCATTAGACATGGATGCTAAAATATAACACTTTGCCATGTTATCTTCATCCATCCACTTTTCAAGTGCGGCTCCTTGATCAGAAGATGGACGAGCTGGTAATACAGGTGCATCCTGGTCAAGGACATGGGTAAGTTCTCAAAACTGAGAATGATTCTCAAATTTTAGAGATAGTCTTTATAGTTCATACTGGTCAACCTATTGGTATCGAAGATACGGGCTATGAGATTGAAACTCGACATGGTTATTTGCAGAGAGAACAGTTGCTAGTTAGAGTTTATACTTATAAAAATATTTATTCTAAGAACTTTAAAAATAAACAAAGGCTCCCACTATTTTTTTGAATCTCCCACACTCCTCGGATGAGAAATGAAAATCTATACGCGATCGATTTCAAGTGAGTACTATGGTCTCATTAATCTATACACACCTCACCTAATAGTTATTGGTGAGTACAGACTAATGAATAGATAATACTTTATCCATTGCTTCACTAAGCAAGATGTAGTGGGCTTGGTCTCTAAGTCTTGTGGCCTCATCTAATAGTTATTGGCATATTTTTTAGTTAAGTTAAATCCATCATTCACCAACAGGTATAAAACCATCATTGAGATCCTCATCTAACAGTTATTGGGTCCAACCCCATCTCTACCTCGGGATATCAAATGTCAATAGAGTAGTTGTACCTTCTCGATGCAACCGAACTACTGTAACCAGTCGAGAATGATCAACGTCAGGAAGGCACCCGCATATCTGCAACGATGAAAGATCTCTAGACTTAATATTTAATGAGGAGATTTAGGTTTAGGTCTCTTCTAAATTAGCAAATCTGACATCCGACTGATCAAATTCAGGTCAGCACATCAATATATTTAACCAGCCTAGTCGGTATGGGTGAACTCGAGTCAACAAGTAACCTAGCACAAAACTAAATCTCCCAAGATGGTCAAGTAAGTTAAGATGAGTAGAGATTCCTCCATTGCTTTTCTTAGACATCAATCAAAATTGATTAGGTCAGACAATGGAACCAATTAAATAACCACCATCTAAATACTTGTCTTAGATATCAAATTGGTCGATTAGAATCGATCAGGTTAACTTATTGAAATGGGCCCGAACTACTGAACCAAATTTGATCTTGAGTCAATCAATTCATATCAAAATATGAATCGATGTGACCAACTACAACTAAACTTGACTTTAAGCCCCTTTAACCTAATCTTAATCAACCATTGATTAGGTTCAATCAACTGCTCAGAATCGACAACAGATTCTAGCATGATCTAATCAATTTGACCCTAATTGTAGTTTGATCACTAGACCTAATTTGTTCAACCCATACCCACATGCAATAACATAATTTTAGATCCAAAAATAATTTTTAGATTATGTTTCATTACATGCATTAGTGGCTTATGATCTTGAAATAGTTTCAGATCTAAATCTAATGTCATATATTATATATATGTAGCTTCAGATCTAAACTAAAACATATATCACATATACATCAAATTTTAGATCTAAAACTAAAAGTACATACATTAAATATATATATATATATATAATCAGATCTAAAATAATGATTAAAATATTTTAAAAATATTTTTCAAAAATCGGTTCACATCAAACTGGACAATCTTTTCAATATGGAGGGTAAATCTTATATCAGGATAACCTTATATCAGTTTGATGTAAATATTTAATCATTCTAATTTCAGATCTACGCATGAAATAAGATATATCACATATGCTAATATTTAGATCTAAAAGATTGATTTAATTACTTCAAAAATAATTTTTAAAATCAATCAATCTTGTGCTAGGATAATTTTTTCAATACAGGGAGTAAACCCTGTACCAGGACAACCTTATAACAGCACAAGATCAATTTTAAATCATCAAAATTTTTAGATCTAAGATAAAAATTAGATTATATATATCTTTAAAAATCAATGGCTCTGATATTATTATTAGAAAATTGGGTAGGATGCATGTATAGATTTTAAAAATTTTTCAATCGCAGCGGAAAAACAATCAGATTAAATCCTTTAACCTCACATACATTAGAACTCATCTAATCCTATCCAAGCCTAGAAGTAAACACATGCATATAATCTAAAAAATAAAATAAGGATGAGATCAAATCTCAATATCTTTGCATGGGTAGAAATTTACTACTACCAATGATCTCAGATTCGAAGGTTCTTGAGCCGCACACTTGTCCCGCCTCTACAGATATCCATCGAAATCAATCTTGAATCTTTCTTGTCATGTTAGATCCTTCTTCTTCAAGAAAGATCTATGCCTCTTAAAACCTTAATCAACAAATGATCTAGACTGCAACTTCAACCTTTGAACTGTAGCCTCCTTCTCCTCGTTTCTTGTTGTAGAAGGGGACTCTTCTTCTTCTTTGGCATGTGGAATATAGAACACCCAACACTTAGGCGTGAAAAAGAGAAGAGGGAGAGAGAGTGTGGCATAGAGAAGAAGAGAGGAGAGTTTTTGTTTCACAAAATTTTATTATTCAAATCCTAAGAGGCTATCTCTTTAAATAGATCCTTCTTTAATCCAAATCAAGAACCAATTAACTTAAAAGAGCACGTCCTTATCTGATAAGAATTTTTAACTTTTTAATCTGATATTTTTTTACTAAAATCAAACTTAATTAGTAGGATATCAACCTCTTTTGGTAAGCATATGGGGCGCCCCAGTCAAATAAGGCAATCTGAGTGGGTGCCCCTTGCAATATAGGGTAGGTAGATAGGGTGCCAATACTTGGCACCAATCCAAGAGATGGCACCCAAAAAAATTTCCAAAAAAAATGCATGGCGCCATCTCTTCTTTCCCTTAATTCCACTCATAATTAGGTGTCCAGCTAAATCCTAATGGATTTAGGTTAGGTTCAATGCAATGGACTTGATTCAATCGAAGTTTCGAGAAAAATTAAGTTTAATCATGTGCTAGCATGGTTCTCTTAAATTTAATAAGATTTCAATAAATCTTAATCCAATTAGAACTTCATAAGCTCAATTAGCAAATTCAAGATTAAATTCCTTAATGTGTGACCTCGTAGGTTCCATTCTATCTGGTAGTGAGATATATTGTGATTTCCATCACAATATCATCAAAAATTTTTTCAATGGATTGAAATATCTCTAATTCTATCCTTTGAGGATCATCGATCATCAAGATGATGCCCGATGAGTCCCACAATCTACTAGTGACACCTAGCAATATATAATAGCAATCCAGTAGAATGAAAGTATGAACTCCTAGATGTAGTTATCGTATGATTCATCCTTCTATCATGAGTTCTGACTTGACGGAGGTTGTGGAGAACTCGTCAGACCCCATCGTCAGTCATATGCTAGATTGGCTCGATTTGATTTCATTTGTGAATCCCATGAAAACTCTTTTCCAGTATTCACACTTGCTTTGGCCAAAGACTTTCTGAACTCAATCTCACGAACCGCATAGGACTTCTCTTTTTCTATCAAGATCAATAGATTCCATCTAGGTGCATCCTACTCTAAACAGCGAATCTGAACCTATTGAAGCCAACATACATAGCAAAGATTCGAATGGCTAGGGACTAAGTGAATGTGTAGTCAAACTCAATAGCCTCGCTGCCATAGCCAATAATACTGCAGGTCAAAGGTTCATTCACACCACTGCAGCATTGAGAAGACCACTAACGAGTGAGTAGACATCTATGCAATTTTTTATGTTGGTCATGCTCAGTATCAGTTGTTCTCTAACAACCATCTGCACCCTCATCGAGTGTCCCTATACTGCAGATCCGAGACTCATCTGCCCACAAGAGAGGTGAACTATGCACCGATCTCGAATGGATTGATCACTATCTTTCATGATGATCCTTTGATCAGGAGCATTTTAAAATTAACCGCTAATTAATATATGTCTCAAATTCTCAACACTTTGAGAATATACAAAAATCATCTTTGTTAATTTCTAGGATAAATCATGGACACATAAACATAATTGAAATAAAAAAATCTTTTATTGATAATAAAAATATTATAAGTATAAGATTAAGTCTTGAAATTATAAAATGTGTCAGCCAACAATTGACTTCTAGGACACAAATCTAACAGAAATAACAGAGAGCATGATTTTTGAGATAAAAGTTCGAAGTAGATTCGCAGACTAGTTGAGTCGACTCAAGGCACAGCCGAGTCGACTCAAAGGTCAGTTGAGTCGATTCAAATCTCAACAGCTAGTTCTGCAAAATTTTAAAATTTTATAGAAATATTTTCAATGGCTCTATTTTATTTTTTAATGGCTAGAAACGGCTATTTTAGCCTCCAAAAAAGATTTAAAAGCTTCCAAACTTAATAAAGAGCCAAGGAAAATAGATTGAAAGAAGAAATCATTTAAATTGAGAGAGATTCATTAAATATCCAAAAAAAAGAGAGAAAAAAAGGGGAACCAAGTTTCAAATTCAAAGAACATTCACAAGATATCTTTCATAACTTTTCAAGCATTCTCTCAGCATTCAAAGAAGAGTATTCAAACTTCAAAAGAGCCATCACTTATCCTCTTCTTCGTGCTTCAAAAAGAGTTTATTTTTATTTTTTATTTTATGCTAAATTTATCTAGTTGTATTTTTGTTTCTTTACAAGTTTCTTTAAACAAAACTTGGAGATTAGGCATGTTCAAGTTCGAAATTAGATTTGTAGGTTTTGGTTGGTTGGTCTAAAAAATCAATCGAATTGTTAGTGAGCCTGAAAAACTAACGGTATAAGATTTTGGTTGGTGATCCCGAAAAACTAACTGAATTTTATTTGTAAGTCCGAGAAACAAACACACTATAATCAAGGGAGGATTATAGTGAAATTTTCAAAAAAAGTTTGGAAAGTGGATGTAGGAGCAGGTTGCTCCGAACCACTATAAATTATGTGTGTTTGTGTTGTGCTATCTTACCTACATTTTCTCGTTTTATTTGATTTTAATTCTTGCCTTTCATTAGATTATAAGTTGTAGTTTAATTGATTATTTGCTTCAGCTGCTGTACAAAATAATCACATCATAATCACTTAATATAGCTTAAAGCGAAGCACATGTATGCTTAGAGTTTAATTTGATTAAAATTTTTATAAGAATTCAATTCAACTGCCCTTTTGTGTTGCTACCTTTGGGCAACAACCTTGAAATCCTTGCAAAGGATGTGCATGTCATCCGCATACTAGATGTAGTGAATATTTCTAGAATTTTGAGAGGGACCAATTCCTTCAGTGGGCCTATTTCTTGCAGCTGTATTGAGCAATCAATTAAGAACATTAATTACTAGAATAAACAGGAATGGAGACAAAAGATCTCCTTGTTTGAGCCCTCTGCCTGCCATAATCCACTTAGTAGTTTCACCATTAATTAGAGGTGCATTTTTGCTGGTACGAAAGAAATAGACCCTAAGTTGAGAGGATGTTTTGAGTAATTTTCCCTTTTTATTTTATAATGATATCAAGGACCAAATTTCTCATTATAACTATAATAAAGTGATTTATCTTGTCTAGATTTGGCTTCAACTAGAGTCGAACACTTAATTGAAAACACCATTTGTTTCAAATTATATTTCAAAATTGAAATTTTAGTGATCAGATCTTACCTTGAATATTTGACTGAAACTATTTAGCGCTCTTTCTACAATCAGGTAAGCCAATGGCCTCTATAATACAGATATGGCTAAATTGTTTAACTTTATGCTTAAAATCTTTCTACAATTAAAATCGAGGTTAATATTTATGAACAAAAGAATTTTTTTTCTTAAAATTTGGTTGGTTAGGTTTCCCATTTAGTCCTTGATAGACTTGGTTCAAATTAAGGAAAAAGGGCTTCAACAAACTCCATCCATGGTGGTGTTCTATAACTTTTCTCTAACCACCTAAACCATCGAAGAGCCTCTTGTCCATATCTTTTTTTGAGATAGAACCCCTTTTTCCATATGAAAAGAAGCTAATGGAACCTTTTTTGCATCATGCATCAAATTAAATTTTAAAAAATTTTAAAGCCCAATAAACCTAGCCATTAGGATCTTCTCAATTGAAATGAGGAAATTCCAACTTGGTTATTCATGGTTGAATATTCCCTCCAAATTCAACATGTTGAGGATTCCATCCCTTGGAAGCACAAGGGAATATATTAGCTGATATTAACATCTCCAAAGAGCATTCTTTAACCATGGTCAATTCATGAGATTGACCATATTTATGTCCAATGCAATAATTAGATTTTCATATGGCCTTGTCCAATCTCTTTGTTTTTAGGAAGTTTCCAACAAGCATTTGAAGATTTCAAAGGAAGTCTAGGCTAGATGTCTTTCTTGCATTTGAATTTTATAATTCGTACATGTTCTTGCATCATAGTGGAACTAACCCATCCTTCTAAGAGAATCAAAGTGGAATGTGTTTAGCCTCATACATGTGCATTTGTTTTTCCCTAAGAAATTGGAGCGAAAAGCTACATGAATTTTAGATCACTTGTGGCCATTACCCAGTTCACTTAATGGCATTTGGTGACTCTAATGGATCACTGTGATGATCTTGGATCACCAGTGATCCTCATCCTAGGATAATTTGATCTACAATGATCAAAGATCATTATATTTGGTATATTATACTTTAGTGATTAAAAATCTTCGATTATCCATCAGTAACACGTTTGATATGCAAGATCATCACAGTGATCCTCATCCTAGGATAATTTGATCTACAATGATCAAAGATCACTATATTTTGTATGTTATACTTTAGTGATTAAAGATCTTCGATTACCCGTCAGTAACACGTTTGATATGCAATAGAACTCTCACTGACCATATAATATCAAAAATACTCTTGATGCATTCCATATATTTTGCAACTATTAAATAGAATTCTTAAATAAATTATAGGAAAATATGAATAAATGGCTAACAGGAGATTCATACAATTTATATGTAGAATTATTTGCACAAACTAGTTATATTTTTGAAAGCGAATTATTAATCCAATAAAAATATATTAATTATTATTATAAATTATTATTTTTATTTATAATTATATTATATTATTATTAAAAAATAAGCCAACTAGAAGTAATATATTGAATAATTTCATAATACAAATATAAGGTACAATAATATATCTCTATTATAAAAATATAATTGAATGATAATATAGTCGTAATGTAATTAATAGTATATTAAAATATATCATAAATACTATGTGTAATATCAATATAATATAATATTGATATAATATTAGTAGTATATTGATATAGTAATATTTTTTGCTGGATTGAGGGGCATTTGCGTGTTCTTAGTAGTTTATTGATATAGTAATATGTTGGGTGGTGAATGCAAGAGTGATGTTGATTTGGAATGACTCGTATCATATAGAATCATTGGAGTGCAATTACACGCGGTGATATATCACTATTGATCTTTGGGTCATTGTCCCTTACTAAACACCCCCTTAAGGTCATGTTCAAGAACCAAAATTTTCCCTTCATCTCTTTTAGAAAGAAAACATAGCACATGATTTTATTTAGTTATATGTTTAAAGAAACTAATTAAAATGGTGAAGTGTTAAACTTCACAGCCCACGGTAAATGATCAAGGTGAAAAATCTCAAAAGCATATCATAGTATCCCTATATCATCCAGAAGTTCACAACCAAACATCCGGTTCAAGAAGTTACACAAGCAATAGCAGCATCAATAGGACAAAAGGACGGAGACCAAAAGATTTTATTAAGTTGCAACAATTATGATAGCTTAGATTCCAATTTAACTTGGAATTCACCAGCGGTTGACCACATCCAACTCAGAAAATTTTGGAGTTATTAACCACCCAAATCCACAACCGATTTATTAAACAACAAAGTGAATAGGTTTGTTTAAAACATAATGAAGTTTGCTATTTCTTTGTACGCCTCTAAGGTCCATTGCCGAGAAGCGCACAAGAATTCTCAGGTGCCAAAACTGGCAAGCACGTCACCTTACGATGTCCCAATATTCCGGTATGGCACCATCGTAAGCGCTTCAAACCTACGCAGAAATTCCATTGCATTCGTCCATCAGTTTAATCCACGCTCAAGGCCAGAAAATTACAGCTGAGTTCTTACAAACCAAAAAAGAAAAAAAAAAAAAAAAAAAAAAAAAAAAAAAAAAAAGAACCCCATAAAAAGCCTCATGATTTATTTGAAAATGTCCCTGAGCGGCCTTAAAATTTATTTCAACTAGGTGGGAAAAAATACAGTCCTCATTGCAAACATTCCAACAAATCTAGCCATTCTATTCATCAGCGTATTCCTCCTCAAGTGCACTGAATCTCCCTCTCTACTGAACAAAAGTGCATAAATATTTTCACTACACAAACAGCATATACACCTTGACCACCGAACATAATAACATAGTTCCAGAAAAATACGAAGACTCCCCCACCAACACGCATGACGTCTTCTATAAATTTCAACCAAGCATTCTTCTACCAAGAGCTCCAAACTTCCATCTGTATGAATCGAATAATCAATTTTCAGTACACTCAGATGTAATAGAATCCAGCATAGCCATAAGGTATACCATCCACTTGGATTCCAGTCAAACTCTACAAATTTTGTCACAACACAGATCACCCCAGCTTCATACTCTAGCCCAGCAAGTCACTGAATAGATTGGGGTTATTCCCTGTTGGTGTCACGCCCACCTGTCTTGCAGTTGCATCTTTCTGCAAGGAATCCTGGAGATTCGGGCCCTTCTTCACGGCTGCCACATTTGCTGTTTCATGCGAGTTCTTATTAACAGTATACATGTCAGCCAGTGCTGGATTCAAGGAACCAGAGCTGACCCCAGCTGGTGGTGCGTCTGCGTAAAGTGCCATAAGATCTGGTGCTTTAGGACCAGCTGCAGAAGAGTGATCAATAGCTGAGGGGGCTGACGTTGGCCCTAGGAGCCCTTCCAGCTGCTTAAAGGGATCTACAGATGGGATACTTGCTGGAGTTGGTTCACCCAAATCAAGCAGATCTGGAGGTGGGGAAGAAGGAAGTGTCTTCTCCTTGGGAGGTTCAGAAGAAGAAATAGCTCCTTTAACGGCTGGTTTCTCTGTACTCGTTGAAATACCCTTAGGTGTCTTGTGGGCAGACGGTTGTCTCTTCTCACTTTTAACAGTTGAAGCACCAAATAAAGAAGCAGCTAACTTCTGCTTTTCAGCTGAAACTTCAGCCTGCTGTCTCCTAGAATCATAGAAACTATCTCGTGTTTGGGAGCTTGCTGTTCCTCCTCCATCAAGATGGGTAGCCCCATTTGCTGTCTTTTGAGTACTTGAGCTAGAAGATGCAGAGGGTGATGAATATGTAGGTCTACCCCACTTCCTTTGAACACCTTCAAGCCGAAGCTTAACTCCAAAATCAGCAGATGAGGCATGAGTTGCAGATGGCAGATTAGCAGCTTGGTGGGTCTCTCTAGGGTAGGTTTGCTCAGGCATTTGAACTAGATCAGTCGTTGGGAGTGGGAGTGCAACTTGAGCGACTGTTGGTGGAGGGGAGGGCTTTGGAAGCTCATATGCCTCAAACCTGAGAGAATGACTAGAAGCCTCATGCTGGTATTGGCTTCTGAAATTGCCAATATTGAACATACCTGATCTTTCATTCTCAGGAATATAAGGCCTTGCTCCCTTTTCAATGGACTGGATTACAAAACTGTCGAGGAATGACAGGTTCTTATCAATCTGCTGCGACAAAAAAATAATAAAAATAAAAAAATACTTATCAGTTGCCAGGCTTGGATGCAAGAGCAATAAGAAGCAACAGCACAAGTTAACAGTGACACCAGAAATATGATGATGTATTGGATTGGATCATGAGTTTATTTCATGACAACTTACAAACCACTGTCAGAAATGAGATGTGCTAAACCACAAGAAACTAATCTAGCTGAACATTTTGTTCACTGGATTACATGCCATCAATTAACAGTGCAAATCAACTTCAAGGATTTTCATCAAATACCATCCTTAAGATTACTGTATTACTATATTCAACCAAGGCATCACATAATTTTCGTCAAGGATAAAACTAGCTGAGATTCTAACCAGTTTAATGCTGAAAAACAAGATGCAATCTATATTCATTACCACAAGGAAAGAGGATGTGATATAAACATGTAACCATATATTGACCCCCTTTTGTTCTTTCACCATTTTTGCTTGCATATGATTTGTTGGACTCATTTTCAACTTCTGTGCTGACAATAATTATCACAAAGAATTTTGCAGGCTACAAACAAGGGCAAAACCATCATGCAACAACTAATCATCAGAAAGGTGGCTGGCTAGATTATAACATGTAGATACCCCACAGCCTACATGTTAACAAGAATTGGCAACATTACTACACACATACAATAGATCCTCTATCATACATACTATTAGACATCTCAAAATAGTTTATCATAAATATTGCCTACACAAAAAAACATATACAGCATGTATGGACTCAAGTAGAAGTGAGAAGCTAGAAAAATAGCCTTATATAGAAAACAGCCATGTTTGATCATAACTATTAGAAAAAAGTAAATCCACCAAAAAGTGCTTGATAATGACCTCAATATCCTCGCAGCTTGCATCCAATGGCATGACACTTTCAACAGCTTGGCTATCTAAGCCCAACAAGGCTTGTAACTCATACGCACGCTGCTGCAAGTCTGTTGAATGTGATGCTGATAATTCATCAATCAGGGATTGACACTGTAACAAGTGATCAGAAGGATAATCAAAACACAAACTATTCTAAGAGATAAAATTCAAGCATAGTTTAGTCAATCAGCAAAAGACCTATAATTATGGTTAAGTAGACTAATCCAAAAAGAATCAAAATCATAATCATAATCATCAAGCCTTTCCCCAACTATTTGGGAAGTAGAGTAATCATATAAGTTACCAAAATGATTTTGCTGCAGACTCCATTAAAGAACGGGAAAAACAGAAAGCAATCCTTGCTGATGCGACCGTTTATATGTTCTTATATGCACACACACAATGGTTTTGGCGTTGTAAAACATATTCAGTTACATAACAGATCTGATAGGCAAGCAAGAACTAAATCCAAGTTAAAAGAAAACAGCCAACCTTTCCTGTCGCAGGAAGAAGTTCAATAATGCAAACTAAATGGAAACTTTTAATAAAATTTATCACTATAGAAAGGAAAGAATGGTGAAGCCCATTATACAAGTACTGCTAGCTTTATACCTACTAGTAAAAGTGCACATGCAGATGCACATTTATTGGAAATATAACCAAAGTCCATAATTGACAAGAAGTTAATTATGAAAATACATGAAAATTATTTATATGAATATATTAGGTAAGACTGATGTTAGAATGTTTTGAGATTAAAAATTTGGCATATATTATTACATTTTATAAAGTCAGGCTTTTGAATTTCATTACATTGAAAATACATAAATTATAATATAATATAATTTTATAGTTTTTATATAAGATTCATGTTAAAATTGTAGTTTGGAGCAAGATTTTAAATCCCATGGGACAAAGGTGTCTCAGTATCTCCATGGAATGGGATGTCCCGCTGTCCCGTCCTGTCCCGTCTCGATAGCTGTCTCGATTATGCAATCCAATAGATATCCTCCATCTCTCCCCCCTTTTTTTTCTTTTTGTTTTTTTTTCTTTTCTTTCTTTTTCTTCTACCTTCCTTTCCTTTTTTTTTTTTAGTCATTCCTTGTTCCTTTCTTTCTTTTTCTTCTCCCATTCCCTTCTTTCTTTCATTTTTCTTCTTCTTCTTTCTTTTCATTTTTTCCTTTTTTCATCTTTCTTTCTTTCTTTGTATAGATGGATTTCGGAGTCCCGACCCCATCCCCATCCCGGTCCCGTTTTCTCATAGGATCACGACGGAACGGCGGCGACACCCTCTATCCCACCAAGACATAAAACCTTGGTTTGGAGATCTGTCCGATAAAATGGTTAAAATTCTGTAATAGCCTACATGGAATCATCAATCTTTCAGAAGGCACAATTTTGTTGACATCTATGATCTGATTTGGTACTGATCAAACTTTTCACAAAAAAATTCGGATTAAACTTGGATTTGTTGGAAAGGCCTCTTCACAATCTATAATTGATAACCCTGGGTCCTTGATGAAATATGCCAATTGTTTCTATGTCAAATAGTGGCCAAAAGCTATAGCTGTTTTTTGGTGAGGATTTTTTCTCCAATGTGAAAAGGCTTAACTTTTTGCAGAAATATCACATTTCAATCATCTTGGACTCGTTGGAAATAATTTTTCAGATTTATAATATATCATATGACCTGGTAGAAATCCATTTTTATTTCAGTCAAAAAGCAGCCAAAACAATAACTGTAATTTTATACCAATTTTCTTTAGATTTTTGGATAGTCACATTAGGAGTCCTTAGAGAGTAGTGTAGATGGCTAGGACTTCATCAGTTAGAACCAAGGGTCATGGACTTGTGATCACTTCTTGGGGCAAAAAAATACATAATGACACTCTTATACAAATCTTTGTTGATTAATGCTGTAAACACCAGTGTCCACTTTCCAGCTTTTATGATTTTGATAAATACAAAATCATGATAATGCCTATGCAGATTTTACTTTCGCGCATGTTGGTTTCAGAGGCAACAATTAGAGAGAATAGCAAAAGCCAGTAAACTTATGACCCAGTACTCAAGAAATCCTAGCATCAAATCCATGAAATATACATTCACATAGGGCTGCCTAAGCATACCCCGAGCAGAAGCAGATAAAATGGAAACACAGAAATTGATTGAGCGACATGGGAAGCTTAATACCAGGCCAAAAAAAATAATTCTCTTACACTTTTAGCCTGTTACTATTTCATCAAATCCAACACAACTGCATAAGAGTTTTAACATTTAACTGCAATTGAATTTTACAAGTTGGCAGAATGCCAAATTTCTACAAAGCACCCATAAGAGAAAAAAAATGCAGCTAAGAATTGGCATGCTGCAAGAATGCAGGCAATTTTGATGAGGACATACAACCATACATGCAAATGCAAGTGTAGACAAGAAAATATTATCAAAAAGGATAAAATAATTTAATTGTGAAACCTATCAAAATTATATCAGTATACTCTTCAAATTTGTTGCAGTCTCTGGGGAACCAGCAATTTTTTAGAAGACAACTTTCATAAAGATGTAAAATTTTAATGATATTAGACTCAATAGAAAGGTCTTTTAGAGATCTAGAATTGATATTGCATGACCCTCAACAAAATCCCAGTTTTTCATGGGTCAAAAAAGGCTGAAAGCTACAGCAGTAGTTTATTGTCTTCCGACTTTAGGAATTTTAATCATATTTTTAGGTCCGTTAGAATGTATTGTAGATGGCCATGTTTTCTTCTACTAGATTCAAAAGCTATCATTGCTTTAAGTCTGTTAGAGTTTTTATTTAGAATATAGAAAAGAGTTTGATTGTCATCGTGCTCTTGTTAGATTTCAAGTATATAAGCATTTCTATATTTTCTCTTTGTAACTTATAAGGGAAAAACATAGTGGGAACAGGAGACAAAAAATAGGTCAAATATGGCTTCAGAGTTCCCACTCATATCTCAGACTAGTCATAGTCTACCTTCGCTATCTCATTCTTTAAATTTTCCTAGAGAAGATAGCAATTCTTGATTGTTTCCTCTCTGTTTAGCATCATGTTTGCATCAAAGTTAAATATGACCCATGGCAACTTGTGGATGTGGATGTCAATGCATGGTAGGAAGCTAAACAATTATGCTGCTACAATGTATAAGGTTAAATGGCTTCTATTATGACAAGAAGCTGACATTTCCCAAATGAATATTCAATATTGCAAGTGCACCCACGGTCCAGAAGATGTGACTGACTGACAACCGGAGGAAGAGCAAATTCCCATTTATGACATGCAACATGAGAAATAGAAGCCTGAAGGATTAAAGAGAAGGCATTTCAAGCCGCAGAACACAGTCACAAAAGCAATCTTAGAAGTTTGGAAATAATTCTTGTGGAAGAACCATGAAAATATTATTAAAGGAGAAATACTACGATGATGCCACTTCCTCAAAAGCTCCTTTCAACAAACAAGCCCATAAATACTCACAACCAGCTTCAAGAATATGAAAAGAAAGCTATCATATCACCAAGAAGATTCAAAAATTATATTTTAATTATAATTTAATTACACTAGCACCACTCTAAAAATTCATGCCCAGCAAATGCAAAAATTAGAAGGATTCTCACAGATGTTCATCTGAGGAAGTTAACCAGTATCCTGATAAGCTGGGAAAAGCTGCTACCATCTAAATTGGAACTCTAGAAGGGACAAAACTATTGCCCAGTTGATTACATCTACAGCACATCCATGGTCAACTGAACATGGTAGAATTGAGATATGCAGAATTGGATCTGATCTGTCTGCTCAAGCAATCACAACAAGATCACTTGAATTATGTGGAGAATGATAATAATGCTAGTGTTGATGTCAACCTCTTTGTGAAACTATTTCTATCCCCAATTGACAGAAAACTTTGTATAAATAGTCAATTATCCCATTTCCCTCTTCAGCATCTTCTCCAACCTCTTGATGAGAGAATTTTGATATCATGCTTTTATTTTTGTTTTGTCTTTATCTATGCCAAAGCCAGTGTAATTTTCTCTTGGATCTCCATCCTCTCAATCGAAGTGGTTACCCAGGTACAATAGAATCTGATATGCATCAGCACTGGGTAAACTAGGCCTATATCATGCTGTATTACCTATACTGAGGTGTGTCAAGGCAAATCCATACCAGTCATGTAACATTGGTATGCTTTTTTTTTCCTTCTTTCTTTCTTTTCACTCATTTATACCCGGGCCAATCAAGACATACCATCCTGTATTGAGGAATATTCAGTAATGCATGCCATCAATACAGTACCAATCCTCGAGATGTGAATTCTTGTTCTCAATGTGGTGGCATTCAAAATAACATGCATCTCCTCACTGTGAAACATGGACATTTTTATACAGTTATTATCCATTTAAATGGACTTTGACTTTTATTTTGTTAAAAGATGAACAGATTATTTTGTTGATTAAGGCTGTAGCCATACAAGTTTTAAAGGTCAATGCTAGAGAAAAGCATGATCGTCATGGGTACAGATATAGGGCACAGGTATGACAATATGGGTAAGCCTATACAACAAATTTTTTTTTTTTAAGAAAAGGATGGGATTTCTATCTTATGGCTATAACAAGAACACAAATACATATAAATGTGTTATACACAATGGTGCAATAGTATGGTTGCTCCACTATAAACAGGGTGTCAGACTCCGCACAAGAGTAGGGCTGCGTACATCTGACCCTCCCCAGACTCCACAATGGCAGCAGCCTCATGCACTAGGATGCCATTTTTCTTATAATAGCATACACACATGTTAGCAAGAATCCATAAGGCATAATAAATTATCACAACAATGTTGTCCATAGCACACTGACATCAACATCCATAAATTCAGCATTTAGTCATCATTCAAAATCCATAGACCCAAATGCATACTCCAACAATAACATCAACTTCACAGACTCTAAAACTAAGCATCAATCATTAAAAGGTCAATTTCTCAAAAGGGAAAAAGATGAGAAAAGAAAGGAAAGCCTGCTCTTTTATCTTTGGAGGCAATGTTTTAAATCTCTTGGGATGGGACTGTCTTGATTTTTCATGAAATGAGACGCGCCACCGTCTCACCCCATCCCGACACTTGAGACAGAGAATGTCCCAGGACGTCCCGATTGAGATGCTAGGACACTAGTGGGACAGTCCTATCCTGACACATGAAATGGTATCCCATCCCGATATCCCGCGGGATGTCCCGCTGGAATCTGAATCCTTGCTTGAAAGTATTTTATAAATATTCCAAGAGGATCAATTAAATGTCTTGAGCCTTTTTCATTTTCAAACGAATAGGAAACCCAAAATAAGTATACAACATGTATCCAAGTGACATCTTACAAGCATCAATATCCAATATATATTTGAAGTAGACATTTCGTGCAATTTTGATACATCTGTGCCTATTAGGACCCAGAATAGCGAAACCTTAGTCATATTGCATAAAAAGTATATTACAGTATCTTGTCATCGGCAGGCAATCCTAGCTTTGCTAAAGAATCAGGTACAGAAATTTACAGAACAGTGATGGATATCTATCTTGATAAAATCCATATTGATCTTCATGAATGCCTGGTCATATATTACAAATATAGGTTGAATTTCTATGCATTTTTCTATTATAGAATATTAAAACATGTTTTCAATATTCTAAGTGCCAGAAAGGAACTAATTATAAAATACTTATAGGTGGCAGAATGCTAATGAACTCTGATCTATCTCGAACCAAAAAAAAAAAAAAAAAACTCTGATCTACATTTTGTCACTGAAAAGGCAGCAACACAATAATTAAAATATACTTGTGGCTGACATCTGATTAACATTCTCCAGATAGAATAGGAGCACTCTCTCTAGGTCTCTCTCTTCCTGTCCTTTACTTTCTTTTTCCTTTTTCATTAAGGAGTCCATAGGCATTGGGATACAGAACAGGATGGCTCTCCCCCAGAATACCCTACGACCACCAAAAAAGAATGGAGGCAACATTTCAACTCATATTCTTCAGCCACCAACAGATTTAAACAGCAGGTTGGCTTCAACAACTCTTCCGCAAGGTACTTCTAGTGCATTTTATGTAATACAAAATGATCTTATCATTAGGAAAACTAGGAAGAATAAAGCAAATTATCTTTTGTGAACAAAGAGAAATCTCAACTTGGACACTTGCAACATATGGGAAGTAGAAAAAGGTAACTTTCATAATGCCATGCAGTAACCTAAACAAATTATCCTCCTCCAGACAGAAAAGTAAGTTCAGCATGCTCTGTCAGTTAAACACTTAGCAAAGCCAACAAGAAATTTGAAATAGCAATCAAGGAGTATGATCAGACTTCATATAAATGGAATAATAAAAGAATATGGTAATACTAACAAAAGAATAAGGACAATAAAATAAAATCTTAATTTACCTCAGGCAACAGTTCCACTTTCCTTCCAACAGCAATTTCAAATGCGCATATTTTCATGATTGCTGATGTAGTATAAGCCTTTCCAACAGCAAGAAGAAAAGAAATTACATATGAATTACAAGTAACAATATGCAATGACATTATCAGATAAATGAGTAAACAAAAACTACACATACAGTACAAAATCACATGTACCATCACATCTCTTAGTCAGACTGTATCACAATTCACAGAAATAACAATATGTCACACCATACAGCAATTAGTCACAACTTCCAAATCTATACAAGGACATCAGCATCGCAAAAATTATTGACTAAATGGCAGCTCAAGTGAATAATTCTAGGGACAAGAGTCTTCCAGTATGCTTAGATATCAGAATAAAGTAGATCACCTCTATCATCATCTACCTTGCTTCCACTCACTTTTGAGTAGCAACTAAAGTAGATAAAATATACATAAAACAAAATTCTGATTGCAAATGGAAAGCCAAATCTGCCTCTATCCTAGTGGAGAATGAAATGACAACACAAAGGAAATCTCCTTGCAGAATTTGTTGATTTTTCTGAAAGATTTTATTGCATTTTAGCAAAATAGTAATACGTGCTATGCAACTTTTTAATGTTCTCTTATTATAGAATGTCAAATTGTGCTGTCATTAACATCATGGGGACCAATGCATCAGAGAGAATATAATCCAGAACCTGAATTACAAAAAACCAAGGTCCATTGTTAAATGTCAAAATTGTGGATTTTTATTGTCAATGACATTAACAGAAAGCAACCATGAACTTCCAAAAAGTTTCTATTGCAAGAGAAAAATGTAATTGAGAACATCTTAGAGGCATATCTTCATCATTACAGATGTGGAAAAAGATCTCTGTGTCATCCTTCATCAGGATATTTTGATCTTACCCCAAAGGCTCAGGTTTGAGTCCCAGCAATGGGAAGCAGTGTATACCAGTGTATACCACTGCAAATATCAGTCCCAACCCGAGAAGAAAAAGGTGCAGTTGACATTATGTTGACAACCAGGAATCAAAAGCATATCAAACTATGAAATGGATTTAAATCATGATATTCATGAATGAAGGGAATCTCCTCTTCTCTCGATATAACATCAAAGATGGCCTAAATTCTTTTGTGAATGAGGATACACAAAGCTAAACTTAAACATCCGGGACAAGACTTATTAATAACAGCTGCTACAGATGTTGAAAAAGGTTACTAGGATACCAGAGAGAATGGAAGTCAGATAAGGAGCTCATATACCAATAGTGCAATAACAAGGAGTTAACTTGCCTACGGCAAGAATAAGAGAATAAATTTATCATAAAACCAAAAGACAGTCCATGAACTCACAAGTCAGCCCCCTACTGATAAGCAGACTGACGAAGCACTGTATACAAATGCCAGACATATATATACATATAGACATACACAGACGTAGAGAAATGCAGAAAAATTAATGTGAGAAACATAGGAGCAGTCAACTACCTAAAACGATTATGACTGAAGAGGTAAGAAAAGTAAATAAACATGGAAGAATTATGGCTGAATATTTTCGCAATTATTCACAAATACCAATTGCAAGATTTGAACAATCAAGCATGAAGAATTAATATCAAAGACATCCAAAACAATTAACTCAGACATTTAAACAATGAATCAATAATCAAGATCAAAGAAATTCAACATAAAGATGCACCCATCAATGATATGGTGGATCAGTGTTTTACTACATCAATTCATCAGTTGGGTGTAAATTTAACATTAAATTGTTGAATCAGCAATCAAGATCAAAAAATTCAATATAAAGATGCATCCATCAATAGTACGGTGGATCAGTTGTTTTACAACATCCAATCACCAATTGGATGTAATCATACAGTAGATCTATAGCAATCGAGTCCAAGTGCCAGGCAATGCCTGCCTGTCCCAAGCTTGTACCGCCACCCCGCACTTAGTCAATACCATGTACTGGTGGAGGCACTTGGTCAGTATCGAGTGGTGCTAAGCCAAAATGGAACTCATGTCATTTTTTCTTTTTGTTTCAACGCAATACACAACGATACACCTCATGCCAACAGCACTCAAACGTTTCTCCATGTTGTCATTATTTGTATTAAGAAGGGTCAAAATTAGATTACACCGTCAAATATTGACCAGCCAATGGTGGAGAATGAAGGTTAAATTGACTATGACTATTTAAAGATGAGAAATGTGCAGTATAAGCAAATGACGTATTTAGGTCATTCTATTTTATCTTTACAATACATTTGCAGATTCATTAATGGGCTGAAAAGTAGGAAAAATGTTCTTAGTCTTTTTCTTAAATAAGAAGTTTGAACCATTGTGATCATTAAATAATTCGTATTCAGAATATCAACTTTATTCTCATTTAAGCTCCTACTATAAGTAAATTTACATTAAAAAGATCCTAAATAACATGTTGGACTTGAAATCCTAGATTCATTAGAATTGTGCTACAGTGTGGCCTGTGTCTCTATATGATAGTCCGTGATGACATTAAATTATGTATCATTTAGATCAATAATTTGGTTCCTTTTCCCTTCTCTTTTACTTCAACACTCATTTTCTTTAAGTTTTTTTGTTTCTTGTGAACCCAAGGGTCCGTGATCGTTTTTGTAATATTGCACATTAAACTCTATGCCTCAACCACTTAAAACTATCAGAAGGACCAGCCTCTCTTTTTTCCTCTAGAGAGGGGCAGGCGGGGGTCTTTGAGATTTAATCAATTAGTACTGTGCAAATGTTTGCATGACCTAATCATCAAGAGGGGAATAGTTTTAGCTCATAGTTACAGTATAACCATGGAATTAAAAATCACCCTCTTTTTTCCTCCAGAAAGGGGTGGGGGTTTTTTGAAATTGAATCCATTAGTACTGTGCAAATTTTTGCATGACCTAATCATCAAAAGGAAAATAGTTTTAGCTCATAGTTACAGTGTAACCATGGGATTAAGGATCACCCTCCTTTTTCCTCCAGAGAGAGGTGGGGGGTTTTTGAAAATTGATCAATTAGTACCGTGCAAATGTTTGCATGATCTAACAATTTAGAGGAGAATAGTTCTAGCTCATATTTACAATAGAAGCATGGGGTATAAGATACTGGTTTTTCTTTTACAAAACAATGAATTTCCTGAACATCAAAAGATAACCACAAAAACTACCTCAACAGGATAGATATTAAAAGAAAAGTTTCATGTGAAATAAGAAATGTCCACAATAAGGGGCTCTTTGCATTCTAATTTAAAAATTGGTCACCCAAATGACTTGCAAATGTGGTCCCAGAAAACATACAACTCCTCTGTCTATGCTTCCTTTCGACATTCTAAAGGGACAAAAGAAAACAAAAGAAAAGACAAAAAAATCCAGCTTAAATTAAATGTCTGTCAGAATCGGCATCAGTAAATGCTCATCTCATACTCAACAACTAAATCCCTCATGCAAAAATAGAAACTAAGATCCATCCACTAATCCACAAGGTGGTTTGGGAAAGCAAACAAAAATCAATGTGCTTGAACATTTTAATGATGCAAGTAAAATGTCTTCAGTTACAAACAAGTATTAACCATACCTTGACAGTGTCATCAGTTGAGTGGGCTTCTGCTACATCACATAACTTTCCAAGTATATAAGAAGCAGAATACTTTCCATCTGCTGTCCCATATTCACCTAGAACCCAGCATATGACCTGCACTTACATAATGCATATAATGAAAGAATATTTTTGGGGAAAAAGTTACAGAAGTAGCAGCATTTTCCCTAATGAAGGTAGATAACAATGTCTTAGCTTAGAGAGAACAGAGAAGTACCTGCAGAAATACAGATGGAAGCTTTGGCTCCCCAAGAATATGTAAATATGAATCCACCTGCATAAAAAGAAAAATAAGTCAAATTTTTATAATTATGGA
This sequence comes from Elaeis guineensis, assembly GCF_000442705.2. Classification (NCBI taxonomy): domain Eukaryota; kingdom Viridiplantae; phylum Streptophyta; class Magnoliopsida; order Arecales; family Arecaceae; genus Elaeis; species Elaeis guineensis. The sequence continues at coordinate 42,635,366 of NC_026005.2, forward strand.
AAAGAAGCAAATGACAGATGGACTGAAAGTTTAAGAGAAGGAACAAAACACATAATAGCAGTAAACATCAGCATGTTTGACAAAACGCAGCAAGAAACACTTTCCATGATAACTTTGTGGTGCAATGGTACTTCAGTATTTTATGCAGCACCTAATACGACCATGTAGATTTTTTTTTTTTTGTTGGTAATAGACCATGTAGAATTGTATACAAACATTCTTTTAAACAGAAAAAATATATCAAAGCTATTATCTGTAGATTTTGAAGCATGTTTATCTTTAACGAATTAAAAAATTACAAAACATACATGAGTATGATAAGATAATGGTTAGTAACTTAGTATGATTTAAATGCCAACACTCCATTCTATAGAATGCAAATCACATCTGCTGGTATATGCATGCACTTCTATTGTGTCTATGACAGACTCTTTAGGAAAATGATTTATTTGCTTTAGAATGCAAATAACATCAGATGGTATATGCATGGACTCCTATGGTATCTATGACAGATTCTTTAAGAAAATGATTTATTTGCTCTTCCTTTTTATTTCACTTTCTTTTGAGAATTTCTTATTTGCTTTATGACAGATTAACAAGTCTGGCTCATTATTTTGATGATTTTATTCTTTAAAAAAAAAAATGAGATGCAATTTAGGTCAAGAGAGTAAAATGAGACAGTGGAAAAGGTCCGACTCTGTTTCTTTAAAGTGTATTTTGCATGTCCAGGTATGCCTAGTCCCTCAGATCACTAAAACTGATAAACACAATATGTTTTGAACAGCTCAAAACTCCCTTTGAACATGAAAAATTTTGTAGGCTAGTTTTATGAGAGAAAATTCAGATATTGAATTAAAGATCACCTTCATACAGAATAGTAAGTTTTTAATTATGTGCACATGCATAACATTACTATCATTATCTTATAATACTTGACTAACCTACTTCATGCATGACAGTAATGACACAAGATTAGCTTGGATAAATTATATCTGCAAATAATGCAGCGACAGTGACTAACATAAAGATGTAAGACTGCAATAAGATAGGAAAGCTGCAGAGTTTTTTCACCATCTTAGATCAAGATTGCTGCTTACAGAATATTTCACTAAGCAGGAAAAAGGTTTTGAATCATAGTTATAAGCTAAGGTGGCATTTGGCATGCCCATCAGTCATCAGTGTTTTTAAAAAGAAAAAAAACAAAAATGAAACACAGTATCTGTTTTCCCTTATGAAAACCTGAAACCTGTTTTGGCACTAGGGTAGTGGCAGCAGTGGTGGTCGGGGTGGCAGTAGTTATAGTGGCAGCGGCAGTGACAACTGGTGGCGGTTACAGAGGTGGCAACAGGGGTAAAAGAGAACCAGTATTTAGTTTTCAAAAGAAGTAAAAGCGGGAATTCGCAGCTTCTTTTTCTAAAAACTGTACAGTGGTTTTCGAAAAACCTGGAAACAAAAAATCAGCTGCCAAGCAACTTTTAAACTCTGTCCATGATTTTGTAAACAAAAACCACAACATGAAAATCAGCAACCATGGCAAATAGCACCTAAAAATGCCAATATTGGTGAGTTCTCTTGCTAACACTTAAGTTTTTGTCTTTATCCAAACAGGATAGAAAACATAAGTCATATTGTGAATTTGTTTAATTTCCCTCATCTCCTTAGATTTGCATGTTTCTGAATCAGCAATTACCCGCCTGTCACCAACAAAATACTAGTCATGTCACAATGCAATTTTATTAGGTGGACATGAAAGCATACCCTCATACAAGGCATTAAGGATTTGTTATTTTAAAAAAAAGGAAAAACAGAAAAATTGATTCCACATAACAGGCAAATTATAAAGCTTTTTGACCTTGAATATGCATGAGGTAATTGCAAATATATTTTATAGACAGCAGATCCCAACACACTGAACCACTAAACCCATAGCCACACATTTTGGATTATCTGGTCTGATCTTGCAAAAACATAAATGAGTCTTTTTACACATGCACTTCCAAAGGCATGTTAAAGCAGTACGTCTGAATATATGTAAAATTACTCAAAGCCACTAAGATTATCTTCAATATAATTAAGTCAACTTAGAAGAAGTACATACAGCAGACGATCTCAGTTGACTATCGGCACCTTCATCATCCTCTCCAAATCCTTCAGCAATTAATCGCATTAAATTATGTGCCACTCTAACATTTACAAGATCACCTGCATGCTCAAAGACCTTATTCATGGTCTGGGAAGTAAACTTGTTAGAAACTGTCAATGGAGTTCCAAAGTCAAATGCAGAATATCATTTTCAAAACAAGAAATTGGAAATAATACAATAACACTTGCAGAAATAATACAACAACATTCGTACATACCTGGATAAACCATTGGTTGCTTGGTGCAAATTGTTCAGCAAGCTCAACACAACGTGATGCTATTTCTGTTTTGTAATGATTGTCATTTATGCTTATCATGTAATCAATCATGCGATCAACTATCACTTCAACATTTGAGGACTTAGTCATTTTATAAAGTAACTCAAAGGTCTTGCGCTTTAGAGTATCGTCGGGATCCTGTGCAAAGCATGCATTCCAACAAAGAAGTGGTTCGATAAGTTTATATAAATTATCTCAGAAATCTGCAAGGGCATGTATCACTAAATCTTTCTTTTAGCCTTTAAGAAATAATTTAAATAAGAAGTAATCAAAATACTATAAACAAGATGTATAAAGCTTTGAGAATTGTGCAAGAAAAATAGACATCCTTTTTTTCTATTTTTGCAGATTTGAGACAGTTTAGAGTTTGGGACAAAAATATCCCTGGTTCTTTCAAGTAAGAGATTTTTCTCAGCCATGATGAAGAACGCATCCCTCTCTCATCTGCTTTCCTCCTAATATGCCCCTTCCCTCCATCACATCCTAACCACCTCCCTACCATTCCCCCATCACTTCTCTCATCTTCATCCTCTTTCTCATCCTTTCTCCCTCCTCCTACATCTACCACCCTACTACCTTCACCTTCAGGCTTGTGTTTTGGCAAGTTAAACCCCCACTCATAAAGAAGAATAAGGGGAGAAAATGAATAGTCTGGCCACCATGATTCTCGCTCGTATTTATGACAAGCGGCTTCGTCCAAAGCTAATTTCAGAAGATTTTGAATAGCAGCCTTACAGGTTTTAAGCAAGACATAAATTCCCAGAAGATGGAGAATGAGTCCAGAAATCAGAATAGAGCAGTCATTCTACAGAACTTGTTTAAATTTTTAGGGCATACACAAGCTTATAGAGAAGAGAACTCAAGCAAAAACTAGCGTGACAATAAACTTATGTAATTAATTAATTAATTAACAATATATATGCAAAATAAACAGCCAATACTATAATTTGTTACATCACAACAAATAAGTGGAATATAAATTTAGCACATTGACAAGATTGTCAAAAATTTATTTAATTTTTCATTACACCAACTGTACGCTAAAATTGCTCTTTCACAAATTTGTTCGAACTTTACTCAAAACATGTACAACCATTAACAACTTGTGGAAGCTTGTCTTTTGTCAATATTAATTTCATATTAAATCAATTTTCACAAATTTATGCAATCATTGTTTAAAACTTGTGTAAGCTGATTATTATTTAATGTCAGTGATGCACTTAAAACTTATGTAACCACTGTTTAGAACTTCTTTGAGCTCCCATCATGTTGATCTTAGCCTTTTATAAATTTAGCAAGTTTTACTCTAAATATGTGAAACCACCATCTAAAACTTTGCTAACTCATTAGTACACAGAAAATTGAGATTATTTATTAATTTTGAATCAGATATCCTCCATATACACTTCCACCATCCATTTTTTTTTCATGGGAGGAGGTTGAATTCATCAAAAGTCTTGATTGCTGAGCAGCAGGTGATATAAGGTGAATACAGGAGTTATTTGGGGTTGAAAAATTCATTTCAGGATAGAACTTCTTTAGGGTGGTACATTTTAACATTTATGTGTCTTGAGCAATTCTATGATCCATATATTTCGATTACTTCTTCCCTTGTGCTTTCAGTTTTAGCCTCTTTTTTCTTAAACTCCAAGCTGCTTATTAGTGTTGTTGTGCTCTCTCTCTCCCTCCCTCCCCCGCCCCCAATCAGTTATGAAGGAAGCCTGCACCAATTTTATTGCTGACCTAATTTTTTGATTAGATCATAAACTAATCCAGCCATAAATCTATTGAGACCAGTGCTGTTCAGATTTGATTTGCATCAGAACCTCAAAGCCAAGAATTCTCATCCCTTCAGATGTAAAGCTTTTGGAGAACAAGGACCATTGGAATCCAGAAAAATCATATTGTAATTGAAAATAGAGCTAGTTAAACTGAACAAAAGAAAAAAATTAACCACCACATTCTTATCACCAAAAATCTACAGCTTCTATTAATTGAAAGAGCCTCCATAAAGTTTGATAAAGTGTTTATAAGGGATTGGCCAGTAAAATCATATTTCCTCACAACTTCAGAAAGGCATGCGTAATTTACAAGTGATCCTTCCCCTTGTGCTTTAAGACATCAAAGACGAATGTCTTTATTAGTATGAAAAAGATCTATTCCACCAAGGCATTAGAACTCATAGTTCATATAATTTCTCCCCATGCCACTATCTTTCCAAGGCCCTTCAAAGGCATCTCAACCCTCTAAACCTTAAAGAAATTGAAACTTATTCTTCATGGTGTAAACACACCTTTTATAGAAAATATAATGATTAATGACACCCTAGAATTTCTCAACAAGGACCTATCCACCGAGGATCCCCAATAAGTCAGCTTCACATATGATGCAGTAAAAGGAGAGGAAAACAGGTATGGACAGATTATAGACTAGAAAAAAGATAGGATTAAAGAAGGAATAATTAGGAGTTTAAGAAAATCTCAAGATTCTGAAGCTTATTAATGAAAAAATGACAAAAGACAACTGCAAACTTATGTTACAGCACTTAAATACTAGAATTACAAATATTGCTTTTAATCTTCACCTTAGATTAACTACTTTAAATCCTAACCATTAAAAACTATTAAAATAAATCCTGAGCTACAGTACCCATGAACAGTAACTCGTTACAGTAAAATAGTAAAATAGCAATTAAAATAAATAATCTATTTAAAGTTTAAACCTAAGCTCCTGCATCATTCTTCTCGGCTTTGGAAAACTCAACTCCAGTGAGAAAGCTTTCAAAATTTCAACATACATCTCTGGATCAATCTTCTTTAACTCATCTTCAGCAATCCAAGTGCTCTAACTAGCTGGTTTACCCAACCACTTCACCAAAAATCTTCTGTATTGGTTGCCCTTTCGAGACTTAACTTCGTTGACAACCAAAGCATCTTCAATAACCTCAACTAAACCCTTAGGATAATGCTAAATCAGATCAAAAACTTCAACCACTTCCCCATCAAAACCCTCAAATGGATACAAATCTGAAACATTAAACACTGGACTGGTCTACAGATCTAATGGCAACTCAATTAAATAAGTATTTGAACTTATTTTCTTCAACACTTTGCAAGACCCAAGCTTTCTTGACTTGAGTTTGTGATAAATATCTTTAGGAAACCTCTCTTGCCTTTGCATCTCAGCACGTTGCTTAGACGGCATTCTATAAGCTGGCAGGTTTGATAACGACTACAGAGGCATCCGAAACCAAATCAATGGCATGTTGAATGCCCCTCATCAATGGCGAATCTTGTGGTAAGTCACCACTAACCAGATCTAAAAACTCTTCTAATAGTTGCTGAATTTCTGATGGTTGTTGAAGGGATCTACAATCTGATTACTGTCTACTATTTTACTCATTAGAGCATACACTACACCTGCTTCTTAGCATTCCAATTCAAATTTTTTAGCAGATAAAAAGCCACTAACCTTGCTTGCTTTTGAAGAACCAGCTATTTCTTTTGTTTCCTCCTTTAACAGATGCAAGGTATACTTCTTATTACCTCTATAGAAGGAATAAATGTTTGGGTGCCTAATTGTGGACTTCTATTTCTTTTCTTTATGTACTATGCATGTGAAACTAAAACTGGAAAGGGGGGGCTGGTTGTCAGTCTACAGAAGTGTGGATGGTTTGATATAGACTTTTGAAGCAACATTGATGGAAGAAAAAGGATAGAAGCCAGATCCAACTGTCACATCTCCTCTCTAATCTCTTCTCTTCTTTAGGACTCATTTGGTTCGCGGGAAAAACTTTTCTTTGTAGGAACTAACTTTCTGAGAATAGGATTTTGACATGTTTGATTGATCATAAGAAAATGACTAATTGTCGAGTAGCTTACGTTTGGTTGAGCACCCATTTTTCTAATAAAACTGTATAAAATAACTATTATACCCTTAGTAGATATAAGACTATACCTTTTTACTTCTAAACTTTATATAAATATTAATATTATATTTATATTAATATAAAATATAATATTAATATGTTATAATATAACATTAGACCATAATAATTTATTATGTTAACATAATACTAATACATATTAATATTATATTAATCTTTTAATATAATAAATTTATTAATATAGATATTAAATATAATATTATACTAACATAAATATTAATATATTAATATAAGTATTATATTAATATTAATAAAAATATTATTAGTGTATATATTAAAATATAATAAATATTATAATTTTAATATTAATATTAATATTATATTTATATAAATATTAAAATAATATTAATATAATATTATATCACTATCCAATATTTCATCGTAACCATTCATTGATATTTTACAAAATCTTAGTCGTAGATCTTAAAAGGATATTTTAGAAAAGAAAAAAATACCACCACTTCCATCCCATGGGAAGTGCCAAAACCCACCACTTCCATCCCATGAGAAGTGCCAAAACCCACCTCCCCCATGGCTTTCCACTTTCCATGAAATGTGAGAAGTGACTTCCCATGAGAAGAGCTTTTTCCACTCTCCTCTCAAAACTCCGAGGTCCCCTCTCCACTTTCCAAAAACTGCTGCTTCCCCCTTCCACTTCCGTCAACCAAATGAGTCCCTAGTGTTTTTCCTTATTCTTTTTATTTCCTCTTTTGCTTTCTGTGCTATTAGTCCTTTTGCTGCTGTAATAAAACCTGCAGTTCTCACAAGGAAAATATGAGTTGGTTTCCAGGGTTAAACTGATCTCCTATTCCTATTAGGAGAGTGATAGAACCTTTTAGTCTTCTTAAATTTCAATCTAAGCCCACCTAATATCTGCATGCAGTTACAAAACCAGTGCAGAGAACTAGGCAATCTAATAATGAAATCATCAGAAAACCCAACAGAGCACAAACACTCTTTGGCTACATTTGGTTTGCAAGAATGGTTCTCAGGAACAGGTGGTAGTTTCAGATTTGAGCTCATTCCCATGTTTGTTAACTGAATTAGACATGGGAATGTTGATTCTAGCTGGTATTAAACTCCCACAGAAAGGGTAAAACAGTAGGATATGTGCCTGAGTAATAAAAAATGATATTTATATATTTATTCATATAAATAATGCATAAAATTATTATATATTATTATTTGTTTCAAAAATAATTTATGATATAAAAATAATATTACTAGTTAAATATTAATATTGCATAATATATACTGAATATCAAATAAGTATTAGAAGGTTTCCATATATTGTCATAATATTACTGTTTATGACAAGGTTTGCCCCATCCACTCGAGATTACTGAACTTATTCAAACATAGGAATTGGAATCAGTAATTCTTAATGATTCTCAAGAACTGATATGTTTGGAATGGGAACCAAACAACCCAATATAGCCTTTCTAACTCTAATAGCCAACATTATCCTAGAAACTCCAGAAAATTCAGAGAACGCCTTCCCTTCTTCTTAAGACTCAAACCGACCAGTTTTATGCAGCAAAATGAAAACCTTTCAGATCCATCAGAAATTTTTGACCTGTTCATCTCCTTTGGCCTATCATTGCTTGCAAATAACCCTCGGGGTTTGCATCAGATCATATTTCGGAGTGGATAATGATCACTTTGATTGGTGTGAAGTTTATGATCTGGATTTGTTACCTATGGTCAGCTTATCATTAGACACAACAGTAGTTATTATGTTGTTGAGCCTGTTCCAAATCTAGAAATCCTATTCCATCTCCTACTCCTATTCTCATTTTCCAGGCCACTCTAAACCATGAAGAACATAAAAGCAATATCCTTAAATCTCCATTGATGACTCTTCCATTTTTACAAGTCCTAGTTTTAAAAACCTAAACCGTTTGTTTCCTCTAACCTCTTATTTGCTCTTTTGACTTGACTCCATGGCAATCTACATCAAAGGTTGTATTTTCTGATCATAAAAAGTAAAGGGTTGCATAAATTGCTCATAACCAAGTAATATGAATATGTAGGTAAATCTTACCGTAATATGTAACGTGCTATCTTTTCCTGTTTAGGTGTACACTAAAAGCTCTAAACACAAAATTGGCAAGGATCATGAAGGCTTGGAGCCATGACTGACATACACATGTAGCTTTCTAGTGCCTACACTTGCCATGAAGATCAATGTTCCCTAGCTGTGCAGTTCATGCTAGATCCACAGGTGAGATCATGCTAGATCCACAGGTGAGATCAGCATGAAACATGGGAAGATATGGTACACAAGTTGTCTAGATGTTGGAAATCCACAAGTGTGTGGGTGAGCTCATCTTGTAAAGGCTTAGAATGCACCAGCCAGCTTATTATAATCTCTTCTACATCTGAAATTTGAACAAGGGTGGCAAAAGTAGCATAGCACCCTGGTTTTGTAAATACTGGAAACCCACACTAACGTGGGTTGCCGTATCTCTTGAAAGCTTGCAATATACAAGACAACATATCTCCACAAATAATTGCTATGTTCATCATTCTAAAATTCAAAAGAATCTACGAGTTGCAAGTTATTGGACTACTGAAATCTGCTTTAACAAAGAGATGAATCGCTTGATGAACCTCATGTACATGGAGAAAGCATATCCAGAAATCATATACCATTCAAATACAGTAACTTTAATGGCAAATAAGCAAATAAAGAGTAGTATACTATTATTCATTTTCATGAGACAATGGAGGAAAAATAACCATGGGCAACTCTAGCAAGCAATGTAAATTCAGGGAAGAAAAAATTGTTGCCCTTACCTCTAAGCAATCAATAACAGCCAGCTGGTGTTCTTCAGCAATATCTGGATTTATTTTTATGAGTCGACCAAGAGCATCAATACCCATATATTTAAGGTTATGACTGTCACTCTGCCAATAAAAGTGAATATGAGGTTCGAGAAAAGTGCCAAAAAGAAAAGAGATGAAGTAACGCATGCAATAAAGCATGTTATAAACCATGACTGGAAAAAATTAGCTAACAGACCTTCAAAAATCTGGAAGTAGCATCAACAGCAGTCTCTAGTAACTTAGGACTGGGATAGATGGATGAAACACAGCATATGCATTCATATAATACAGCATTGCCAATGTTGCTTGATGCTTCAACTTTCCTAAAAATATCACCTAGGACAGTGTACATGTGTCCACTTGCTTGCTTGTCACCACCACCAAGTAATGCAAGGATTTTTAGTAGTTTTATCTGCAAATAATGAAACAAAAGGATGATATCATCAGAAAGGACAATTTAGTGCACATCATTACTTACTTGAACAGCACGAAAGGAAGCAAAAAGGCAACAAAGCCTATGAAGTAAACTAAAAATCAAATAATAAGTCATCAAGACTATAGTATTCAAACCTTTGTCTCGCATATGCAAAAGTAATCAAGGCCTACATGCCATACTAGATCTATTTTATGTACAATTAAACATATGTTCAATGACAGAAATCCAAAAATGCCTCTAATTGGTCAGTACACTAAAATCATGTTGTATGTGTTCTCTCATATAACTCTACGTTTGCATGCTTCATATAAACATAATGCCTGGACCAGCGTTTTCATATTACTAAAATGTGTTAGGCATCACTTTTTCCACAAGCATATTAACAATCCTTACATAGAGTACATAGCCAAGTTGACACCCCTAGCTAACATATGACAAGGGGATGCCATGTAACCTCCATTTGGGGTAAAGTAGCCTCTCTCCTCTTGTGAGAACACTATCCTAAGTCTTTTATAAATAAGCATTATAAGCTAACGAGCTATTTAATTTCATGAATGCCAAGTTGGTGTTATAAGTCCTTCATAGCCATTTCTTCCCATCAACAGCTACACATACTGTCAAAATCCTTCCACAGAAAATCAATGTTCCTTTAGGTCTTCATCTCCTCTCTCCAGATCCTTTTACACAACTCAAGGTCTTAATTGGCCTTTCTTGGTAATTGAACATTATCATACTAGTTATTGCATTGGCGCATAGAATCAATCTTTCATAGCAACTATCCACAAACATATATTTTATGGTACAGATATACACCAACCAAACTCATGCATCCACTAAGGATTAGGCATTTGCAGAACATGACCAGTTATGGGCAAGATGAAAGAACAAGATTGGTTTCAAGAAAAATAGTAGTCATCAGCCAAAAAGCCATGAAACAGAAAAAGTGGGAGGTAGACCATATGAGGCAACAAGTGCCAAACAGTGTGAATCCAGCCAATTTAAAGATTTGAACCTGACTTTAGGGATGGAATATGAGGCTGGATACATACCTAAAAGTAAAGTTTCTTTGGAATAGTAGAAGTCATCTTGTTGCAGTTTAGGCAATGGTTCACTATAATACTATGACTTACCTACAAAAAATTCATTTTACAAAGCGAATGTTTTATACAAACATATGTGCAAGAAATATGCAAAGACATCCATGCAACTATGATGATGGTGACAGCGTAAGTCATGTTAGTAGGATACGCTTTTATACAAACATGTGCAAGAAATATGCAAAGACATCCATGCAACTATGATGATGGTGACAGCGTAAGTCATGTTAGTAGGATACGCACCAAACAATTAGTAATTTTATAGCCCTTGAATTTGGAGCTTTGGACTTATGAAATAATATGCTATATTAAATATAGTGAAGAAACAACACAAGTTCTACCAAAATAAAAATATTAACTTGTTATCCAAAATGGAACAAATCCTTCAGATTTTTTTTCCCCTTCCAAATGTTCTTTCTCTAGCCTTTCCTCATGCAACAATACTAAAAGAACCTTGTGCCCAGCAGCTTCTGTCTCTCTTGACTCTAAAAGGCCTTGTCTTTCCCTCTCATTATCCTCCCTTTTATCTCTCTCCAAAACCACAAAGAAGAACTAGGTTTAGGGTTTTTGATGCTTGAAAACTAGTCAACACAGAGATTAAAACCTACCACAATGACACCAATCAGATGAGAGACAGCATTTCCATATGCCCTCAGAGGCTGTTTGTTAACATTCTGGAGGCTTACTGTGCCAACACTTTGTTTAGAAAATAAATGAGAATAGAATCCCATTAAGACTTGCAGAAGGTATACAAACACCCAGTTTCTTGGTATACCCTCCCCAAGAATTGGCACCATTAAGGTTGACTTGATGTGCACACATTAAATATGCAATTCAATATTTAACAAACAATGACTAATTTGAGGTTGATGGGCATCATAAAGATGCTAATTTTCGTGAATATACAAAATAATCAGTTAATGCATCTGTTTCAAATACTTGGATCCATGGTCAGAGGGACTGCATGTCATGAATCCTTGACAGAACTGTTACTGGGATTAGAATAAATAATTTGTAGTCACCATCATACCTGAATAAAAGGAGCTGGCATCTGATGGTAATCATAGGTCTTTGGAAGCCTTCTTTCAGCAACTTGCTTAAGAATGCTAACAAAACTAACAACCAAATCCTTGTATGAGTTTATGTCTTCCTTAATAAGGTCGAAAAGAGGGCAAAGTGTTGCACCCATCACCCCTGGATCATTATCACATAGCCTCTGCAACAAGCATAAATAATTGAAATAACATCAGCTGATCAGAAAACATGCAATACATATTAATAACCAAGGCAACCACTAAAACTTCAATAGTATATATATTTAGATTCTTGAAAAGATAGCATACCTCATGTAAACTTAACTACAACATGAAAGCCTGAGGCTATGAGAGTTACCACACAGAATTCTATTACTTCATTTATGATGTGATCAGAGAGTAATTCAGCCCCATCTCAGATATCTTCAAGCTCCAAATTACAATTTATGGTGTAACAACAGCAGCTGCAGTTAATATGACATTTTCCCCAAGTCAAAGTTCTCACCTCTCTCTCTCTCTTTGTGCATCTGTGTCCTAGGTGTTCCCGCCTGCTTTTTTGTTCAAATATTCATGCTTCCATGCGCTGACCACCACTCACACCCACATCCAAATCAAAATACTAAGAAAGGGGGGCAGAATGGAAGCATGTGGCTCTTCAAACACAGTAGCAGAAATGGAGTCATTAGAATGTGACCATCTTACAAACTACTTTACTAAGTGATATTCTAAAAGCACATGAATGTTGGATTTCCTTTGGTTGTACATGATCATTTTCCTGGAGGGCCTGCATTTCCTTTTATTTCAAACCATGTCTAATGCAACGTTATGCCCTAATTTCTAGGAGAAAGTCATGGTCTGATTACGTGGACTACTTCCTAATACCAAATAGGCTCATTAACATGTGCTATCTCACAAATGCAAAAACATAATTCAGTTTTGGGATCCATTCGATGTGTATCAAGATAATAAATATCAGAAATAGCACATACATTACAATAGAAAAAATAAATTCACAATTAAGAAACATGTAGAAAAGTGTACAAAATGGCAATCATCAAAAATTTTCGTATAACCCAACCTAATTCTCTGGTTCTCGGTCAAAAATGCAAGAAGCAAATTTCTCTCAAGCTGGCAAAGTCAAAAGCAAAAGGAATGAACCAAGTTCATCAGAATAACTTCGGAAGCTATCAAGAGATAACTGAAAGAACAAGAGTTTGCTCAAGCAGACATGAAGACATGGAATTTCTACTATTTGGTTTCCCTGTGTTTTACAAATTAAAGGCACATGGAAACAGAAATCTTTGGAATCTATTCTATTGCCCTCTTGAAGCAGTACCACAATATTCACTTGGTTGATCAAGCAGGGAGGAAGAGAACTAACCCTATGGATAATCTCAGATAATTAAATAGGCACTAAGGGAATAAATCCGGCACCCAACACAGACCAAAGGCAGCACCTTTAATGAACAAGAATTAAAAGCATAAATATAATCTGAAGTAAAGAAATTCACAGCAAGGGTCAGTCTACTCAGCAAGAAATAAAATCGCAAACTGCAATGCAGGCAGAGAATTTAAAATTTGAGGGAAGAAAAAGACCCCTCTACCTTCCTGAAATTGGAAATGAGATGAGAGACCGAGTTAGGCGCCCGCTGGTAGAATCGATGGAGGGCCAAGACGGCCTTCTTCCGGACGGCCTCCTTGGAGTGGCCGAGCAGCTCAACGACCTGCGGCAGCACAGCAGGGATGGTCTCCTCATTGATAAGCTTGCAGACAGCGGTAAGGGCAGCGCAGACCACGAGGTAGTTGTCAGAGCGGAGGTCCTTCTGGATTGTGTTGACGATGAGGATGATGAGGTCATGGTCCTCGTTGAGGAAAAGGGTGACGGCAAGGTAGCCGGTGCGCTTGAGAAGGAGGGAGTCGTCGTGGGTCATCTTGACGGCGTGGATGTAGCCGAAGGAGGCGTCGTGGCCGAGCATCTCGACGTAGACGAGGCGGATGAGATACTCCTTCATCTTGCGGCGGGGAACGTCAGGTTCGGCGATCCGGCGCTTGAGGGTTTCGATCTCGCGGAGGATGATGCGGTCCTCTTCCGCCTTGGAGCGGGCCTCACCGATGGACTTGACGAGGTCCAAGAACTCCTTCGATTGGCCCCATCCGCCCTGGGAGCCCATGGCGAGCTCCCGCCCGATTGTCTTTAGCTGCTCCAGCTTCGATCCGCCGAGATCCGCTCCACAGGATCCAATCGCAGCAGCGGAGCGCTGCTAGGGCTTGAGAGCAAGAAGAACCCTAGATCCAACCGAGGAGAGGGAGAGAAGGGTATCGAGATCTGGATCTCGGAAAAGAGGCGGTGAGCAGAGAGGTGGGAGAAAGAAGAGACGTAGAATTATCGAATCGATGGGCTGCTCCTTTTTGAGAGTGTCGGACCGGCTCTCTCTCCTCCTCGTTCTGGGACAGATGCCGCCTTGGGCGTGATCGAGAGGAGAAGGGGAGAGAGGCTTTGTTTTTATCTGCTATCACCGGTTAATATAAAAGGAGAACTTGGGAAGAACCGTGGTGCCCGTTGAAGTTACAATGTAAATTACAGGCTCTCTCCGTACTGGTTTGTAACCAGATTTTTTTTTTTTTTTTTTTTTTTTTTTTTTTTTTTTTTTTTTTTTTTTTTTTTTTTTTTCCGGTAGGAATGGTAACCAGGTTATTTGGAGGGATTTGCTCCTGGGAGGTCTTGGATCCCAAGGGCGACTGAATTAGCTGGGGGTTTTTAACCTCGCTTTGACAATAGCGCAAATATACGTGCAAAATTAGGGAGTTATCAGAGAAGTTGGAGTCGAGGGAGTCGCGGTCACCGTCGGAACCTGCAAAGAAAGTCTAAATCGAAGTTGGGGTTGCTCCGACAAGATCCTCCGACGCTCAAGTCAGTTCTCTGCCTCAACAAAAATGGAGTACTCGAACGAAAATTTTAGCAGAGTTTTTAGGTAGAAAATGAGAGCTTAGAGAATAACGTATCTGGGGTTTTCCTTTTTATAGACGGAGGGTGTAATAGACTGATGGTGACGTTTTGTAACCGCCTGGCAGTGGGCCGTTCGGGGCCAGGAAAAGTTTATTATGAAGGGTAGTGGAGCGGAATCGTGGCCATTACTGCGGCCTGCCACGTGGAGCCTGTCGTGGGGAGTGGAGTGGCGTCCGTTGTCGCGACTTGCCAGAGGGTGGAGAGACTACGCGGTATCCGTCACAGGAAGTGGAGCAGAGTCGTGGCTGTTGCTGCGGCCTGCCAGGAAGTGATGGAGTCCCGCGGAATCCGTCGCAGAAAGTGGAGCAGAGTCGTGGCCGTTACTGCGGCCTGCCAGGAAGTGATGGAGTCGCGCAGAATCCGTCGCAGGAAGTGGAGCAGAGTCGTGGCCGTTACTGCGGCCTGCTAGGGAGTGATGGAGCCACATGGAATCCGTCGCAGGAAGTGGAGCAGAGTCGTGGCCGTTACTACGGCCCGCCAAGGGGTCCAGGCCTGTCAGCCGAAGTTCGGTCGGGGTGTCTGGCGGAGAGGGATGGCTAGCTACCCACCTGAGAGGGGCTCGGACGCTGCAAATCTTATTGAGTGCCTTGGGCGCTAAGGTGGCAGGCGAGGACCACTTGCCGTAGAAGCTCGAAGTCCGGCTCCCGTAGGAGCCCGGACGAAGTCTTCCCGTAGTCGGAGTCGGGGCGATGTCCGGCTCCCGTAGGAGTCCGAGCTGAGTCTTCCTCCAGTTGAAGTCGAAGACGAAGTCCGACTCCCTAGGAGCCCGGATAGAGTGTTCCTCCAGTTGAAGTCGGGGATAGAGTCCGGCTCCCGTGGGAGTCCAGACGGAGTCTGCCTGCAATTGAAGTCGGGGACGGAGTCCGACTCTCGTGGGAGTCCGGACGGAGTCTGGCTGCACTTGAAGTCGAGGGTGAAGTCCGACTCCCGTAGGAGTCCGGACGGAGTCTGGCTGCACTTGAAGTCGAGGGCGAAGTCCGGCTCCCGTAGGAGTCCGGACGGAGTCTGCCTGCAATTGAAGTCGGGGACGGAGTCCGACTCCCGTGGGAGTCCGGACGGAGTCTGGCTGCGCTTGAAGTCGAGGGCGAAGTCTGGCTCCCGTAGGAGTCCGGACGGAGTCTGGCTGCACTTGAAGTCGAGGGCGAAGTCTGGCTCCCGTAGGAGTCCGGACGGAGTCTGGCTGCACTTGAAGTCGAGGGCGAAGTCCGGCTCCCGTAGGAGTCCGGACGGAGTTTGCCTGCAATTGAAGTCGAGGATGGAGTCCGACTCCCGTGGGAGTCCGGACGGAGTCTGGCTGCGTTTGAAGTCGAGGGCGAAGTTCGGCTCCCGTAGGAGTCCGGACGGAGTCTGGCTGCACTTGAAGTCGAGGGCGAAGTCTGGCTCCCGTAGGAGTCCGGACGGAGTCTGGCTGCACTTGAAGTCGAGGGCGAAGTTTGGCTCCCGTAGGAGTCCGGATGAAGTCTACCTGCAATTGAAGTTGGGGGCGAAGTCCGGCTCCCGTAGGAGTCCGGACAAAGTCTTCCTGCAGCCGGAGTCGGGGATGAGGTCCAGCTCCCGTAGGAGTCCGGATGAAGTCTACCTGCAATTAAAGTCAGGGGCGAAGTCCGACTCCCGTAGGAGTCCGGACGGA
Source organism: Elaeis guineensis (assembly GCF_000442705.2). Classification (NCBI taxonomy): domain Eukaryota; kingdom Viridiplantae; phylum Streptophyta; class Magnoliopsida; order Arecales; family Arecaceae; genus Elaeis; species Elaeis guineensis. Next base: position 42,651,765 of record NC_026005.2, read on the forward strand.
GTCTGCCTACAATTGAAGTCGGGGATGGAGTCCGGACGGAGTCTGGCTGCGCTTGAAGTCGAGGGCGAAGTCCGGCTCCCGTAGGAGTCCGAACGGAGTCTGGCTGCACTTGAAGTCGAGGGCGAAGTCTGGCTCCCGTAGGAGTCCGGATGGAGTCTGGCTGCACTTGAAGTCGAGGGCGAAGTCTGGCTCCCGTAGGAGTCCAGACGAAGTCTAACAGGTGGTCAATCACTGCCAAACTTGGGTGGAGTCCGCCCGTCGCAGTGAGTCCGACCCAGACTGGTGGAGGTTCATACGTCGGCAGAGCTCGGGAATGTTACGGAGGCTCGGCCACCGGAGAGGTTCGAAAAAATGTCACCGAAGGTCGGACATCGGTAGAACCCCTGGAGGGTCACTTCTGTCACGAACTTCGGCTGGGGGGTATTTCATACCCAACACCAGTCCCCCTACTTTCGAGTTCGAGTTTCGAATAAAGGAAGTACAGAGAAATTTTCACAGTCGAAGTTGTCCCCTCGAATCCCGTACACAATCGTCCTCAGATATTCTGGCATTTAATGCGGGCGTGCTGGAGTCTTTTCAAATCGGGGCGATTCGAAGGGATCTTTTGGAATTCCTGTTGGAGCACTGGCCCAAGTACGATGCAGTAATGGCTCTGTCAGCTGTCAGCCGCTTTTAGCCGCCTGCCGTGACGAGTGGGACACGTGACGAGCGCGGGTCGGCCTTGGAAAATTTGTGATCATTATAGCGTCGGATCCCAGGGTCTATTTAAACCCACCTTTAGGAGCCTCATTCTGCCTGAAAATTCTATCGGTGTCCGCCTTCTTTTTGAGAGCTCTGACTCCCCTTAGCGTCTACCTTGGCCCTAGGCGTCCTTCGAGTCATCCCTGTCCTCACGCCTTCTGCATCCTTCGGAGCGACTTAGGTTAGTCCCAGAACTTTCGTTCCCCTTCTTGCCATTCGGGTGCCCCTTTTTCTCCATCTTTCTCCTGCTGCCTTCCTTTGATTTGGTTCCCCACAAACCTTTCGCTTCTTGTTCCGCTCGACTTCTCCAGAATTTTTAGGGTTCTTATTTGAAATGTCTTCCGGTACCTCTGCCTCTAGCGGTTTCGGGAGTTCGTCCGCCTCAGCCCCCCAGAACCTCCACACTATAGTCGAACCCACATCTGGGGCTGGGCATCACTCGATTTTTGCGTCGGATGCCATTCCTTGTTCTCTGACTCCGAATGAACTCCTACTGATAAGGGTTCAGTATGGAGTTCCTCCAGAGTACGAGCTGGAGCTTCCTGGTCCCACCGACCAGGCTAGCACTCCTCCACCTGGCCGCTTCTGCCTGTATCAGGAGGCCTTCCGTGTCGGACTCCAGCTTCCGCTTCCGTCCTTCGTCATCGTCCTTTTCCATTTTTTAGATATTTCTTTAGCTTCAGTTGCACCGAACTCCTTTAGGTTTTTGATAGGATTCCTCTCCTTTTGTCATGTAGTCGAAGTTCAGCCGTCTCTTTCTTTGTTTAGGTATTTTTACACCTTCAAGCGCCACCCCTCGGTGAAGGACTGATGGTATTTCTCCCTCCAGTTTGGCAAGAAGGGATTGCTGAAAGGTGCTCCCTCTTCAATTCACAACTGGAAGGGTAAGTACCTCTTCGTCCACTGCCCGACCTTGAGGCTGGGATTGCCCCCTTGGGGCTCCCTAAGGGACTCTGTTCGCCGGGCTCCTAGCCTAGGGGAGGACGACCTTCAAGCCGTCCGGAGGCTTCTTGGTTACTCAGCTCCTTCCCTTCCCAACCTTCTGAAGGAGCAGTTTTTGTTCAACATTGGCTTGAGTCCCCTGGATCCTGCGAGTATCCCATCTTTTCTTTCCTCTTCTTTTCTCCTGCCCTTTTTCTTCTTCTTCTTTCTCTTTTTTTTTTTTTTGCGTGTCACTTCTTCCTTTTTCACCCCATCACTTGATTGATTTTTTTTTTCTTTTTTTTTTTAGGAATGGACACCGAAGCAGCACGGATGCTCGCTAGGGGCCTCAAGGCCCACAAAAGAAAAGGCTCCGTGGCCTCCGGATCAGCAAAGAAGGCCAGAATGGAGGAGACGAGCTCGGCCGTGCCTGCCCAAGCGGCCCCCACGATCGACGTTCCTTCGAACGCCGAACCCCCGGCTCCCCGGGCCTCTTCAAGGAGTCCCCCCACTAAGGTTTCCATTTTGGGGGTCCGTTCTGCGGAGGCGTCCGGGGTCGAGAGGGAGAGGAGAAGGAAGTCGATGGCCCGCAGGGTGAGTAGCCGTCGGGCCGCCATCGAAGAATCCCACGATTCCGAAGAAGAGCCGGGGGAGAACCCCTTCAATGACAGGGACTTGATAAAGCGGTTGATTGATGGCTGCATCATGCCCGAGGTCGTCGAGACGATTGATCGCACCGATCCCGAACAGCGGGTTTGAAACTTCCTAGGATCCTTTCTCGAGGTAAATGGATTCACCTTCCCCCATCCCCTCGCTCCTTCATTCTGACCTCCTAGCCGCCCTTGCAGATCGGGCACCAGCTCCTTACCAATATCGAGGCAACGAACTGGGCGAGGAGGGACGCCATCCAGGCGGAGGAGAGTCGTCGGGCCGAAGTCGCTCGCCTCAAAGAAAAGGCAGTCGAGGTAGTTGCCCTCCAAGAGACCCTGGAGAGAGAAAAACAGGCCCTGGAGAAAGAGAAGCAGACCTCGGAGGAGACGGTGAGGAAGGCGGAGGCCGAGGTCGCAAATTTGGCGGAGCAGATCCCGATCTTGGTCTCGGAGGTCAGGGTTCTAGTGGTGGAGGAGTTCAAGGGCTCTATGGAGATGAGGGACTTAAACATCAAGTTCGGCCAGGAAGCGTTTATCAAGGAATTCGAGCTCTACCAGGAGAAGGTGATCAAAAAATTTTTCGAGCTCGATCTCAGCTTCTTGGACGAGGTATCTGAAGATGAAGCTGGGCCCTCTCCCACCGCTACTGCTGCCGCAGCCCCTCTTCCGGGAACACCGAGCTCCCCAACTCCTATTCCAGAGGTCTGAGACCTCTGACCTTGTATTTTTCTTTCATTGCAATTTTTCCTTTTCCTCCTGTCCTTAAGAAACATTCAGTCAATGAAATTGAGTTTCTCCTTTTGGAGGGCTTCTCCATTCTGCTCCCCTTTTTCCTTTCTTTTTTTTTTCTTGCTTTATGCAACGAGATGCGCCTTGACGCCTTTATCTCCCGATGGTAGCATCCTGTCGAAGCGCTGCCCCTGCCACAGGGGATTCTGCTGAAGTCTACGATCCAATGTCTGAAGAAGAAAGTCCATCTTTTAACAAAAAGGTCGAAGAAAATGGATGGCGAGCTTCGCAGGCTGAGGAAGAGCCACTCTGAAGCCACCGCGGAGGCCATCCGCCTCTGGAACCTCCACGTGAAGGGAATTATGGATTATAGCCAGAGGAAAGCGAACTTCGAGAAGGAGCTCGAGGAACACAAGAAGCACGCCAGCGATCGATCTTGGGCTCAAGCTGTCAAGATCAGTTCTCTCAGAGTGGAACTGTCGGCTGCACAGGAGAGGATTAGCCAGCTGGAAGGAAGCTTGTCCCGGCTTCCGACTCGGGCCGACTGCGATTGGGAATGGTCGAAGAAGTTTTTCGACCGCTAGCGACAGCTTCAGGATGCCGAGACGAGCTATGAGGCGTACCGGGCCGGCTAGTGCAGGAAGGTGGACGAATACAGGGGGAAGCTCAGGATGGCGACCGACGAGGTTGCCCACCTTCAAAGGTAGCTAGCTGAAGGGGCTCAGTTTGCTTCCGCTCGAGATTTTGACGAACTTCAATCCCTGAGAAGAACTGTAGAGGAGCTATCTGTCGCCCTTGAGGAGGGGAAGGCCGAAGTACAACAATTAAAGATTCAGCTGGTGTATGAGCAGCGGGCAGTCAAAGACGCAGAGGCAGAATCTGAGGTCCTGAGAAAAAGATACCGAGAGGTGGAGAATGAGAGCCAGTAGCTTCATCAGAGATATATGGAAATGCTAATGAGAGAGAAGGAATTGGAAGCAGAAGTCGAGAGCTTAAGGCACTCCCTGATGAGGGTCGAAGCCGAGAGTTCGAAGTCGGAGGAAGCCGGGCCCCCTTAGGGCTCTTTTTGTCCTCCGTCCCTTTAAGTGTCTTCTTTTGCCGCCTGTCTGTTCGTTGTCGCAATTATTGTTGTCGTTGTTGTTTTTGTTGTTGCTGTTTTTTTTTTATTTTTGTCTTCTTCTTCTTGTTTTTTTGGTCTTTCAGACTCTGTAATGCACATTTTGCTAATGAAATGAAAAGGTCTTTGTTATCTTACCCGTACGTCGTGTTGAATTATCGTGTGCCGGATTTTTTTCATTTTTGTCCCGTGCGATGTAGATGTTGTTTGAAGGTTCCTTGTTCATCCTTGCATTGTCGAGTTTCTTGTGCTTTTGATCAGTTCGGCGTCGACGCCGCTTGGAGGTTCCTAGTCACCACCGTGTCGGTTTGCCTTTTGTTCGCGACTGTAGATCTTGCTTTCTCTACCTCCCTCTTCATAGAGACGAGGTCCTTCATGCTTTTAGTGCAGTTCGGCCTCCATTTTTCGTTGGGATAGCCCGCCGCTATTCCTTCACATTTCCCTCCTTCTTCTCTCTCTCTTTTTTTTTTTTAGGCAAGGTTTCTCCCTAGCTTTTTACGGAGTCGCAGTAGCACAGAAGGGTCACCGAGAAGGTTTTCTTCTTTCTTGCCGGGTCTCAAATGGTCAGACCCTAATTGGTGTCGAGATGAGGTTCTTCCTCTATCTCTGATGTAATCGGTTTCAACTCGGGTTAGGATGAGGTTCTCCTTCTGTTCCTAACGGGACTGTGGGGGCACATATGGGCACTGTATGGCCTCTCCCCCCATCCGGTCTACAAATAACCGGGCCTTCGACCTTGCTCTTGTCAGGGCGAGGTTCTCCTCCTGTCCCTAACATGACTGTAGGGGTACATATGGGCGCTATATGGCCTCTCCCCTCATCCGATCTACAAATAACCGGGCCTTCGACCTTGCTCATGTTAGGGCGAGGTTCTCCTCCTGTCCCTAACATGGCTGTGGGGGCACATATGGGTGCTGTATGGCCTCTCCCCCCATCCGATCTACAAATAACTGGGCCTTCGACCTTGCTCATGTTAGGGCGAGGTTCTCCTCCTGTCCCTAACATGGCTGTGGGGGCACATATGGGCGCTATACGGCCTCTCCCCCCATCCGATCTACAAATAACCGGGCCTTCGACCTTGCTCATGTTAGGGCAAGATTCTCCTCCTATCCCTAACATGGCTGTGGAGGCACATATGGGTGCTGTATGGCCTCTCCCTCCATCCGATCTACAAATAACTGGGCCTTCGACCTTGCTCATGTTAGGACGAGATTCTCCTCCTGTCCCTAACATGGCGTGGGGGCACATATGGGCGCTGTATGGCCTCTCCCCCCATCCGGTCTACAAATAATTGGGCCTTCTACCTTGCCTACGCCGGGGTTTGTTTTGCCATCCGACGGGGTCGTCTCCATCGTTACAAGTCTATGCCAAAAAAGGAAAGATGTGCAAGTCTGAAAGAAATCTTGATTTAAAGCGGAATCGTTCGCAATACATTTACAAATTTTCAAACCCTAGGGCTACAGAAGGTCTGCTTTCTGTCAAGGTCCTCCAGAGACGGAGTTGATGATCCCAATTGGAGGTCGATCTTTGGGCTGCTCTTTCCTCCTTAGCGGTTCGGGCTGCAGCAGGGCCCTCGGTCGGTCTTCTCTACCCTCAGGCCGGCGTCGAATGAACCTGTCGAGCCGGCCTCAACGGATGAGCTCCTCGATTTCATCTCGGAGCTGGATGCACTCCTCCGTGTCGTGGCCATGGTCACGATGGTAGAGGCAGAATTTATTAGGATTGCACTTCCCGGGGTGCGTGCGTATCCTTTCGGGCCTCGGGAGTTGCTCCCTGACTTCCATCAGTACTTGGGCCTTCGATGCGTTGAGGGGGGCGTAGCTGCGAAATCTTCCTGGGGGAGAGCTCCACCGAACCCGATGCTCTGGGCTTCTCTGCCTACGTGTCCGGAGAGGAGTCTGGGCGCGCTTATGCCCGGGAGGGGTTCGGGATCGTGGCCGAGCTTCCCTCGACCCTTTTTCGATTGCGGGCTTGCTTGAGTCTCCCGCCTGCCGCTCTCTCGTGGTCTCCTCATTCTTCATTCTGAAAGCTTCTTCTGCTCGGGCGTACCCTTCAGCCTGAGCCAACAGATCAGCAAAATTCCTAGGGTATTTCTTTTCCAGGGAGAATAAAAGGTCATTCTTCTGAAGGCCGCCTTTCAGGGCAGCCATAGCTACCGATTGGTCCAAATTTCGGACCTCCAATGTGGCGACATTGAAACGGTTGATGTAGGCCCGGATGGACTCCCCCTCCCTCTGCTTGATGTTGATGAGGGACTCCGAACCCTTCCGGGGACGCCGGCTGCTAACAAAATGAGCCACAAACTGGTGGCTCATCTGATCAAAGGAAAAGATGGTACCCGGCTTCAGCGTCGAGTACCAGTTTTTCGCCGCTCCCTTCAAGGTGGACGAGAAAGCTCGACACAGGATGGCGTCGGGGGCGCCGTGAAGCAGCATCATCATCCGGAAGGCCTCCAGGTGGTCAACCGGATCCGAAGTCCCGTCGTAGCTTTCAAATTGAGGGAGCTTGAAGTTTGGTAGGATCGGTTCCTGCATGATTATTTGAGAAAAGGGAGGGTCAGTACAAATATCCTCACCATGAGCGGGGGGAGCGTGGCGGAGTTCTTCGATCTGCCGGTTCATCTCCTGGAGCCTCCGGTCCAGAAAATCTTCTCGACTACGGGTCTCGAGGGTCTTCTGGCAGAATGGAGGTAGAGACCTTCCAGGGGTAGAATCGTGATCCGACTAAGGGCTTTCCACCCCCGGATTCGTCTTTCTGGAAAAGACGGGGCGGCTGGCCCAAGTGGCCCGTCCTACCGTCGGATGCTGGGGTTCTGGCAACGCTCCCTCCAGTCACGCTGATGCCTGCGGTTGCTACTGCTGCTGTATGGCCTACACGGCCTCTGTGAGGCCTCTGACCTGCTGCACCAGTAGGTCGAATTGCTCTATGCCAATTGTCGTTGCCGGAGGATGGGGAGGAGGTTGGAAAACTAGAGGTGAGGTCGGAGCCTGAGATCTGGCCGCAGAGGCCATAGATCGACGCGTGGACGCTCTGCGGGGCGGCATCAGGCGAAAATCTTGCGGAGGAAGGAGAAGAGGATGCCGGGGAAGGTGACCGAAGATGGTCCCATTGAGCACTCCTTTAAGAACAAGGGTACTGCGAAGACACAGGCCCCTTCCTCTAGCGCCAATCCTGTTGGTGCAAAAATCCGACTGCACCGGAGAAGTTGGAGTTGAGGGAGTTGCGGTCGCCGTCGGGACCTGCAAAGGAAGTCTAAACCGGAGTTGGGGTTGCTCCGGCAAGACCCTCCGATGCTCAAGTCAGTTCTCTGCCTCAACAAGAATGGAGTGCTCAAACGAAAATTTTAGCAAAATTTTTAGGTAGAAAATGAGAGCTTAGAGAATAATGTATCTGGGGTTTTCCTTTTTATAAGCGGAGGGTGCAATAGACTGATGGTGACATTTTGTAACCGCCTGGCAGTGGGCCGTTCGGGGCCAGGAGAAGTTTATTATGAAGGGTAGTGGAGCGGAATCGTGGCCATTACTGCGGCCTGCCACGTGGAGCCTGTCGTGGGGAGTGGGGTGGCATCCGTTGTCGCGACTTGCCAGAGGGTGGAGAGACTGCGCGGTCTCCATCGCAGGAAGTGGAGCAGAGTCGTGGCCGTTGCTGCGGCCTGTCAGGGAGTGATGGAGTCGCACAGAATCCATCACAGAAAGTGGAGCAGAGTCGTGGCCGTTACTATGGCCTGCCAGGGAGTGATGGAGTCGCGCGAAATCCATCGCAGGAAGTGGAGCAGAGTCGTGGTCGTTACTGCGGCCTGCCAGGGAGTGATGGAGCCGCACGGAATCCGTCGCAGGAAGTGGAGCAGAGTCGTGACCGTTGCTACGGCCCGCCAGGGGGTCCAGGCCTGTCGGCCGAAGTTCGGTCAGGGTGTTTGGCGGAGAGGGGTGGCTAGCTACCCACCTGAGAGGGGCTCGGACGCTGCAAATCCTATTGAGTGCCTTGGGTGCTAAGGCGGCAGGCGAGGACCACTTGCCGTAGAAGCTCGAAGTCCGGTTCCCGTAGGAGCCCGGACGAAGTCTTCCCATAGCCGGAGTCGGGGTGAAGTCCGACTCCCATTGGAGTCCGGGCTGAGTCTTCCTCCAGTTGAAGTTGGGGACGAAGTCCGACTCCCGTAGGAGCCTGGACAGAGTCTGGCTGCGCTTGAAGTCGAGGGCGAAGTTCGGCTCCCGTAGGAGTCCGGATGGAGTCTGGCTGTACTTGAAGTCGAGGGCGAAGTCTGGCTCCCGTAGGAGTCCGGACGGAGTCTAACAGGTGGTCAATCACCGTCGAACTTGGGTGGAGTCCGCCCGTCGCGGTGAGTCCGGCCCAGACTGATGGAGGTTCATACGTCGGCAGAGCTCGAGAATGTTGCGGAGGCTCGGCCACCAGAGAGGTTCGAAAAAATATCGCCGAAGGTCGGACATCGGTAGAACCCCTGGAGGGTCACTCCTGTCACGAACTTTGGCTGGGGGTATTTCATACCCAACACCATTATTAGTATTATTAAGATTATTAATTTTACTATTTTTACTAAAATATTAGCACTTTCAATTAATATATTAAAATGTTATTGAATATTGATTTGTATTAATATTTATATAAAGTATTATAGTTCTTTAAAACTAGAAAAAATATATCCTAAGAGGAACAAAGGAAACATGACTTTGGAGAGACTTATGTATCCAAGACTAATTAATAGCATCTTAGAATAAGTAAACAAAGCAATTAAAATCAATTCTAAATTACATAAAAAAAAATCTTAATTTCAATGATATAATTTATTAGAATTGATTTTAATGCATAGTTGCAAGAATTTCAATAGACAACCATCACTCAAAATTTTTAGATTAAAAGATAATATGATATAAAAGATCGTTTAAATTATTTAAATAACATGGTAGTAAAAAGTGACATAAGCACGTGCCAGTTAGGTGTTTTCTTATATTTTTTTTCTTAAGTTTGTCTGCAATTTGACATATATATTTTGAAATAATATTTTCAGTATTAGTTGTTTTACAATTTTTATTATTCATGTTAGTATGATTTTAGATATCATATGATTTTAGGAATCATATGATTTTAGAGATCACATGACAGCCCAAAAGTAGTAATTAGCACCATCTAAAATAGTTAAAAAAGGCTGCAAAATATCAAATTTATCTATAGGAATTATTGTTGTGGCCACTACTAATGTGATGTCTAAACTGGATGGCTAATTCTGACGAGATGACATGGTGGTTCTTGATGGCACATGACAAGTACCATAAACATATCAATAGAAGCATCAATTTGTAGATTAATTCATCTTTATTCTTTAAAACTTGATGCTTCTTTTTACCTTTTATAGGAAATATATCTACCAATGCAAAGAGCCTGATTCGCAAGTTAAAAGGATTCAAATTAGACTCAAATTGGAGACCAAAAAGAGACTCAAAGGCTCCAAAATCCAGCCCAAATTTGGCTCGAAATCAAGCCCAAAATCGGCCCACAACTGCACGGTTCATGCGTGGAGCACAAGAAATCCATTGTGCGGTCCACGCATGGCTCATCGAAATAGAAGCACAGTCCACGCACGGTACATCGATCGATAAGCGTTGGGCTCACATGTGATGCACGGGAATAGTCCTGTTGTAAGTTAGTAGAGGCAGTTCCTTGCATATGTTTCAAAATCTTTTTTAAATCTAAAGCAACGAAAGATATATAGATCAATCATATTAGCCTAGTATACTTTAGATCTGATTTAAAAACTACCAAGCAAGGATCGATGACATAACAAATATATTGGATGTATGCCCTAAAAGTCAGATTGGCTGATACTTATAAAATATTCTTTGGGCATAATTTATAATTTGACTTTGATATTAATAAAATTGGATTATTTCCATTCACATTGTGTTTAATAGTGTTTGTGAATCGTCCACTGGATTAATGGGTATGATAACTCATATTCTCAAGAGTTGAGAATTTGAAACATGTCTTATTATAGTTAACTTATAAATTGCTCTCAATCGTAGGTGTTGGAAAAGATGCAGGGTTTCATGCATGAATTTCAAAACTTTTTTGAAATATAATGCAGCGAAATATGTAAATTAAATAATTTAATCTACAAATGCATGTAATCAAATTACTAAACCCTACAATTAGGATCTATAGCATGTTATATTGTATTTATAAATCAAAAAATAAAAGATTTGGTATTGATCAAATCAATATCCTAGATCTAAAATATTTTTAGATCTAAAACCTATATCACATCTAGATAAAAGAAGAGATCAGATCTCTTACCTTCACACGGGTCGAGAACTTCACGATTGATTTTTTTTATTGTCTTTAGAGCTGTACACGCATCCGACCTCTATAGGTGATCCATACGAGGCTGCAACAAAATCGGAGGTTTGTCAAACGAAGATCCGCTTGAAGTGCTAGCTTCTTGCAAATCCCTCCGGATGGTTAATCTAAAAATATTCTTCGGATCTCTTGGACATTTCAAGAGATGAAGAATATGAGAAGAAATAAGAGAGAAGTCAAACTTTTTGACCTCCCTAAAATCAAAATTAGTATTTAATAGAAAAGGGTCCTAAGAGAAGACAGATCTTCTCCTTCAGTACATCAACAATTGATATCCTGAAAACATCTCTATGCTAGGACATGAGAAGACCTTCTTCTCTTGATATTTTTTTAGTTTTCAGATCTTATGATATCTAATTTTTCTCATAAAAAAATCTCATGATTTATGAAGAAGAAGGGTTCTAAAAGAAACCTTAAGAAAACATCTTCTTTTCTTCTTCTTCTTCCACAGAACATGATCATATCATGTCCAAAATAAGATCACCATGCTCCAACTTTTTGTAGCATGAATTCACCATGCCATCCCTCTTTCTCTTTCAAATTTTTTATCATATAAAAAAATATAAAACAAAGAGATATTAATATAAAAGGAAAAACAATAAGAGAAGATAATCTTCTCTCTTACCTTTCCTCTATAAGACATCAACCTTTGATCTCTTGATTGAAGAATTTTCTCCAAATATTTTGGCACCTCAAACCACCCATATAATCCTTCTTTTTCTCTCATATTTTTATCACATAAAAATACAAAAATAAAGAGAGAAAAAAATATGAAAGAAAACCAATAAGAGAAGACAATCTTCTCTCTTACTCTACAAGACATCAATTTTTGATCTCTTGTTAGAGGACTCTTCTCCATGGATTTTGGTGCCTCAAACCTTTCAGGTCTTTCTCATTCTCCTCTGATATTTTCTCTCAATTTTTCATAAATTTTTGACTCCTATATCATGGCATATGGGGCGGCCTCCTTTTATATGGCAGACTAGGTCATAAGACCTAGTCTAACAAGGAGTCCTTGGGGCGTCCAACTCTTGGACGCCCCCTATCTCATTTATTTTGTGGATAGCATGAAAATAACCACAAAAGGGGCAACAAAAAGAAGGATAAACATGGGGGAAGTTGGCACAAGAGAGGGAGGGAAGAGTCCTTGTGAAGAGGGACTCTTTCAAAAAGAGAAATAGGCTAAACCACTTTCCATAATGAACCAAATTAATTTTCATATTGAATCAGATCAAATCTGATTTAAATCTCTAAAATAAGTGGTGTGAGATTACTTTTATTAAATATAAAAATTATAAAAAAAATTATCTAAAATTAATTAGTGGGCGTGGGCTTTGATTTTCTTAAGTGGCGTAAGAGAAGATGGAATCCTAGTCTAACTAGGATTCTTATTTAGATTAGGTCAAATACTTTGAACCTAATTTAAATTAATTATAATCTAATTAATGGTGATCCTAGTCCAACTAGGAGTCTAATTAAATCAGATTAAATTATATTTAATTTAAATCCTAACTTAATTAGGAATTAAGTACATACAAGTCTTAGTCAAATAGGGACTTGTTCTCCCTTGCAACTGGCTTATCCAATAAATCAATTAGACTTAATCCAATTAAATCCAAACCAATTCTAATTGAATCATATTCAATTAGACTTGATCTCAACCCAATTGCTCAATCAGATTGAGCCAATTAGCAATCTAATTGCTAATGATCCTCCTGCAACACTTGCATTAGGTCAAACATCAATCACATTGATTGTTTAACCTTAGAACGATTCTCAATCATTGATTAACCATCTGATTAGGTTACAACCTCTTATGTGTGTGATCTTATAGGTTCGAACCTAAGCTGATAGCACAGAAATTAATTTCTATACCAGTCGAAGTAACCATCTAGCAATAGTTCCCAACGTCCAGATAGGTCGAATGTATGCAAAGCAACATTCTAAGAACCCTGACCCATGGTTACCGTATAATTCATCTTTTTGATCAATAATGCTCAAGACGACTTCGAGTATGCTGTCAATCACTCATACAAGTCATCTCTATTGTGTCTCAAAATTTTGCAAATCCCGTGACTCCTCATGAGGATTATCCAGGCCTAAGTTTTGCTAAATTGAAACACAGCGAGACATTCTCTTCCTGAAATTAATCAGGAGTGCTCAATCCTATCTTGACTCACACACTGACTTTATAAGTACTTAACTGTACCCAAAAATCTTTCGAATCTATATTAAAAATACAGACAGTCTGGCACCAAAGCACAGTGAGTTGCTTGTAAGTCACCATGGTGATCTCAGGTCGGAGGGACACTTATATCCATTGATCTTAGCTAGCTACTCTTGACAGTAGAGTGTTACATTGGTCATGTTCAATACAGATGTACTCCTACATCTCACCTGGATGCCATATCAGTGTCTTCATACCACTTGGTTACGAGGACAACCAACGTATATGGCATACAGCGACCTACACTTGATAAGTTATCGTCCTTGTTAATAACTTATCATTTGATCGTGAATAGTTTAAGAACCATCCGATAAATTTTTCTTTATCGATTGATTGCGGTTCTAAGGACTTCATCATAATTTAGGAGTTCATTTAAGAAAGATAGAACTTTTATGATGAACTTACCAAATAATTATTATTATTAGATAATTCATATACTAATTCCAATCATCTACCACTTAGATGATAGACTTTAGGATATATTTTCCAATAGTAGGATCATCACAGAGACAGTAATCGATCTAAATGATTGGTGTATGATCACTTTCTTTGGATAGATGAGTCTTAAATCTATAGTGTGGAGATACCAAAGTAAAAATACAGGTATTTGTTAAGAATAAGGATATTGAGCGTAACCATTTATGAATAGTCATAAAAAACTCTATCTTCTCGTCAGTGACATGTTTATAGCTGCGGTTGTGTGTTTAATTCTTCGATCTGAGGTGCATCGGCCATTCACCTTGAGGATACTATAGTTTGGCTATACCATAACACGGTCTTCTGGCCATATGGAGTTTTGAGGTGTATGTTGGTTGCAGTATGTTCATTGTAGGAATTAGATTACACTAAGTTGAGATCTATCGATTTCGATAGAGGAATAATCCTATGTAGATCATGAGATTGAGTCCATAAGCCCATGACCATGGCACTGTGAAAGATAGAAAGATATTTCTATTGGGTTTCACATCAAATTTGAATTGAATGATTCTATCATATGACAGTGATGAGGTTTGACGAGTTAACCTTGATCTCAATCCTATCGGGACTCATGATAGAAGAATTAGATCATACGGTAACTACATATAGAGGTTTATCTCTTCGGTTCTATTGACTCACCATCACATATTGTTAGATGTCACTGATGGATTGTGAGAGCTCACTAAAATCATAAAAGATCGATGATTCTTGATAGGTGTGAGTTGGAATTATTCCAACCTATTGAAAAGAGTTTCAATAATACTATAATGGAGATCATGATATATCTCACTATCAGACAGAATTGAACCTATAGAATATACAATAAGGGATTGAATCTTGGATTAATCTAATTAGACTTGTAAAGTCATAATTGGATTAAAATTTGGTGAAATCTTATTGAGTTTAGGTACATCATACTAGCACATGGTTAAACTCAAATTTTTCTCTAAACTTGATTCCTTATTTGATAAGGTTTAAGTCAAGTCAATAGCCTAATCAATTTAGATTTAGGGGGCACCACATTAGATGCCTCGATGAGATTGGGTCAAATCAAATTGGTTGGCTCATTTCTCATTTTTTCTCCCTAATCCTATCCATACTTGGCACAGAATTTTTGGAAAGGGATTAGTGGAGCACACGCCTCCTCTCTCCCTTGGAATGTCCATATGTGCTCGCCACATGAAATTGTGTGGAGGAATGAGAGGGGCACACACCCCTCTCTAATTTTAGCATGAGAAGGAGGTAGAGAGGGCACACGCCCCTTCTCTCTCTTACTAAGAAAAGGACAAGTGGCTGCCAAGTGTTGGTGCCTACTTTCTTTTTCTTCTTAGGGTGATTACATTCCATTTGGGCTGATTTATCTTGAGAAAAAAATCAGAATAAAAGAAAGAATTATTATATGATAATATCCATCTTTTAAATTCCAATTGGATTTGAATTTGAATTTATGAATGGGTTCTATTTAAAAGCTTTCTTCTTAGGTTCAAGAGTTACATGAAAATCTGATTTTCATACACCCTCCTCTTGTCTTCATGCCTACTCTCCCTCTCCACTCTATCCAATGCCCAAGAGTTGGGTGACCACATTCCCACATACCTAAAGTTGTTAGGTAAATTCCTCTTGTACCAAGAAAGTCTCAAGGGTTGAGATCGAGGGAAGGAGATCAAGAGTTAATCCAGAAAGGCTCTCGAGAAAGATGATCGGAGGTTGATCCCGATGGATACCTATAGAGGTCGGGCACTTACACGAACATGGCTCAACTAGTGAACCTCTTTCAGATCCATATTTTTTGGATTACAGTATTCATCTACCCGCGTAAAGTGATGAGATCACCCCTCTCTTTTTGCATGCTGATTTTATTTTATATGCTGATATAAAATATGCTTAATATATCTAATTTAGATCTATGTCTGACGTGTCAGATCGGTGAAAATTTTTTAAATTTCACTGCCTCTGATCCGAATCGATTTGGTGTGCCACCCGATCTTCAACTGGTATCAGATCCGATTGTACGGATCATAGATCTAAATCATATTACATTTGATTCAGATGAGATCTGAAGTAGTGATCAAATCTAAAAATATTTAAATTAGATCTATAGATCTAAAAGTATTTTAGATTTAAATTCAACATGCGTTAGACTAGATATGATATATAAAATATATGCTAGTAATTGTTGCTAAATCTAGTTTTATTGTCTAAGTAGCCAAGTACTCTAAATGGGTTTATCACCAGGACGTCCAGTCATAAGAAGTAGGGATTAAAATCCCTCTCTTGTCCAATCAATGGATTTTTTTATGACATATAGAGGTGCCAAGTGGTTGCATCTCATGAAGAAGAACGATGAAAGAAAAAACTTAATTTCTTGCAAAATTTTAGATCTGGAACCCTAGATTTTGATTGATTGTGATGCTTGTTTTTGTTATTTAGATATGAAAAATATTTTCAAATCTAAATTAGAACTTTTGTGATGCATGCATAATCTAAAAACTGTGAAACCTGCTGTTGTATGCCTATTGAGTCGACTCAGTGTCCTAGTGGGTCAGCTCAGTTTGTGACTAAACCAACTAAGTTGTCAAACAGAGGACAACGGTTTCTATTCATCACAGATTAGTCGGCTCAGCCCTATGATTGAGCCGACTCATTGTACTGAGCTGACTTAAGTCTAGGGTGAGTCGACTCAGTTTCGTGAATAGATTTTTTTGTACGTGATACAATGCAATGTGATCTAAATTATTTAGACATAAGACCCATAAATTTAATTGAGAATTAAGATATGAAATTAAACAAATCTAAAAAATTATGAATTCAAGATCTAAGTCAATTTCATAATATATGGGTTCAGGATGTGGGTAGCTCAATTAGGTCTAGTTTGAGCCATTGATTAAATCGAATTAAATGTTGATTAGAAGGAGATCAAATGTTCTCATGACCAACCCAAGTAGTTATATGTTTGGTCAGATCGATTAACAACCATATATTATCGATCAACTTGAGATCTAATTTAGCTCAGTGGTTTGAGCTTAGGTCAATAAGCTAACCTGATCAATTCTAATCAACTAATTTAGTATCTAAGGTAAGTATATAGATGATGGTTCTTTAATTAGTTCTGTTGTCTGACATGATCAATTTGTTGGTGTCTAAGAAAAGCAACAGAGGGATTCCCACACATCTTAACTTACTTGGCCATTTTGAGAGATTATGTTTTGTATTAGGTTAACTTATTGAACTCGAGCTAGCCCATGCCACTAAATTAATCATAACCGTTATGACTAATTAAGAAAAAGACCTAAACCAAAATTTTTGAATAAAATATTAAGTCTAGCGATCTTCTACCATTGTAGTTGTGCGGGCCTTTTTCGGGGTTGCTTGTTCTCAGTTGGATACAGTGGTTCCGTTACACTAAAAAGATGCAACCATGACTATTAGGCATGAGATGCTGTGGAGTGGAGATGGATTGGGCTCAATATTTTAGATACGATGAGAGTCCCAATAATGGATCAATTTCGTGCAAACGGTAGATCTGACTTAACTAAGGAATAGGCCAATATTTCGAATACGATGAGATTTCATAAATTAGAGATCGGAGATGACTGCATCATATTTGAAGAAATATTAGATAAATATTATCCACTTATTGATTGACCCATCACTAATAATTGTTAGGTGAGGTGGTGAGCCATTCGGTGAGTTCGCAGCACCCATTAGAAATCTTTGATCACGGAAGTTTTTCTTTCTTTATCTTGAGACTGTGGAGATCTAAGAAAAATAGTGAGTGTCCATATTTATTTTTAAAATAAAATTTTTAAAATAAATTGGTTAAGTCAATTACAAAATCTAACTAGAAACTTTGACTCTCTATGAAACAATGTCTGCTTCAAATCTTCTAGTTAAAATTCTAGAAACCAATAGGTTGATAGGATCAAATTTTAAGGATTAGCTTCAAAACTTAAAAATAATTTTGAGTTCTAAGAAATTGGCCTATGTCCTGGATCAGGACCTTCCTCCTCTTCCAGTCCATCTGATCGCTGATTAAAGAGCGTCTCATGAGAAGTGATTGGATGATGACAATAAGGTTAGGTGCTATGTGTTGGCGTCAATGTTAAATAAATTACAATGCCAACACGAAAATATGAGGACTACCAGGCAAATGCTGGCTCACCTACAAGAGTTGTATGGTGAATAGAATCATGCAGCTTACTCCAAAGTATCCAAGCGACTCTTCAAAGCAAAAATACATGATAGACAGTCAATTCATGATCATTATTTGATAATGATCAAGGATCTCGAAGAGCTTGAGAAGCTCAAGATGTCCATGGATAAGAATTTGTAGGGTGATTTGATTCTGCAGTCTTTGACTAATTCATATGGATAGTTTATTGTAAACTTCCATATGAATAAGATCCAGTGCACTATCTACGAGTTGGTAAATATATCGGTTACAACTGAGAAAATTTTAAAGAGTTTAAGGAGCTCTGTACTTGCTATGGAGCAGACTTCTTTCAAGAGAGAGTCTACTGAAAAGAAAAAAAAAATCATGAAGAAATAGAAGATGGAGAGCAAGAAGAAGGAGAAAAAGGTGGTTCCAAAGAAAATGGCCGTTGATAAAAGAAAATGTTTTCATTATAATACTGACGACCACTGGAAGTGGAACTGCCCGGCTTACCTGGTGACCTTGAAGAACAAAAAGAAAGGTGGACCTTCTGAAGGTATGCTAGTCATAAAAACAAACCTTACAATTTCTTCTGCATCCAGTTGGGTGCTTGACTCTAGATCTAGTGCTCATTTGTGTACTTCTTTATAGGGTCTTGAGAATAGCAGGAGGTTGAGAGATAGAGAAATGATCCTACACATCGAAAATAGAGCAAAAATTACTGTTGTGGCCATGGGAACGTACCCTCTGTAACTACCATTAGGGAATATTTTGATTTTGAGAAACTGTTACTTTGCACCTGCTGCGAGCAAAAATCTAATTTCTATATCTTGTTTAACATAAGAATACTATGTAATTAGTTTCTTTAAGGACCATTGTACTATTTATTTGAAAAATAATAAAGTTGGAAATGATTTCCTGATCAATGGTCTTTTTCAGTTACATGTTATTGTATCTGTTAATTATATCGAGCAAAATGTAAATGCTATAGGTTCTAAACATCTTAGAGATAATATAAATGAAAAGTACTGGTGGCACCTAAGGCTAAGTCACATTATAGAAGATAGGATTAACAGATTGAAGAAAACTAGACTATTGAGTCTGTTGACTTTCGAGTCATATCTGGTTTGTGAATCATGCTTTCAAGATAAAATAATCAAGCTGCCCTTTGTGGGATATGGGGGAAGGACCACATAGTTACTTGCTCTGGTGCATTCTGATGTTTACATCCCATTCGATATGTCGATGAAATGAGATTTTGTCTACTTTATTATCTTTATCGATGATTTTTTATGATATGGATATGTGTATCTTATGTGTCATAAGTCTGAAGTCTTTAAAAAATTCAAAGAATTCAGACATGAAGTGAAAAAATAAATCGAAAAGCTTCTTAAGGCTCTTCGATCAGATCGAGGAGGTGAATACCTTAATAAAAAAATTTTAGATTATCTCAAAGAACATGGAGTTATCTTATAGTGAACTCCATCTGGAATACCTCAACTCAATGGAGTTTCAGAATGAAGAAATCGGATCTTATTAGATATAATCTATTCCATAACAAGCTTCACTGACCTTCCTGATTTTCTTTGGAGACATTGTATTTTGACTGCCATATATATACTGAATAGAGTTCAATCTAAAATTATTCCTACCATAACATATGAGATGTGACGTGGTAAGAAATCAAATCTGAATCATCTCAAGATTTGGGATTGTCCGATCCATGTCAAATAACAACAGACAGATAAGTTAGAAAGCAGGTCCCTAGAGCTTGTTTTATTAGATATCCTAAAGAATCGTTAGGATACTATTTCTATCTTCTAGAAGACCACAATGTGATTGTGAGTCAACATGCAGTCTTTCTTGAAAAATAGTTTATTCAGAATTGAGGTATGAGAAAAAAATTAGGCTCGAGGAAAAAGTCTCTAAAGAGCAATGAGCCTTGAAACCTGAGAAACTCATTCAGTCTGAGCCGATCCACACACTTCCTCCACCTCATAAGTCTAGTAGATTTTTTCGTCCTCCTGAGAGGTATTTAGGTATTGTCTCAGAGGACATAAAGGAAATATTCCTTATAAAAAATAGGATACATGGAGATGACCCTAAAATCTATAATGAAGTGATATTAGATATCGACTCCGAGAAGTGGTTAGACGCAATGAAGTCAGAAATTGACTCGATGTATTCAAATCAAGTCTGGATCTTGGCAGATTCACTTAAAGGTATTGTATCTATTGGGTGTGAATAGATCTTCAAGAGAAAGATAAGAGCAAATAGAAAGGTGGAGACCTCTAAAGCTAGGCTCATGATGAAAGGGTATAGTCAACGCAAAGGCATTGATTATCAGAGAACTTTCTCGCCTGTGACAATGCTTAGTTGGCTCATTTCCTATTTTTTCTCTTTAAACTTATCCATACTTGGCGCAGAATTTTTGGAAAGGGATTAGTAGAGCACACACCTCCTTTCTCCCTTGGAATGTCCTTATGTGCTTGCCACATGAAATTGTGTGGAAAAATGAGAGGGGCACACACCCCCTCTCTAATTTCAACATGAGGAAGAGGTAGAGAGGGCACATGCCCCCTCTCTCTCTTGCTAAGAAAAGGATAAGTGGTTGTCAAGTGTTGGCACCCACTTTCCTTTCCTTTTTTGGGGTGATTACATTCCATTTGGGCTAGTTTATCTTAGGAAGAAAATCAAAATAAAAGGAAGAATTATTATATGATAATATTCATCCTTTTAAATCTCGATTGAATTTGAATTTGAACTTATGAATGGGTTCTATTTAAGAGATTTCTTCTTAGGTTCAAGCGTTACATGAAAATCTGATTTTCATATACCCTCCTCTTGTCTTCATGCCTACTCTCCCTCTCCACTCTATCTAATACCCAAGAGTTGGGTGGCTACATTCCCACGTACCTAAAGTTGTTAGGAAAATCCCTCTTGTGCCAAGAAAGTCTCAACGATTGAGATCAAAGGAAGGAGATCAAAGGTTGATCCAGAAAGGCTCTCGAGAAGGTTGATCCGAAGTTGATCTCGGTGGATATCTGTAGAGGTCGGGCACTTACGTGGCTCAACCAGCAAATCTTTTTCAGATCTATATTTTTTAGATTGTAGTGTTCATCTATCCGTACAAGGTGATGAGAGCACCCCTCTTTTTTTACATGATGACTTTTATTTTATATGCTAATATAAAATGTGCTTAATATATCTAGTTTAGATCTATGTCTGGTGTGCTGGATCGGCAAAAATTTTTTGAATTCCACTACCTCTGATCCGTACCACCGGTGTGCCACCTGATCCTTCAAAATATATATACAAAAACTAAAATCTAAAATTTCATTAATTATATCTATTAGTAAATTATATTTACAATGCAACTAAGTTCAAAACTCAATACCTGAGTGTGGGTCGATCTTCACCGCAGTTGAGGATCGTGGACTTGCAGTTGCTTCTAGCCATACAGACGTTTGACCTACACAGGTATCTACACAAGGCTTTTGATCCGATCAGAGATTTGACGAACTTTTTGGGGTGCTAGCTTCCTTGCAGAGTTTACTCTTGATGGCTGATCGAGCTCCTTCTTCAAATCACTCGGACTCTCATAGATGAGAAGAAGGACTGGAGGAAGAAGAGGTAGAGGTAGAAGGTAAAGAGGAGAAACCCTATTTCTCTCTTTGTTTTTCTCTCTTCCAAACCCCACACTAAGGAAGTAACCCACACCCAAAGACCTCATGCTTACCACTTTTTTATTTTCTTTTCTCATGATAAAACTCTTCCAATCACTCTCAGATCTCTGATGCACATCCAAAAGAAGCCCATTTATTTTTGGCATCCAAAAGGGGTGGATAAGAAGAGATAAGATTAGGTGTAATTTAATTTGAATTCAAAAACAATTCAAACTTGAATTCAAAATTCTAGTTGAATTTAAATCCAAACTTAAACTAACCCAATCCTAATCCAAAAGAGAAAAGGGGGGGCATGGAACAAGATTTGGTGTGAGATTTTTCACGCAAAAAAAACAAAGGTGGCATGACATTCTTCTGGCATGGAGATAGGGGTTGGCGCTAGGGAGAAGTCCAAACTAAATTGGACTCTTATTTGATTCAGTTTGGTCCTCATCCAAATCTTATTTGGTTAGACCTAAATAGATGAGTGAACCTAATCCAATTAGGCATCTAATCATCTCAATTAAATCTTAATCCAATCAAAAATTAATTAAATTTAAATCCTAATAAAATCAAAAATTAATCTCTCTTAGCAATTAGGTTATCTTATAACCTAATCAGGTCAAATCTCATTAAATCCTATTCAATTAGACTTGATCCGAACCTCATTGCTCAATCAAATTAAGCTAATTAGCAATCTAATTACTAATTAATTCTCCTATAATTCACTAACTATTAGTAAATTATTTTATTACAACTTTTACATAAGGTTAATCATTAATCGTATTGACAATTATATCCTTCAATGATTCATAATCGTTAATCAATCATCTGATCAGATAGAAACCTCTATTGTATCTGACCCCATAAGTTCGAATACTAAATCAATAGTATAGAAATTAATTTTTGTACTAATCAAAGTGATCATCTAGTAATGATATCTGATATCCGGATAGATCAAATTATTGCAAAGCAACATTCAAGAATCTTGGCATATAATTACCGTATAATTCATTCCTTTGACCCACAATGCTCAGGATGACCTCAAGAGTTTAGACTGTCAACTTTTAATCAGTTCATTCGTATTGTGTTTCAACTTTATAAATCCTGTAACTAATCACATGGATTATCTAGACCAAGATTTTATTAAATTGAAATACAGTGAAGTATTATGTCCAATAACTTGAAGCGGTCAATTCCATCTTGACTCACACATAGATTTTGTAAGTACTTGACTGTGTCCAAAAATCTTCTATCATTGTATTAGAAATACAGGTAGTCCGACACCAAAGTATAATGAGTTGCTTGCAAGTCACCGTGGTGATCTCAAATTGGAGGGACACTTATACCCATATCCTTCACGAGTAGCTCTTGATAGTAGAGCACTCCGCAGTTGAGTCACGTTCAGTAAAATATACTCTTATATTTTACCTGCATGCCATATCAGTGTCTCCACACTCCTTAGTTATGAGGACAACTAATCCATATGGCATATAACGACTTATACTTGATAAGCATTATCATCCTATTAATAACTTATCATTTGGTTATGAATAAGATTTAAGAATTATACGATAATTTTTTTTTATTGAATATTTAATAGTTCTAAAGACTTCATCATAATAACAAGAGTTCTATAAGGAAGATGCATAATATGATGAGCTGCCAAATAATTTTTATTAATATAATTCATATATAATTTTATTTATAAAGAGCACAATCATCTACAGTTAGACAATTAGCTTTAGGACAATTCCTAACAACTCTTATTTGGACTAAAGTCAATCAGAACAGTATCTAATATCCATCTTCTACTTGTGATTATCGAACTCTTTGATTCCAAGGATTTTAGTAAATGGGTTAGCCAAGTATTCCTTTCCATCGATCTTCAGAAGCCCGATGTCATTTCGATCAACAATCTCGATAGCGATGCAGAATGTATTTGATTCTCTGATGGAATTTGGATTCTTTAACTTGAGCTATGGCTCCAGTACTATTACAATACAGTAGATAGAACCTTTAATGGAGGGTGTCACTCCTAGCTCGTTGAAGAACTTCGAAACAACTTTTTTGGCAGCGTCGGATGCCGCAAATACTTCACCTCACATATAGAATCAACTATAGTATATTATTTGAAATTTTTTCAATATATTGCTCCACCATTTAGGATAGATACATAATCAGACACACTTTTGCTACCATCATAGTCTGACTGAAAACTATAATCTGTATATCCCATAAGTTTTAAGTCAATATCTCCATAAATGAGCCATTGATCCTTAGTATTTCTTAAATACTAAAAGATTGTCTTTACAACTTTTCAATAGTTCTCATTCGGATTAGACTGATATCTACTCACTACCCTAATAGGCCACATCTGATCTTGTACATTTATGGCATACATGATAGATCCTACTATCGAGGCATATAGAATTCTACTCATATACTCTCTCTCTTATGAGGTTGTCGGATAATCTTTCTTAGAGAAATTAATTTCTTTGTCTATCGGTAGATAGTCCTTTTTGAAATTTGTCATGCTGAACCATTTTAGCACGGTATCAATGTACGTGGATTTAGGTAATCCAGGCAACCTTTCAGATCTATCTTTATAAATCTTTATCTCTAGGATGTAGGATGCTTCTCCCAAATCCTTCATGAAGAATTGAGATGACAGCCATAATTTTACATCCTGCAATGTAGGGATATCATTTCTAATTAAAAGAATATCATCCACATACAATACAAGAAATATGACTATAGAATCATGATAAATAGTATATTTTTATATTTATTGAAGGTATTTTTGATAATTTATGGTGCTAACATCTTCTTAAAAATTCTAATTTCATGAATTTATTGAATTTTTCTAAAAAATAAAATGATTTTGAAAAAAATATAAAATTAGATATATTTATAAAAAAATAGATATTAATTTAATTGAGTAATTTAAGTACTAAAATGAAGAGAAATTTTTGAGAAATTTAATGCATATTTTTTTCAATTTTTCAGGAGAAAATCAGAGCAAAAACGGAGCTAAAATATCCTAAAAAACAAAGAAAATAGCCTCCGATGTACGGTGGATCGGTAGGTCGGTCCACAGAGCCAGGGCGCGGTCCACAGGAATAGTTACGTGGTCCACAGGCGCGGTTCACAGTGAGAATAAGATCTTGGGCGGATCCAATGGTTGAGATTCAATCCGACCCAGATCCAACGGTTCAGACTCGTTGCCGACTTTGAATAGGACTCTTTTGCGCGATCCGATGGCCCAGAAGTAATCCATCACGCGATCCAACAGCTGTTATCGCTCCCGACTGTGTTAAGGACTCTTTTGCGCGATCCGATGGCCAGAACTTAATCAGAACCCAGATCCAACGGCTGACATTTGATCCGACCATGATAAAGATTATAACTCTGATTTTTGAGCAGATCTGGGCGGTCCGAAGCTGATCCGATGGTCAGGAATATTCCTAAGGAGATTTATACGATTTCTAAGGGTTTTAGGACTCCTTTTCCTACCAAAAAATCATGAAAAATTCATCTATAAATAGAGGGTCCGGGAATAAGCTTTGGGGAGCAAAAAAATTGAGTAGAGAGTGTAGAAAAAAATAGAGAAAAAAAATAAAATAGGTTTAGGGATCCAAGAAAAAGAAGGAGAAAAGTTGGTTAGCTCTATAGAGTACGATGGAAGACGGAGAGGTCATCAACCATCTTCCCGACGAGGCTTGGTTGATCAACTTCAGATCCTTGTTACAGTTTTATTTTTTATTTTATTTTATTATTCCTTTTAAATTTCTTGTACTTGAATTTCAATTTCAATTAATGCAAAATTTATTTTCCTACACTTTAAATTTCTGTCTTTTATTTTTTGCACGTAGATGCTAGGATCTAATTAGTAGATCTTAGTACCAATTTATTTTTATACTTTTTAAATTTTTATTATTTATTTTTATTGCAAGTAGATGCTAGGATCTAGTTAGTAGATCTTAGTATCCGATTTATTTTTCGCACTTTTAATTTTTGTTTCTGACTTAAATTACTTTCTCCAAAATTTTATTTTCTTTTTGTAAAATTAAAAATTTCAAATCAAAATCCTACTTTCTCTGTGGATTCGACCCGACTCACTACATTCTATATATTTTTAATTTTTATTGAAGTTAGAATTTGATTGATAATCACGGTGTCTTAATGACAGCATCTTGATCCTATCAATTTTTGATGCCGTTGTCGAGGAAGGCACCAATTTTTATATTTCATTTTTTTGATTTTCTTGTGACTATTGCTTACTAACTTTTTTTATCTTTTTGCAAAAAAAAATTCAAAAATTCAAAAAAAAAGGGGAAGATAGAAAGCTTCCAAGTTGGTGAGATCAATCCTAACCCTAGCCTTAACTATTTTTTTTAGTATTAATTACTATTTTTTTTAATTAATCTAAAATTTATCCACATAAACCTAATAAAAATTGTATGACAAGAGTAGAAACTTAATTTTTAGTAGCATTCATCATTGTAGATTTATTTTTGATGATTGCTGGAGACAAGGTAAGCTTTCAAGTTTTATTAGTTTCATGCATCTAATTTAGTTGCATAGAACTCTTTGTTTGAAATTGGTTGTACATATTCATCTCAAATCAATTTAAGGGTAACACCCATAACAAGATAAGGTAGAGATTTCATCACCCTCCTTTGGCCCAAAAACAACCAACCAGCATCCCACATTAACCCAAACCTAACTAAAATCAAGTAGACATTGACCCCTAGGATCAATTGAGTTCAGTTTGAGAAGAGTGGTGAAGTCAAGTGCAAAGTAAGTTCGAACTCACTCCTGAAACTAGTGTCTAAGGCTAGAGGTTACAAAGGCTCTGCCTAAGTGGACTCGTGGTTATTTAGTTGGTTCCGTTAGCTTACCTGACCAATTCAATTGGTGTCTAAGACAAGCAACGGGGGGACCCCCACGATCTCACCTCTTACCTGGCTAGTTGAAAAAAGTGAGAACAAACCCAATTTGTATCTAGACTAAGCCACTCTACATCAAACTGTTAGGTCTAAGAAATCCATAGGTGTCTAGGTTTAACTATTTGCTAACTTGATTGCAATTAACACTTAACCATAACTAATTCTTCTCATCTTACGTCTTTAGGTCTAAGACTTTTTTTTAAGGATCTCACCTTTAGAACTTTTCTTTTTCTTTCTTTTCTCTTCTTTTTCTCCTCCTTCTTCTTTAAAAAAAAAAATCTTAACAACACACATAATAGGGTTTGCACTAATACATGCACGATATAATTTTTTCTGACCTAGTTGAACCTAATTCTGAAATTGAACGACTGATCCATGCTAAACACGATAATCAAATGGCTAAAAATTCTAAGAACCATCTAGGCAGATGAAGGAATATTTTATTCCTTCTACATATAATCCATCGATGTTTCCATCATTCTATGGGATCAAATATTCTAACTCTAGTCCTGAGGTCGATTTGAACCTAATAGCCCAAAGATTAGATAAAATCAATCTTCTTGCCCAGAAATTTGATCAGTTCCTAGCATTAGGTCAACAATCTCCTGCACAATACATACCACCACCTAATTATCAGGAGATTTATTCTATCTGTGCTAGTCCGGCCCATCATGTGAGCAAATGTCCCACGGCTGCACAGTTTCCACTTTTCATTCAAGAACAAGTTCAAACTGCTCAAGGTTACTCCAATCCTGTCAATAACCCATTCTTAAATACATATAACCAAGATTGGAGGAACCATCCTAATTTTTCTTGGAGATCCCAACAGACTCAGACTCAAATTTTTTTTTTGCAAAACTTTCAGAGTAGGCCTCAATACCAAAACTATGCCTATAATAGTGGTCAGCCTAGTCAGCCTACTCAACCATCCTATTACAATCAGCCGTCATACCCACCTCCTCAACAGACTAATCTAGCTGATGATAGATTGAACCAACTTCAACAAATGATTATGACCCAACAGCAATCCCTCACCAGGCTAGAAGCACAAATAGATCAATTAATGAATCTACCATGAGGAGAGAACTAGGTCAATTACCAAATGAACCAATATCGAATTTTGAAAATGACCCACCCATCCACCAACTACCTGGACCAAGTCATCAATCCAATGTCCCACCTAAGAATCTTCAATTTGAAAGTGACAATGCAATTTCTGAGCTTAAAAGTGAAAAGATTCTTAATGACCTATACCAAGATCAGGTGAGTGAGGCTAGTATTGATGCTAGCCAAAATATGAATTTAGAAGAAAAAGTTAGTACTGAAGCTAACCCAATAGAAGAACTTGAGCTTAGTACTGATGCTGATCTAAGTGAAGAAAAGAAGAGAGAGGATGAGTTACCCAAGCTATATTCACCAAAAGTTCCATTCCCTTCAGTCCCAGAAGCTGGTTCTTCCACTTTAAAATTACCTCCTCCAGAACTAAAATTACCCTTGGTCACATCTGAGTACACATGTTTAAAATCAAAAGACACCCTTTCAGCACTCATTACTTCAAACTTAACTCCTAACCCAAAAACTCAATTCATGAGCATTTTAGAAGAACAAATAGGAGAAATTCTCAACAAACAAGGGTCTGTGAATAGGTTTGTGAATTATCTTTCTAAAATTAAAAATAGAGATGTGAAATACTTTCTTAAGATTGGCAACAAACTACTGAAATTTATTATAGACCATCTTTCTGAGATTGGCAATCCAAAATCATTGAAATTTGTCAATCCAATATTCGACACGAGATAGGTGAGAGAATCTTCATATAGTCTGGCTGAAGACGGTAAACTTAGCACTTCCTGGGAGGCAACCCAGTTTTCAATTTCTGCTTTTGTCTTTGCTTTCTTTTGTATTTTGTTTAGGATAATCAAGTCTTGCTTTGTGTCTTTTGTAGGGATCTGAAAATAATATTGACTAAGTTGGGGAGAGAATTAGTTTTGAAAAGACTTATAGATCAGGTGATATCTCTCTTTTTCTTTCTTTTTACATACACCGTTCATTTTTCCTACTCCATTGAGGACAATGTCGATTAAGTTAGGGGGAGAATAAAATTTTTTAAATCCTCAAGTAAGTTAGTATTTAGTATTTAAGCATCTGATTATACTTAAGAATTTAGTTAAACCAAGCATTTTTAAAAAAATTGATGTACAGATCAGAGAGTTTGTGAGATATTAAGGGATCAAGTATTAAGAAAACTCAATAAAGAGTTAAGTTTAGAACTTAAACAGTTTTCTTTGAGCATTTCTAAATTTTTCTACCAGCATCAAAGGAGAGTTTACTTTCTATGGGTTTGTGTAGAGTAACTATATATTTCTTCATATATTTAAAAAAAAAAATTTTCAAGTACTTCATGTTGAGTAACCGGGCCTCTTTGCCTAAGCAAGCATTAAGTTTCGCGTCAAAAGGTATGAAGGGCAAAGAAGCTTTGTTGTAAAGCTAGTTTTAACTCGTAGCCTGTTTGATTCGAGCAAGTAGGTTCGAGGGGTATTTTATATCTAGTACCCTAAAGCCATCTGGTTTGGGAGTCATTGACTGAAAACTCACTACATGGGTCAAACAGAAAGCTTAAGGGGTTAAGACACTCAATAGCGGTACAATGTTAAAAAATAATAATAATAAAAAAAATCAATCAATAAATGAAGGACAGAAGTAACAATATACTTGTCCATATGAAAGTTAATAATTTGGAGATAAAGATAGAGATAATTTGGAAAAGTTTAGAAAAAGTTTAGTGTTCTTAGTTTAACTCTCATATTGACTAGTATTAATACCCCAATGATATATCTCATTTACACTCTACTGAATATCAATGGTCTTTTGAAAATTATTTGGTGAAATTCAAAACTTTAAGTTAAACGGTACTTAATTTTAAATTCTTTCTTTACTCGAGGACGAGCAAAGTTCAAGTTGGGGAGTGTGATAAGTAGTATATTTTTGTATTTATTGGAGATATTTTTGATAATTTATGGTGCTAACATCTTCTTAAAAATCCTAATTTCATGAATTTATTAAATTTTTCTAAAAAATAAAATAATTTTAAAAAAAATATGAAATTAGATATATTTATAAAAAAATAGATGTTAATTTAATCGAGTAATTTAAGCACCAAAATGAAAAAAAAATTTTGAAAAATTTAATGCATATTTTTTTTAATTTTTCAGGAGAAAATCAGAGCAAAAATGGAGCTAAAATACAAAATAGCCTTCGGTATACGGTGGACCGGTCGGTCGGTCCACAGAGCCAGGGCGCGGTCCACAGGAATACTTACGTGGTCCACAGGCACGGTTCACAGTGAGAATAAGATCTTGGGTGTGATCCAACGGTTGAGATTCAATCCGACCCAGATCCGACGGTTCAGACTCGTTGCCGACTTTGAATAGGACTCTTTTGCGTGATTCGACGGCCCAGAAGCAATCCATCACGCGATCCAACGGCTGTTATCGCTCCTGACTGTGTTAAGGATTTTTTTGTGTGATCTGACGGCCAGAACTTAATCAGAACCCAGATCCAATGGCTGACATTTGATCCGACCCTGATAAGGATTATAACTCTGATTTTTGAGCAGATCTGGGCGGTCTGAAGCTGATCCGACGGCCAGGAATATTCCTAAGGAGATTTATACGATTTCTAAGGGTTTTAGGACTCCTTTTCCTACCAAAAAATCATGAAAAGTTCATCTATAAATAGGGGGTCCGGGAATAAGCTTTGGGGAGCAGAAAAATTGAGTAGAGAGTGTAGAAAAAAAATAGAAAAAAAAATAAAATAGCTTTAGGGACCCAAGGAAAAGAAGGAGAAAAGTCGGTTCGCTTTACAGAGTACGACGGAAGATGGAGAGGTCATCAACCATCTTCCCAACGAGGCTTGGCCGATCAACTTCAGATCCTTGTTATAGTTTTATTTTTTATTTTATTTTATTATTCCTTTTAAATTTCTTGTACTTGAATTTCAATTTCAATTAATGCAAAATTTATTTTCTTGCACTTTAAATTTCTGTCTTTTATTTTTTGCATGTAGATGCTAGGATCTAATTAGTAGATCTTAGTACCAATTTATTTTTATACTTTTTAAATTTTTATTATTTATTTTTATTGCAAGTAGATGCTAGGATCTAGTTAGTAGATCTTAGTACCTGATTTATTTTTCGTACTTTTAATTTTTGTTTCCGACTTAAATTGCTTTCTCCAAAATTTTATTTTCTTTTTGTAAAATCAAAGATTTCAAATCAAAATCCTGCTTTCTCTGTGGATTCGATCCGACTCACTACTTTCTACATATTTTTAATTTTTATTGAAGTCGAAATTTGATTGATAATCACGGTGTCTTAACGACAGCATCTTGATCCTATCAAACCATTAGCCCATTTATAGATGCAAGGCTCCTCTCCATTCTTAACGAATCCATATGTTCTGATCGTTTTATCAAAATGCATGTTCCAACTTCATGATGCTTGCTTCAATCCATATATGGATCTCTAAAACTTGCATACCTTTGATTTATCTATGGATGTGAACCTTTTAGGTTATATCATATACACCTTTTCATCCAACTCTCCATTTAGAAAAGCCATCTCTGGTGGGATTTGGATGTGCAACGAAAATGGTTTTAATTTTTAACATGCATCAATAATTAAAAACAAGCAATCCAAACCCCAGTACCTAAAATCACCTTGATGTATTCAATCAAACACAAATCATATAGCATACAAATGTGAGCAGAAATGTTATACCACACATGATGATCTGAATCACTGACTAAATGGTATCCTTAACACACCCAAACGTGTGCCTTCCAATGGTGATCTACATGGATTTCGATCAAGGACTCACCCCAATTTGAATTTGCTGAATTTTCTTCTCAAGAAAATCAGCAGCAGCTCCATTCAATGTATCACCAACTGTTGTTGATTTTCTTCACTCCTTTCTTCCCTCTCTTGGACTTATTAATCCACGTCTCTCAGCCTCTTTGCTGTCCAACATTTGGACATAAGGAACCCACACCCAAGGCCAATGGAATCAGCTATTTTCAGCCCAAATCCTAATTCAAATAAAAATCATGAAAGCTGTCAAACACCTTCCAACTGCCCAACTGTTAGGTGACAAAATCTGGGGCACCAAAACATTTTTTCCATGTAAGGTGGAAGAGTCCTTCTCTCAGAAGGACTTCTCTTCTAGGGGCACCGATTTCCTCCTTGCGTGAACAACTTCACAAGTGAAGAATGGGAAAGAGTCACACTCTTTTGGGCTTTCTTATTGGCATAGATTTTGGAGTCATGAACACCTTTCTTTTTTTTTTTTTTTTGGCATGGAGTTCCTTTCTGGTGTCCAACTCTTGGACACTAGATATCTCTTAGGAGTGACAAAACTAAAGGGCGTTAAGCCTCTTCACATGGAGAATAGACTCATGAAAAAACCACTTGCTATTTTAAGCATGGAGTTTCCAACATGTTGGGAAATGTGTTCCAAAAAGCCAATCGTCAAGCTGTTGACGGTTGAGCAACCAAGTATTGTAATTGATTTGTTAATAAATAAAATATATTTAGTATTTTCATCATAAGCTTTCATCTTCTAATGAACTCCGTTGTTATGATGAAGTCCTTAGAACTATTTAGATTCGATAAAGAGAGGATTTATCGATTAGTCCTTAAAACAGTTCATGACCAAATGATAGGCTGTTAATAAGGACGACAGCTTCTATCGAACATAGGTCGCTGTAGGCCATATGGGTTGGTTGTCCTCTTAACCAAAGAGTGTGGAGACACTAGTATGGCATACAGGTGAGATATACTGGTACATCATCATTGAACGTGACCAACTCCAGAGTATTCTGCTGTCGAGAATGTCTCTGATGGGATATAGGTATAAGTATCCCTTAGACCTGAGATCGCCTCAGTGACTTGCAAACAACTCACTGTGCTTTGGTGCTGGACTAACTGAATTTCTAATTCAGGGATGGAAGGCTTCTGGGCACAGTCAAGTACTTGCGAAGTCAGAGTGTGATCGAGATGGGATTGACCACTCCAAGAGTTGGAGAAGAATGAGTCGCTGTATTTCAATTTAGCAAACCCTTGGCCAGGGTAATCCATCAGATGGATTTGATATTTTGAAATACAATGTGGACAACCTGATCAGAGTTGACAGTTGAACTCTAGGGTGTTCTATGATCATTTTGGTCAAGGGGATGAATTATATAAAAACTATATCCACATGGGTTCTAAGGATGTTGTTCTACACATTCGACCTATCCGATCGTCGGGTACCATTGCTAGATGGTTACTTGATCAATGATTAAGAATCGTTCTAGGGTTAAATGATCAATACGATTGATATTTAATACAGTGCAAGTGTTGCAGGAGGATCGATTAGCAATTCGATTACTAATTATCTTAATTTGATTAAGCCAATGGGCTGAGATTAAGTTTAATTAAATATAATTTAATTAAATTTGATTTGAACTTGATTGGATCAAGTCCAAATGGTTTATTGGATAAGCCAAGTGCAAGGAAAAACTAGTCCTAGTTCAACTAGGACTTGGGTCAATCTAATTTCTAATTTGATTAAAAAATTAAATTAGATTTAAATCTAATTTAATCTAATTAAATTAGGTTCTTAATTGGGTTAAGATCTATTTTAATTGGGTTGATCTAATTTTGGTTTGATTTGATTTGAGAAACTAAATTAAAACAAGTCATAAGATAGAATCCTAGTAAGACTAGGATTCCACCTTGCGCCACATAAGCCTTCCTCACGCCCTCTCTCTCATTCAATGCCAATCTTCTCTTATTTTGTGTGACAAAAGCCCTCTCCCAGGTCTCTCCCATGTTCACAAAAGGTTTTCTCTTTTCTTTCTTACACGGAAGGTGGTTTGGATCAAATCAAAGAGGAATAAGTTTGGATTTCGAATTCTATGAGATAGAGTTTTAGAAATCCAAAACTCTTTCAATTTTGCATCGAATTTATCCAAATTTTTTTTAAAATTTTTATGATTTTTAGGGTACATATTGTACATGCTTTGCTGGTAATCCATACATAAAAATAAGGAAGAGGTGCTCAAGAGTTGGGCGCCCCTTATCTTGCCATGTTTGGATAAGCCTTGACTAGGTATTTGACCTAGACAAGGACTCTATCATATCTCTCTATATAAAATGAGTTTCTTCATAAAATTTTTGAAAAAGATAGAGATTTGAGAGACCTTTGGGCCATCCAAAAATCAAAGAGAAAGACCTTTGGGTCGTGGATATATAATAGACACAAGTTAGGTGTCTAGAGAGAGAAACGAGAAGAAGAAGAGGGTCTTCTTCTAGGGTTGTTTGTTTTCATATCTTTCCTCCCTCCATCTTGAGTTTTTTGTGAGCATCTCAGATCTGAAACTCCTTCTCCTACTTTTCATCTTTGGAAGAGTCCAAATCAAGAAGAAGGAGGCACCTGATCAACCATCAAAGAAGGATCAGCGCAGTACTAGCATACTGTGCTGATTTCCTGAAGCAAGACTTTTGATCGAGATTCGTGGGCTCGTGTGGATGACTCCTAGAGACCGGACGTGTGTGCAGCTTGCAACATCATCCTCAAGCTCGGATCAGTGAGGTTAGAATGTCTAACTTGCAAGGTAATAGATCTGATCTATTGTTTAATACATACATTAGATGTAGTATAGAAACATGTTGATATGATCAACATGTAGTTCATGCTATATTTATATATTTTAATTTTTGATTTAATACTATGTAATAATCATATAATAAAATCTTAAATCTAAAAATTTTTTAATTTTAAAAAATAAATTTTGATTTATTTTAGTCTTCCGCTGTATGATCTTGAAAAAGTTTCAAGATCTAATCCTGAAACCCTAGATCTGGTTCCTACAATTGGTATCAGAGCCTAGGTTCTTTGTTACATGATTATTTATACATACTTAGATTATTTTATAGATTAGATCTAATTTATAATCTGATTATTAAATCTGAAATCAAAATTTTAGATCAATCACGAACTGCAAGGTTGTCCTGCTGTAAGGTTTACCCCTTATAGTGCAAAGGTTGTCCTAATTTGTGTAGATCTATCTTTAATCATAAATTTGTTAGATATGATCTAGATTAAATTTATGATTTATTAGATTTAAAAAATATTTAAATCTAAAATAAAATCTCTTTGTTAATAATTTTTGTGCAAAGAAATTGTTTAAAGTTGAAATTATTTCAATTACATGAACTTGTTTAGATTTGATCTAAAGTAGTTTCATGTTATTTCACTTGCATCTTGATTATGAATCAAATATGCAATATGGTTGGTAGAATCATATTGTAAAATTATTTTACAAATATAAAAATTATTTTTTTTGAAAAGTCGAACCCAATCCTCAACCCAAAACTTAATTAAGAATTAAGAAGTTGTTTGATTAGGTTCTAGGATTGTGAATTGAAGAACCTAAGACATAAACCATAACACATTGGGTTAATGGGTTAGTGAAAATTAGGTCCATTAATTGGGTTAGACCTATGGTTGATTAAAGATGGACTTAATTAGAGAATTGACTAAATCTAATCAATTGTTGTCTTAGATTAGGTCAAAGATTCTCTAGATCAATTACAATAGTTGTAGTTGGTCAAGCCCATATCTTTAACGAGAACCAAATAGACTTGATTCTTGGCTAAGCGGTCTAGCATGAATTGTTAGGTTGATCTAATCGAAACTAATTAAATCAGTTGGTGTCTAAGGTAAATCAGACCAGTGATTTTTAATTGGGAGCCCGCTTACCTAGCCATTTCTGATGGTGTCTAAGGCAAGCTTTGGCAGACCCTCCCACTGATCGAACTTACCTGACCTCTTGGTAAAATTATATTTTGATCGGATCATTTGACTATTCGAACTGATCCATGTCAGCTAGGTAAATTAGTGTGACTGATTTAGGTGCTCCTAGACCAGCCCTTTTAATGGTCTCCCTTAAGCTGACTTAGTGAAGCCAGTGGGAGGATCATGATTAGCTGGTTCATCTGACCTCATTCTCTATATTATTTAAATCTTCTAAAATTATTAGGTCCTTAAAATGATAAAGTTATGGAGATAACTGAGTCATAGCCTCCTATTAAGGTGTTTGATAATGAATCCATTAACTCAATAATCATTACAGACCCAAAGGCCTGGTGCTTGTTGACTAATAAAATTATCACTCATCATATGACGACTTGGAAGTGTCTCTCTAATGGTGGTTAGGTGAGCTAACCAAAGTTGGGCTTAATCATTCGTTGGTTAGATACACCAAGTATGATCATGTTAATGGTTGGACCTAACCGGATCCTTACAGTGGAGGCCAAAGCCTACTGATTAGGTTTCTGGGGCAAAATTAAAATTACTAGAAATTATTTAGAGAAACAATTAGTTATGAACCTATCCTTAGATGTACATGGGTTGGCCAACCAAAGTTGGGCTTGTGTGCAGTCTAAGTGAATTCTAGTACCCACTAAGGAATTATGGTAATTCCTTGAATTGGAGGTAGAGGCTATCAATTTGAATAAAATAGTGGAAGAAATTTTTTGATTAAAGTCTAAATCTTTAGGTTTAATAAATCAATTACTAATTAGGTTATGGTTCTCCTTTGTGCAAATATGGCCACTTCCCTATCACTCCGATCATTGTTGGACAATGATAAGTTGGTGGGACCCAACTTCGATAGTTGGTACCGAAAGTTAAAGATAGTCCTGGAGCATGAACGGATCCTATATGTGATAATGGATCCAGCACCTGAGGAGCCAGCTGTCAATGCACGTAGAACAGTCAGAGACACTTACCAGAAGTGGCTCAGTGATCGGACCATGGTGTGCTGTATCATGCTGGCTACCATGAGCGACGAGTTCAGTCGCAGATTCGAGATGGCTCAGCCAAAGGACATGCTTTAAGTGTTGGAGGATGCCTTTGGCACACCCGATGACATGGAGAGGCACAAGGCTAGTTGTGCCATCTTCAACGCCAAAATACGGGATGGTGCCTCTATCACTGATCATGTATTGTACATGATCGAGCTGATGGAACGATTGAGCAAGCTCGGCTTTTTCTTGCATGAGCAGCTTGGGAAAGATGCAATACTGAACTCGCTGCCCAAGTCTTATCTCCCATTCCTCACTCATTGTAGAATGACAAAGCCTGAAGTAAACTACCACGGGTTACTGGGGTTGCTTCAGAACTTTGAGAAGGATCACCAACTCCTCAAGGAGTCGGTGAACTTAGTGGGAGGTTCGTCTTCTGGTTCTCGACCCTTTAAGAAAGGAAAGAAGAACAAGAAGAAGAAAGTGAAGAAGGTGTAAGTTCAGGCTGGGACATCAGTGCAGAGCCAGACCAAAAAGATCAAACTTGATAAAAGTCATTCTACTGGCAAGCACCCTAGATTAGATAGTGTGTCAGATATCTACTTATGGCACTGTAGGCTAGGTCATATAAACAAGAACAGAATAAATAGGTTGACTCAAGAGGGAATCCTCGAAGTCAGTGATTGTGAATCACTTCCAACCTGTGAGTCCTGTCTTCTTAGTAAAATGATCAAGTCACCTTTTACTGGAAAAGATAAGAGAGCTACTGAGTTCTTGGGCCTAGTACATATTGATGTATGCGGGCCCATGAGCATCAGTGCTAGAGGTGGATATTTCTACTTCATAATTTTCACGGATGATCTATCCCAATATGGATATGTCTATCTGATGAAACATAAGTTGGATTCATTTGAAATGTTCAAACGATTCTGAAGTGAAATAGAAAAACAAACTGGGAAGAGTATTAAAACTCTTCGATCTGATCGAGGAGGAGAATATCTTTCTAGTGAGTTTCTCACATATCTAGGAGAGAATGGGATTCTCTCCCAATGGACTCCTCCAGGAACACCACAGCATAATGGTGTGTCTGAAAGGAGGAATCAGACTCTGTTAGACGTGGTCCGATCTATAATGGATTTTGCTAGTTTGCCGATATCCTTCTGGGATATGCACTCGAATCGGCCTGTTATCTGTTAAATAGGGTTTCAAGTAAGTCTGTAATTAAGACTCCATATGAGATATGGACGGGACGTAAGCCAGCACTTTCACACCTTAGGGTCTGGGGGTGCCCCGCCTATGTCAAACGATTAGTCACAGACAAACTTGGACCTAGGTCTGACAAATGCTCATTCATAGGGTACCCCAAAGAGATAAAAGGATATTTTTTCTACCATGCTGATGAATAAAAGGTGTTCGTCAGCTTTAAGGTAATTTTTTTTAGAAAAAGAGTTTCTTGGTGAAGGAACCGTTGCCTCTAAGGTTGAACTTGATGAAGTTCAACAGGTAGAAGGACCGACACCAATAGCTGAACCTGAGTTGGATATGATTAGATCAGATCCGGAGCCCAATGTACCTGCACCATTAAGGCGATTCGATAGAGTACCACATCAGCCGGACAGATACTACGGTTTCTTGATCCGAGATGGTGATCCCATCGAACTTGATAAGAATAATGAGGATCCGATCACCTATATGGATGCAATGCAGAGACCTGATTCCGAGAAATGGCTTGAAGCCATGAAATCTGAAATGGAGTCCATGAAGGTCAATGATGTATGGACATTGGTTGACCCACCTGAAGGGGTTAAACCCATTGGATATAAATGGGTCTTCAAAAGGAAGAGGAGCACATATGGAAAGGTGGAGATCTATAAAGCCCGTCTGGTCATCAAGGGATATCGTCAATGTTATGGTATTGACTATGACAAGATGTTTTCCTTGTGGCAATGCTCAAATTCATTCGGATAATGCTTGCAATAGCTGCCCATCTGGATTATGAGATCTAGCAGATGGATGTAAAGACAGCTTTTCTGAATGGAGAGCTAACCGAAGAGGTGTATATGATACAACCTGAGGGATTTACATCCACAGATGAGTCCAAGTTGTGCAAGCTTCAGAGATCCATTTATGGATTGAAGCAAGCTTCTCGGAGTTGGAACATGCGTTTTGATAAGGTGATCAAAACGTATGGCTTCATTAAGAATGGTGAAGAGCCCTGCATCTATAAATGGACAAATGGTCTAGTTGTGGTATTCTTTGTCTTGTACGTGGATGACATTCTCTTAATCGGGAATGACATCCCCGCACTACAGAGAATAAAAATTTGGTTGTCATCACAGTTCTCCATGAAGGACTTGGGTGAAGCATCCTACATCCTAGGGATGAAGATCTATAGGGATAGATCTAAAAAGATGCTTGGGTTATCCCAGTCCATGTACATAGACACTGTGCTGAAGAGGTTCAACATGGAGAATTCTAAGAAGGGCTATCTACCGATAGGCCATGGAATTTCTTTCTCTAAGAAGGATTGTCCGACAACTTCTGAAGAGAGAGAGCGTATGAGTAGAGTCCCATATGCTTCAGCCGTGAGATCTATCATGTACGCCATGATATGTACAAGACTAGATGTGGCATA
Source organism: Elaeis guineensis (assembly GCF_000442705.2). Taxonomy (NCBI): domain Eukaryota; kingdom Viridiplantae; phylum Streptophyta; class Magnoliopsida; order Arecales; family Arecaceae; genus Elaeis; species Elaeis guineensis. Next base: position 42,690,248 of record NC_026005.2, read on the forward strand.
CTCACTAGGAGTAGTGAGTAGATACCAATCTGATCCTGAAGAAAATCACTAGAAAGTGATTAAAGCCATCCTTAAGTATTTGAGAAATACTAAGAACCAATGGTTGGTTTATGGCGAGTCAGATCTGAAACTTGTGGGGTTCACAGACTCTAGCTTTCAATCTGACCATGATGACAGCAGGAGCGTGTCGGGTTATATCTTTACTCTGAATGATGGAGCCATCTGCTGGAAGAGTTTCAAGCAGCATACTGTGGCGGACCTGTTTGTGAAGCAGAGTACATCGCAGCATCGGATGCCGCGAATGAAGCTATGTGGCTGAGAAAATTCATCAACGAGCTCGGAGTAGCACCCTCCCTCGATGTCCGGTCCTGCTCTACTGCGACAGCACTGGTGCCATAGCTCAGGCGAAGGAACCCAAAGCACATTAGCGGATGAAGCACATCTTGCGCCGCTTCCACCTGGTCTAGGAGATCATGGATCGAGATGACGTCGACCTTCAGAAGATCGACGGAAAGGAGAACCTGACCGATCCCTTCACTAAAGCCTTGGCGATAAAGGAGTTCGACAACCACAAGTCGAAGATGGGTATTAGATACTGTGCTGAGTGGCTTTAGGATAAGTGGGAGTCGTTGAAAAATGTATCCCAAAAAGCCAATCGTCAAGCTGTTGATGGTTGAGCAACCAAGTATTGTAATTGATTTGTTAATAAATAAAATATATTTGATATTTTCATCATAAGCTTTCATCTTCTAATGAACTCCGTTGTTACGATGAGGTCCTTAGGACTATTTAGATTCGATAAAGAGAGGATTTATCAATTAGTCCTTAAAACAGTTCACGATCAAATGATAGGTTGTTAATAAAGATGACAGCTTCTATCGAGCATAGGTCGCTGTAGGCCATATGGGTTGGTTGTCCTCTTAATCAAAGAGTGTGGAGACACTGGTATGGCATACAGGTGAGATATACTGGTACATCATCATTGAATGTGACCAACTCTAGAGTATTTTGCTGTCGAGAATGTCTCTGATGGGATATAGGTATAAGTGTCCCTTAGACCTGAGATCGCCTCAATGACTTGCAAGCAACTCACTGTGCTTTGGTACTGGACTAACTGAATTTCTAATTCTGGGATGGAAGGCTTCTGGGCACAGTCAAGTACTTACGAAGTCAGAGTGTGATCGAGATGGGATTGACCACTCCAAGAGTTGGAGAAGAATGAGTCGCTGTATTTCAATTTAGCAAAATCTTGGCCAGGATAATCCATCAGATGGATTTGATATTTTGAAATACAATGTGGACAACCTGATCAGAGTTGACAGTTGAACTCTAGGGTGTTCTATGATCATTTTGGTCAAGGAGATGAATTATATAAAAACTATATCCACATGGGTTCTAAGGATGTTGTTCTACACATTCGACCTATCCGGTCATCGGGTACCATTGCTAGATGGTTACTTCGATTGGTACAGAAATTTATTTCTGTGCTACCAGTTTAGGTTCAGACCTATGAGGTCACACACATTAGAGTTCATGATCCGATCGGATGGTTGATCAATGATTAAGAATCGTTCTAGGGTTAAATGATCAATACGATTGACATTTAATCCAGTGCAAGTATTGCAGGAGGATCGATTAGCAATTCGATTGCTAATTGACTTAATTTGATTAAGCCAATAGGCTGAGATTAAGTTTAATTAAATATAATTTAATTAGATTTAGTTTGGACTTGATTGGATTAAGTCCAATTGGTTTATTGGATAAGCCAAGTACAAGAAAAAACTAGTCCTAGTTCAACTAGGACTTGGGTCAATCTAATTTTTAATTTGATTAAAAAATTAAATCAGATTTAAATCTAATTTAATCTAATTAAATTAGATTCTTAATTAGATTAAGACCTATTTTAATTAGGTTGATCTAATTTTGGTTTGATTTGATTTGAGAAACCAAATTAAAACAAGTCATAAGATAGAATCCTAGTAAGACTAGGATTCTACCTTGCGCCACATAAGCCTTCCCCACGCCCTCTCTCTCATTCAATGCCAATCTCCTCTTATTTTGTGTGACAAAAGCACTCTCCCAGGTCTCTCCCACATTTACAAAAGGTTTCTTCTCTTCTTTCTTACATGGAAGGTGGTTTGGATCAAATCAAAGAGGAATAAGTTTGGATTTCGAATTCTATGAGATAGAGTTTTAGAAATCCAAAGCTCTTTCAATTTTATATCGAATTTATTCAAATTTTTTTTGAAATTTTTGTGAATTTTAGGGTACATATTGTGTACTCTTTTTTGATGATCCATGCACGAAAATAAGGAGGAGGTGCTCAAGAGTTGGGCGCCCCTTATCTTGCCATGTTTGGATAAACCTTGACTAAGTATTTGACCTAAACAAGGACTCTATCATATCTCTCTATATAAAATGAGTTTTTTTATGAAATTTTTGAAGAAGATAGAGATTTGAGATACCTTTGGGCAACCCAAAAATTAGAGAGAAAGACCTTTGGGTCATGGAGATATAATAGACACAAGTTAGGGTATCTAGAGAGAGAAACGAGAAGAAGAAGAGGGTCTTCTTCTAGGGTTGTTTGTTTTCATATCTTTCCTCCCTCCATCTTGAGTTTTCTGAGAGCATCTCATATCTAAAACTCCTCCTCCTACTTTCCATCTTTGGAAGAGTCCAAATCAAGAAGAAGGAGGCACCTGATCAACCATCAAAGAAGGATCAGCGCAGTACTAGCATACTGTGCTGATTTCCTGAAGCAGGACTTCTGATCGAGATTCGTGGGCTCGTGTGGATGACTCCTAGAGGCCGGACGTGTGTGCGGCTTGTAACATCATCCTCAAGCTCGGATCAGTGAGGTTAGAATGTCTAACTTGCAAGGTAATAGATCTGATCTATTGTTTAATACATACATTAGATGTAGTATAGAAACATGTTGATATGATCAACATGTAGTTCATACTATATTTATATATTTTAATTTTTGATTTAATACTATGTAATAATCATGTAATAGGATTTTAGATCTAAGAATTCTCTGATTTTAGAAAATAAATTTTGATTTATTTTAGTCTTCCGCTGTATGATCTTGAAAAAGTTTCAAGATCTAACCCTGAAACCCTAGATCTGGTTCCTACACAACATTTGTCCAACACTTGGACGCCTAAAATCCCTAGGAGGCATGAGATAAAAACCTCCCTTTGATTTCGTGGACTCCCTTAAATAAAGAGATAAGGGCATGAAACCAAAGGCTCGAGTGAAGGGACGTGACACATGGGAGGATTCGTTCTTAAAGAAGGACTCTTAACCACCAAGAGGCGCGAGGGATTACTTTGGATGCATGAAACACTTTCACTTAATTCCCAAACCATGTGAAAACTCTTAGAAAGGTGCGAAATCCCTTGGGAAGGCATGAAGAATTCCTTCCTTAAGAAGGATTCTTCAGAAGAGGCGCACCAAACAATTTGGCGCTTGGAATTTCATATGGAAACCTAAGAGGCATCAAGAGATCTTCTAATATGGCAAGAAGTCCTTCATGCATCCAACTCTTGGATGCCCATAAATCAAGGAGCCTTGGACTCAATCTAAAATCTTGAACCATTCAAAATTCAATTAGAAGTTAACTAATCAAAGCCCAATGCCCATCATGAATCCAAATAGATTAGGGTTTAGGGTTCAGACATGTGCTAGCATGGTTGACTCAAACTCATTTAGGATTTCAACCAGATCTAATTCAATTAGGTTCAACAAGATCTAATCAGAAGCTCTGGATTAATTTTTTTTGTGCGTGATCTATTGGATTCCACGTCTAGCCAGTAGTAGATCCAGGTTTAAGTGCACCTAATCTAATTATGTCTAAGACACAATGAACCCAAATCTATCAATTAATCAGAACTCTTCTAATTAATTTGCTGAATTGAATTCTTTTAATTTACTGAGATCTATAAGTCAAGATTGACGTCTAGCAACGTGTCATGACTATCCAGAAGATGTGACATTTGATGAAATACCAAAATTATCCTTTTATGGTGAGTTACTGTGTAATTCAATCCTTCGATCACACAACATCTCAGATAGACCATGAATATAGAATCATATCAAGTCCAAATATCTATCTATATGTATTTCGATCTGATGATGATGACTCAATTGATGAACCATTAGAAATTCTTTCTAATGTTCATTCTTACTTTGATCAGAGACTCTCTGAGTTATCATCCTATGAGACCACATAGGATATTTTTTCCTCTTAAAAAGAGTGAGTGATTCTTTATTGACCACTCACAATCTTTATGCATATTTCATCATATCCAAAACATCCCACACATGTCTCAAAGAGTTATGCTAGAGTATGAATCAAATCATGGATCTATATACATAAGGTACCATAATGATCTCAGGTCTAAAGATCATTTACACCACTCCTATTGGAGAACCATCTTTTGACATGCTGATAAGACTCCATCAGATGTTCTTCCTATGGATCAGTTCAGTAAACTCATTCTCCAATGAGCACCTACATCTTTATTTTAGTTTCACCACACAAGTGATTATGAGATCAATCACCCTCTTTGTCGAGCATATATAAGATGTACTAGTCTTACCGACATCATTGATCCTCGACTTGACAATCCTACAACTAAAAATATTTTAAACTAGGGCTATCAAGGTTTTAGGTCTTGCTAGTATGAACTCATCATAGCCCTTAAACTATTGCCCTAATCTATGGGGTTCATCATAATCATGAATATGATATAGCAAATAATGAAGCACAATACCTCATAAATGTATAAAATAATCAATATCGTGTAAATGAGTAGGAAGATAATACAGAAAAGTTTCATCGCATCATCTATGTGATTGGCTTATAGGGCACTATTTAATCTCCCACTTGCACTAAAGTCAATCATCTTTATACCTGATGCCCATACTATCAAGATGACGATCATACTGTTGTTGTTCTTTGTATCAACTCACTCTATGATCACATCATGAATGAGGTGAAAGCACCTTAGGATGTGCATGGATTTCTGGTAAGACCACACCCAACTTAGTGATGAACTCTTTTATCAGGCAACTTTCATTAGCAATCTTCATTTACAGCAATACACTGAGTCAACTATAGTTTACTGTTTGGAGCACTTCCAATTCATCGCTTCTTTAGTATTTTTCAAGTACTCGAGAGTGTTTTTCATAGTTTTTTAATGATCCTTTCCTGGATCTTCTTGAAATCTATTGCATCAGACTTGGTATATAGAATATATGAATAAGTAAACTCTTTTACATCCATCCATATTGAACCTCTTTAACATGAGATTAATGCACCTAGACTGGGACAAGCCTAGCACCTACTTAGATCTATCTCATAGATCTTTATGCCAAGTATATTGGATGCTTCACCCAAGTCTTTCATAGAAAACTTCTATGATAGCCAGATCTTGACCGATCAAAACATCGGGATACTATTTTCAATATATAGTATGTCATCCACATATTGAACCAAGAAGTCAATGAGACTCCCACTTGACTTCTAGTATACACATGGTTCATCTATATTTTTGATAAAGTCAAACAATGTGATTGTCTCATCAAAAATGGACATACCAACTCCTCGATGCTTGCTTACTAGATTTATCCTTCCACTAGAGTCAAACCTCTTTAGCTGATATTCAGCTAAAGCAAACAACATTCGGATGGACATATCTATTAGCAACCTATTGGGTCACATCCACAGATGCATCAATCGAAGTTCATACTTGGTTGATATACATAGAATTCATCTCAGCTTTCATGGCTTCAAGCCATCTGTCAGAGTCACTACTTTTATCAACTTTCGAATAAGTCAGGGGATCATCATTCTCAATGATGTGTGGCTCGTTGTCATTCTCAATGATAAAACTCATATCTGAGTGTTAAAAATTTGGGTAGACTAGTATGCATAGATTTTAAAATATTTTAAAAAAGCAGTGAAAACAGATTTAGGTTAAATCCTTTAACCTCACATGCTATAGATCTAATCTACATCTATCTGAGCCCTGGATTTAAGACATGCATATAATCTAAAAATTAAAAATTTAAATTAAGATCGGATCTTAATACCTTACGTGGGTTGAAATATACCACAATCGATGATCTTGGATCTGGGTATCCATTGGGATCAATTTTGAATCTTTCTTCTCATTGTAGATCCTTCTTCTCAAAACAGATCTCAACCTTTCGAATTTTTAATCAACTTTTGATCTTTGACTACGAATTCAATACTTGAACAGTAGCTTTTCTCCTCATTCTTGATGTAGAAGCAATCACCCTCACCTTTGGACGTGTGAGAAGATGGGATGCCCAACACTTGGGCATTGGAAAGAGAGGAAGAAGGGAAGATGGCATGGAGAAGGAGAGAGAGATATAAAATCATAAAAATTAAATTTATAAAACCCTAGGAGACTTTCTCCTTAAATAGATCTTTTCTTGATTCCAAATCATTATCCAATCAGGCTAAAAAAGTTAGTCCTTATCTCATAAGGTCAATTATCTTTTAATCTAATTTTTTTCTTAAGAAAATCAAACCCAATTGAAAAGATCCTTATCTCAAAAGTTAAGTGGATGTAGCGCCCTCATCTTATAAGGCAAGATGAAGAGGCACCACATGATGTTTAGGATGAGTGGGTGCCCCCTTAGGGTTTTAAGTGCATAAGAGAGGAGGCATGGCCCCTCTCTCTCTCTCTCCTTCCATGCCCAAACAAAAGAGGGGTGGGCCCCTCTTTCCTTCATTCAGCCACTCCAAAGGTTTGTGCCCCTTGGACTTTCCAAAAAGGAAGGCTTGCACCTCCTATCTTCTTTCTAATAATTCCACACCACATAAGAAAATAATAAGAGAGAAAATGAGGAGATTAGTTTGCCAACTAATTGACTTGATTTAATCTTTTTGGGTCCACAAATAGGTGCCCAACTAAACCCAAATCAAACTAAATTTAGATTAGGTTCAAGGCTATGGACTTGATCCAATCCTTATCTAATAAGGAATTGAAGTTCTGAGAAGAATTGGGTTTAATCATGTGCTAACATGGTTCTCTTAAACCCAATAGGATTTCACTAAATCCTAATCCAATTAAAACTTCATAAGTCTAATTGGTTAATTCAAAATTAAATCCCTTAATATGTAGCTCCATAGGTTCCATTCTATCTGATAGTGAGATATATTATGATCTCCATCACAATATCATCGAAACTCCTTTTGATGGGTTGGAACAATTTCAACTCTGTTCTTTGAGGATCATCTATCATCAAGATGATGCTCGATGAATCCCACAATCCACTAGTGATACCTAGCAGTATGTAGTGGCAACCCAGTAGAATGAAAATGTGAATCTTTAGGTGTAGTTATCATATGATTCAGTCCTTCTATCGTAAGTCTCGATTAGATAGAGATCATGGAGAACTCGTCAGATCCCATTATCAGTCATATTCTGAGTTCACTAGTAAATCCCGTGAAAATTTTTTTTCAGTATTAATACTTACTTTGGCCAAAAACTTTCTGAACTCAGTCTCGTAAATCGTATAGGACTTCTTCTTTTCTACCAAGGTCGATAGATTTTTTTTAGATGCATCCTACTCCTAACAGCAAATTTGAACCTACTGTAGCCAACATATACAGCAAGATCCCAAATGACTAGGGACTAAGAGAACATGTAGTCAAACTCAATAGTCTCACAGCGAATAGTCAATAACACCATAGGTCAAAAGACCACTTATACTACTGCAGCATCGAGACAACCACTGACGAGTGAGTAGATATCCAAGTGGTTTCTCGTGTTGGTCACGCTTAGTATAAGTTATTCTCTAACAACCACCTACACTCTCATCTCAGTGTCCCTACACTGCAGATCTGAGACTCATCTTCCTAGAAAGGAGGTGATCAGTGCATCGATTTTTAAATAGATTGATCACTATCCTCTATGATGATTTTTTGATCTCGAGCATTTAGAAACTAACCACTAATTAATGTATGTCTCAAATTTTCAACATCTCGAGAATATACAAAAAATCATCTTTGTTAATTTTTAAGACAAATCAAGGACACATAAATATGATTAAAAATAAAAATATCCTTTATTAATAATAAAAGTGTTACAAGTATAAAGTTAAGCTCTAAAATTACATAATGTGTTAGCCAATAATTGGCTTCTAGGACACTCATCTAACAAATTCCCATTTGATCTAAACCAATTGGCCATATACCTAAGATCCATCTTTTCAAGATGAGCTTCGATCTTCTACTGGTTAAGAGACTTGATCATCAGGTCCATCATATTTTGTACAGAGTCGACTCTCTGCACCTCAATGAACTTCTTTTTGAGGTATTCACGTATGATGTGGAACTGTCACTCTATATGCTTAGACTTTTGGTGAAATCTGAGCTTCTTAGCGAGGGTTATGACACTGTTGTTATGACAATGCAGTGCAATGACATCTGATGGCATCATACCCAGCTTCGCAACCAACTACCTGAACTAGAAAGCTTCCTTAGCAGCTTCAGAGGCGGTGATGTACTTGATTTCTATGATCGAATCTACAATGACCGGTTGTTTGGAACTCTTCCAATTAACGGATCCTCCATTATATAAAAAAATATACCTTGATGTAAACTTTTTATCATCGATGTCAGTCATGAAGTCTAAATCGATGTATCCCTTCACTTTCAGCTTCTATCCTCCACCAAAGATCAAGAATAAATCTTTAGTTCTTTTCAAGTACTTAAGGATATTCTTCATAGCAATCCAGTATTCTTCACCTGGATTCGTCTGATATCTACTCGTGACATTCACGACAAGGACTATATCAGGTCGTGTACATAACATGGTATATATGAGACTCCCTATTGTCGAAGCATAAGAGATCTTGCTCATGCACTGGATCTCCTCAGGTGTATTAGGATACATCTTTTTGGAGAGATGAAAGTCATGTCTAAGGGGCAAGAGTCCCCTCTTAGAGTTTTCCATGCTAAATCTCTTCAGCACCTCCTCTATGTACATTTGATGTGAGAGTCTCATCATTTTCTTAAATCTATCCCTATAGATCTTTATACCAAGAATGTAGGAAACTTCTCCTAGGTCTTTCATGATAAATTCTTTTGACAATCATATTTTGATCGATGTCAGCATGGGAATATCATTCCCAATCAAAAGGACGTCATCCATGTACAATACGAAGAATGTGACAGTGCTCCTACTGACCTTTTTATACACACACAGCTCCTCATTTTTTATGAAATCAAGTATTTCGATCACATCATTAAAGTGAGTGTTCCAACTCCGAGATGCTTGCTTGAGTCCATATATGGATCTTTGCAGCTTGCAGATCTTGTGATCATTATCATTAAATATGAAATCCAAAGGCTGCTCCATATAGATATCTTTCTCAAGATATCTATTTAGGAAGGCAGTTTTCACATCTATCTGCCACATATCATAATCATGAAAAGCTACAATCACAAGCAGAGTCTGGATAGATTTTAGCATGGCCACGGGCAAAAAAGTTTCTTGATGGTCAATGCTTTCGCATTGACTGTAATCTTTTGCAACCAATCTTGCTTTATAGGTTTCTATCTTACCATCCGATCTAATTTTTCTTTTATAAATTTATTTACACCCAATGGGTACAATACCTTCAGGTGGATCTACTAAGGATCAAATCTGATTAGAATGTATGGAGTCAATTTCTGACTTCATTGCTTCCATCCATTTCTCGGAGTCAATATCTAACATTGCCTCATTGTAGGTCTTGGGATCATTCCTAATGTCCCTATCTCCCATAAGAAATACTTCCTCTAGATCCTTTGTAAAAATACTCAAGTATCTTTCAGGAGGATGGAAGATCCTACTTGATCTACAAGGTGAAAGAGGTACCACATCTACTGGCTCACTATTGGATTCATGATTTTGGACTCGATGCTCTTCAGAGAAACCTTTTCTTCAAGCTCAATCTTCCTACCACTGCCTCTATCTTGGATAAATTTTTTTTTCAAGAAGATGGCATGATGGCTCACAATCACATTGTGATCCTCAGGAAGATAGAAGTAGTATCTTATGGTTTTCTTAAGATACCCTATAAATCGAGCCCTAAAAGATCTAGCCTCTAATTTATCCACTTGCTGTCACTTGACATGGGCTGGACATCCCCATATCTTAAGAAACCTAAGAGTCAGCTTCTTACTATGTCATAACTCGTATGAAGTAGTAGGATGGATTTAGAGGAAACTGGATTCAAAAGAGGAATTGCAGAAAGTAGTACATGTCCCTAGAGAAAGGTAGAAAGATCTATGAAACTCATCATGGATCGGACCATATCTAATAGAATTTGATTCCTTCTTTCAGATATCTCGTTGAGCTGAGATATCTCTGGAGGTGTCCGCTGTGAGACTATGCCGTTATTCTTGAGATAGATCCGAAATTCTCCACTAAGGTATTTTTCTCCTTGATTTGATCGAAGAATCTTGATGGATTTTTCGATCTATTTTTCTACTTCATGTCTCAACTCTATAAAATTTTCAAAGGATTCAGACTTACGATACATCAAATACACAAAATCATACTATGAATAATCATCAATAAAAGTTATGAAGTAGATATAGCCACCTATGATTTGTATATCGAATGGACCATACACGTCAGTGTGTACTAGGGCTAATATCTCAGTGGCCCTTTCTCCTTATTCCATAAAGGATAGCTTAGCTATTTTTTCTGAAAGACAGGATTTACAAATTAGATAAGACTCAGAAGTCAATAGCTCGAGAAGACCATCTTTCTTCAGTTTGTTGAGTCTGTCCTCTCCTATATGGCCTAGCCAAGGTGTCATAGGTACTTTAGGCTAATCCTATCTCTAAGTCTCTTAGATCCTATAGTATTCATAGTTTATTCATTAATATTAATACTCACATCCATATACAAATGATAAAGACTATCAATCAAGAAAGTACATGCAACAATTTTATTTTTAAAATAAATTACACACATATCTTTATTGAAATAAAAATTATAGTTATTCTATACCAACACAAATATGAAAATTAAATTCTTACTGACCACAGATATATAATAGTAGTCTTTCAAAATTAAACTAATTTTTAATGGTAATCGTAAAGGATAGGTCCCAACAGTCACAACAACAACTCTTACTCTATTACCGATTCGGAGAGTGATCTTGCCTTCCCTCAGCCCTCTAACTTCTTCATGACCCTGCATAGAAGTAAACAAATGAGCACTTGAACCAGAATCTAGAATCCAACTAAAAGAAAAGAAAATCATTAGATTAATTTCAATTATGAGCAAATCAAATGTATCTTTAGAAGGTCCATCCTTCTTTCTATTTTTCACAGTTGCCAGGTATGTTGGATAGTACCTTCTCCAGTGGCCTTTGACATTGCAATAGAAACACTTTTTCTTATCGTCAGCCTTCTTCGAAACCTGCTTCTTGAGCTTGCCTCATTTTTTTGCTTCTTCATAGGCTTCTTCTTTTTCTTGAAAGAAGATTTTCTCTTAGAGGAAGCCTATTCTACAGTCAGAACTGTACCCCTTGAACCTTTCAAAGTGCCCTTTGCGGTTACCAACATGTTCAGTAATTCAGACAAAGTGTTGTCAATCTTATTCATATGGTAGTTCATAATGAACTACCCATATGAATCAGGAAGAGACTGGAGGATCAAATCTACCTACAATTTTTTATCCATATTCATCTCGAGTTTCTAAAGCTCTTCGATGTTCTTGGTCATTATCAAATAATGATCATTGATGGACTATCCATCATGCATTTTCACTTTGAATAATCTTCGAGAGATCTCAAAGCAAGCTGTGCGACTTTGCTCACTGTATAACTCTTGCAAGTGAGTTAGTATCTCCTTGGTAGTCCTCATATCTTCATGTTGGCGCTAAAGACAATTGGACATGGATGCTAGAATATAACACTTCATCTTATTGTCCTCATCCATCCACTTTTCAAGTTCAGCTTATTAATCAGGGGATGGATAATCTGGTAATACAGGCGCATCCTAATCAAGAACATGGGTTAGTTTCTCAAAACTGAGAATGATTTTCAAATTTCAAAGCCAGTCTTTATAGTTCATTCTAGTCAACCTATTTATATCAAGGATACGAGCTGAATGATTGGAACTCAACATGGTTATCTGTAAAGAGAACAATTTCTAGTTAGTTATTTGTATTTATTAAATATTTATTCTAGAGACTTTAAAAAACAAATATGACTCCTACTATTTTCTTGAATCTTTCATACTCCTTTGGTGGAGGAAATGAAAACCTATACATATCGATTTTTAGTGGGTACTATGGTCTCACTGATCCATATGCACCTCACCTAATAGTTATTGGTGAGCATAGACTAATGAGTGGATAACACATCGTCCATTACTTTACTAAGTAAGATGCAGCGGGTTTGGTCTCTAAGTTTGGTAGCCTCACCTAACAGTTATTGGTATATTTCTTAGTTAAGTCAGATCTATCATTCACCAGCAGGTGCAAAATCATCATTAAGATCCTCACCTAATAGTTATTGAGCCCAACCCTATCTCTATCTTGGGGCATGAAATGCCAATAGAGTGATTATACCTTTTCGATGAAACCAAATCACTATAACCAATTAAGAACAATCAACGTCAGGAAGGCATCCGCATCCCTACAATGATGGAATATCTTCAGACTTAATATTTAGTGAGAAGATTTAAGTTTAGATCTCTTCTACATCAGTAGATATCATATCTGACTGATCAAGTTTAGATCAGCACATCCATATGTCTGACCATCTTAGTCGGTATAGGTGAACTCGAGTCAACAAGTTGTTAAAAAATTGGGTAAAATGCATGTATAGATTTCAAAAATCTTTTTTAAGAGTAGCGAAAAATGAATCGGATTAAATCCTTTAACCTCACATACATTAGATCTCATCTAATCCTATCTAAGCTCAGAAATAAAGACATGCATATAATCTAAAAATAAAAACAAAGATGAGATCAAATCTCAATATCTTTGCATAGATAGAAATACACCACTTTCGATAATCTCAGATTCGAAGGTTCTTGAGCCGCACACGTGTCCGATCTCTACAAGTATCCATCGGGATCAACCTTGAATCTTTCTTCTCGTAGTAGATCCTTCTTCTTCAAGTAGGATATTTGCCTCTTTGAACCTTGATCAGCAATTAAACTTGACTGCAACTTCAACCGTTGAACTGTAGTCTTCTTCTCTTTGTTTCTTACTGTAGAAGAGACCCTTTTTCTTCTTGGGGTGTGGAAGATGGACACCCAATCCTTGGGCATGGAAAAGAGAAAAGAGAGAGAGGATGAGGTGTGGAGAGGAGAGAGAAGAGTTTTGTTTTCTCAAAATTCAATTAATTAAAATCCTAAGAGATTATCTCTTTATATAAACCCTTCCTTAATCCAAATCAAGAACCAATCAACTTAAAAAGGCTAGTCCTTATCTCATAAAGATTTTTACCTTTTTAATCTAATTATTTCTTATTAAAACTAGACTTAATTGGTAGGATCTAAAACTCTTTTGACAAGTAAATGGAGATCCCTAATTAAAATAGGTAGACTGACTAGGCGCCACTCATCAAGAGAGGCAGATAGTTGGGGTACCAACCTTTGGCACCCTATCTAGGGTTTTTCATGCAAGAGAGGGGGCGTGGCCCCTCTCTCTCTTCTTCCATGCTAAAACAAGAGGAGGGGCTAGGCCCCTCTCTCTTCCTTATGCCCCCCTCTCTCTCTCCTTCCATGCCAAAACAAGAGGAGGGGCTAGGCCCCTCTCTTTTCCTCCCATTCCAAGAGATTGGCGCCCCATGGACCTTCCAAAAAGGGAGGATGGCGCCATCTCTTCTTTCCATCAATTTTTTGCTTCAAAAAGAAATATCAAGGAGATAAAGAGTAGATTAAATTGCTAACTTATTGACATGATCTAATCCTCTTGGGCTCAAAATTAGGTGCCTAGCTAAACCCTAATGGATTTAGGTTAGGTTCAATGCAATAAACTTGATCCAATTGAAGTCCTAAGAAGAATTAGGTTTAATCATATGCTAGCATGGTTATCTTAGACCCAATAGGATTTCAATAAATTTTAACCCAATTAGAACTTCATAAGCCCAATTGGTTAATTTAAGATTAAATCTCTTAATGCATGATCCCAAGGGTTCCATTCTATTTGGTAGTAAGATATATTATTATCTCTATCATAATATCATCGAAACTCCTTTCAATAGATTAAAACAATTCTAACTCTACCCTTCGAGGGTCATTGATCATCAACACCATACTCGATGAGTCCTACAATCCACTAGTAACACCTAGCAGTATGTAGTGACAATCTAGTAGAATGAAAGTATGAACTTTTAGGTACAATTATCGTATGATTCAGTCCTTCTATCGTGAGTCCCTACTTGATGGAGGTCATAGAAAACTCATCAGACCCCTTCATCAGTCATATGTAAGATTGGCTCGACTCGAGTTCATTTGTGAATCCCGTGAAAACTTTTTTTCAGTATTCACACTTGTTTTGGCCAAAGACTTTCTGAACTCAGTCTCACGAATCGTATAAAACTTTTCTTTTCTATCAAGGTCAATAGATTTCATTTAGATGCATCCTACTCTAAACAGCAAACTTGAACCTACTGTAGCCAACATACACAGCAAAGACCCAAATGGCAAGAGATCAAGGAAATGTATAGTCAAACTCAGTAGCGTCGCTGCAAATAGCCGATAACACTGCAGGTCAAAAGACCACTCACACCACTACGTCATTGAGAAGATCACTGACGAGTGAGTAGATGTCCAAATAATTTTTTGTATTGATCACGCTCAGTATAAGTTATTCTCTAACAACCACCCACACCATCATCCTAGTGTCCCTATACTGCAGATCCGAGACTCATCTATCCATAAGAGAGATGAACCGTGCACCGATCTTAAATGGATTGATTATTATCTTTCATGATGATCTTTTGATCGAAAGTATTTTGAAATTAACCATAAATTAATGTATATCTCAAATTCTTAATATTTTGAGAATATACAAAAATCATCTTTGTTAATTTTCAGGATAAATCATGGATACATAAACATCATTGAAATGAAAAAATCTTTTATTGATAATAAAATATTATAAATATAAAATTAAGTCTTGAAATTACAAAATGTGTCAGCTAACAATTGGCTTCTTAGGCACATATCTAACAAACTCTCACTTGACCTAAAGTCAATTGGTCATATACCTAAGATCCATCTTCTCATGGTGAGCTTTGGTCTTCTATTGGTTGAGAGGCTTGATCAATGAGTCCGTCATATTTTATGTAGAGTCAATTCTCTGCATCTCGATGAACCTTTTCTTGAGGTATTTGTATATAATGTAAAATCGCCACTGAAGGAACCAGATCTAGGGTTTCAGGATTAGATATTGAAACTTTTTCAAGATCAGGCAGTAGAAGACTAAAATAAATCAAAATTTATCTTATAAAATCAGAGAATCCCTAAATCTAAGATCCTATTATATGATTATTACATGGTATTAAATTAAAAATTAAAATATAAAGAGCAAGAACTGCATGTTGATCATATCAACATGTTTCTATACTACATCTAATGTATGTCAAATATAATAGATCAGATCTATTACCTTGCAAGTTAGACATTCTAACTTTGTTGATCTGGGCTTGAGGATGATGTTATGAGCCACACACACGTCCGATCTCTAGGAATCATCCATACGAGCCCTCGAATCATGATCAAAAGTTTTGATCCAGAAAATCAGCACAATATGTAGTACTGTACTGATCCTTCTTCGATGGTCGATCAGATGCCTCCTTCTTGATTTGGACTCTTCCAAAGATGAAAAGTAGGAGTCAGCCAGGGCTTTAGTGAAGGGGTTGGCCAGATTCTCTTTTTCGTCGATCTTCTGAAGATCGACGTCACCTCGATCCACGATCTTTCGGACCAGATGGAAGTGGCGTAAAATGAAATGGCGTAAAATGTGCTTCCTCTGTTGGTGTGCTTTGGGTTCTTTCACCTGAGCTAAGGCACCAGTGCTGTCGTAGTAGAGCAGGATCGAACCATCGAGGGAGGATGCTACTCTGAGCTCGATGATGAATTTTTTCAGCTACACAGCTTTCTTCAAGGCATCCGATGCTGCGATGTACTCTGCCTCACAAACAGAGTCTGCCACAGTATGCTGCTTGAAATTCTTCCAGCAGATGGTTCCACTATTCAGAGTAAAGATATAACCTGACACGCTTCTGCTGTCATCATGGTCAGATTGAAAGCTGGAGTCTGTGAACCCCATAAGTTTCAGATCTGACTCACCATAAACCAACTATTGGTCCTTAGTATTTCTCAAATACTTAAGGATGGCTTTAACCACTTTCCAGTGGTTTTCTCCAGGATCAGATTGGATCTACTCATTACTCCTAGTGAGTATGCCACATCTGGTCTTGTACATGTCATGACGTACATGATAGATCTCATGACCGAAGCATATGGGACTCTACTCATACACTCTCTCTCTTCAGGAGTTGTCGGACAATCCTTCTTAGAGAGAGAAATCCATGGCCTATCGGTAGATAGCCCTTCTTAGAATTCTTCATGTTGAACCTCTTCAGCACAGTGTCATGTATGTGGACTGGGATAACCCAAGCATCCTTTTAGATCTATTCCTATAGATCTTCATCCCTAGGATGTAGGATGCTTCACCCAAGTCCTTCATGGAGAACTGCGATGACAACCAAACTTTTATTTTCTATAGTGTAGGGATGTCATTCCTAATTAAGAGAATGTCATCCACGTACAAGATAAGAAATACCACAACTGGACCATTTGCCCATTTATAGATGCAGGACTCTTCTCCGTTCTTAATGAAGCCATACGTTTTGATCACCTTATCAAAATGCATGTTCCAACTCCGAGAAGCTTGCTTCAATCCATAAATGGATCTTTGAAGCTTGCACACCTTGGACTTATCTGTAGATGTAAAACCCTCAGGTTGTATCATATACACTTCTTCGGTCAGCTCTCCATTCAGGAAAGCTGTCTTTACATCCATCTGCCAGATCTCACAATCCAGATAGGTAGCTATTGTAAGCATTATCCGAATAGATTTGAGCATTGCCACAGGGGAGAATATTTTATTATAGTCAATACCATAATGTTGACGATATCCTTTGGTAACCAGACGGGCTTTATAGGTCTCCACCTTTCCGTCTGCACCCCTCTTCCTTTTGAAGATCCATTTACATCCAATGGGTTTAACTCCTTCAGGTGGGTCAACCAATGTCCATACATCGTTGACCTTCATGGATTTCATTTCAGATTTCATGGCTTCAAGCCATTTCTCAGAATCAGGTCTCTGCATTACATCCATATAGGTGATCGGATCCTCATCATTCTCATCGAGTTTGATGGGATCACCATCCCGGATCAAGAAACCGTAGTATCTGTCCGGCTGATGTGGTACTTTACCAGATCGTCTTAATGGTGTAGGTACATTGGGCTCCAGATCTAATCTAATCAAATCCGACTCAAGTTCAGCTATTGGTGTCGGTCTTTCTACCTGTTGAACTTCATGAAGTTCAACCTTAGAGGCAACGGTTCCTTCACTAAGGAACTCCTTTTCTAAAAAGGTTACCTTAAGGCTGACGAACATCTTTTGTTCATCAGCATGGTAGAAAAAATATCTTTTGATCTCTTTGGGATACCCTATGAATGTGCATTTGTCAGACCTAGGTCCAAATTTATCTGTAACTAATCATTTGACATAGGTCGGACACCCCCAGACCCTAAGGTGTGAAAGTGCTGGCTTACGTCCTGTCCATATCTCATATGGAGTCTTAATTACAGACTTAGAATCCTATTTAATAGATAACAGATCGATTCAAGTGCATATCCCCAGAAGGATGTCAGCAAGCTAGCAAAATCTATCATAGATCGGACCATGTCTAACAGAGTCCGATTTTTTCTTTTAGACACACCATTATACTGTGGTGTTCTTGGAGGAGTCCATTGGGAGAGAATCCAATTCTCTTTTAGATATGTGAGAAACTCATCAGAAAGGTATTCTCCTCCTCGGTCAGACCGAATAGTTTTAATACTCTTTTCAATTTATTTTTCTACTTCACTTTAGAATCGTTTGAACATTTCAAATGAATCCGACTTATGTTTTATCAGATAGATATATCCATATCTGGATAGATCATCCATGAAAGTGATGAAGTAGAAATATCCACCTCTAGTAGTTGTGCTCATGGGCCCGCATACATCAGTATGTACTAGGCCTAAAAGCTCAGTAGCTCTCTCATCTTTTCCAGTAAAAGATGACTTGGTCATTTTATCAAGAAGACAGGACTCACAAGTTGGAAGTGATTCACAATCACTGACTTTGAGGATTCCCTCTTGAGTCAACCAGTTTATCTTGTTCTTGTTTATATGACCTAGCCTACAGTGCCATAAGTAGATATGTGATACACTATCTAATCTAGGGTGCTTGCCAGTAGAATAGACTACGTTAGCAGGTTGTGATAACATATACACACTATTATTCAAATATCTATAAAAAATAGTAACACCATTCATAATGATATTACAAACTTATTTCTTTATTGAACTTTCATAATCATTTTTGGCCAGAAAGCCTACAAAAATAATATTTAAAAAAAAATTGGGACAGAAATGATAATCATTAAGAACAACGGTATGGGACTCAAATACAAGTTTTAAGATTCCTAATGTTAGAACTGGAACATATCTTTCATCTCCAACGTTCAGGAACCTCTCACCTTGCTCGAATCTCCTACTGACCTGCAACTCCTATAATGAATTATAAATATGGTAAGGGCTATCGGTATCCAATATCCAGTCAGTTATATCACAAATAGAAAAATTGTAAAGAGTTATCATATAAATACCTTATCCAGCAACAGCTTGCTTCTTTCTCTGCCTGTTCAGATCCAGAGAGGCAATGTACTGAGGACAGTTCCTCTTCCAGTGCCCCCGCTTCTTGCAAAAGAAGCATTCAGCTTGATTCTTATCGGACTTGATCTTTCTGGTCTGGCCCTGCACAGATGTTCCAGCCTGAACTTGCACCTTCTTCACTTTCTTCTTCTTGTTGTTCTTCTTTTTCTCAATGGGTCGAGAACCAGAAGATGAATCTCCCACTAAGTTCACCGACTCCTTGTGGAGTTGGTGATCCTTCTCAAAGTTCTGAAACAACCCCAGTAACCTGTGATAGTGTACTTCAGGCTTTGTCATTCTATAATGAGTGAGGAATGGAAGATAAGACTTAGGCAGTGAGTTCAGTATTGCATCTTTCCCAATCTGCTTATGCAAGAAAAAGCCAAGCTTGCTCAAATGCTCCATCAGCTCGATCATGTGCAATACATGATCAGTGACAGAGGCACCATCCTGCATTTGGCATTAAAGATGGCATAATTAGTCTTGTGCCTCTCCATGTCATCGGGTGTGCCAAAGGCATCCTCCAACACTTGAAGCATGTCCTTTAGCTGAGTCGTCTCAAATCTATGATTGAACTCGTTGCTCATGGCAGCCAGCATGATGTAGCGCACCGTGGTTCGATCACTGAGCCACTTCTGGTAAGTATCTCTGACTGTTCCACGTGCATTGGTAGCTGGCTCCTTAGGTGTAGGATCCATTATCACATATAGGATCCGTTCATGCTCCAGAACAATCTTCAACTTTCGGTACCAACTACCGAAGTTGGGTCCCATCAAATTTTCATTGTCCAACAATGATCGGAGCGATAGGGAAGTGACCATATCTGTACAAAAAAAAACTATAACCTAATTAGTAATTGATTCATTAAACCTAAAGATTTAGACTTTAATCAAAAGATTTCTTTCACTATTTTATTCGAATTGGTAGCCTCTACCTCCAAATCGAGGAATTACCTTAATTCCTTAGTGGGTACTGGAATCCACTTAAACTACACACAAGTTCAACTTTGGTTAGCCAACCCATGTACATCTAAGGATAGGTTCATAACCAATTATTTTTCTAAATAATTTTTAGTAATTTTTATTTTGTTCCAGTCCCTAATCAGTAGGCTTTGGCCTTCACTGAAAAGGTCTGGTTAGGTCCAACCATTAACATGACCATACTTGGCCCATCTAGCCAATGAATGATTATGTCCAACTTTGATTGGCTAACCTAACCATCATTTAAAAAGATACAGTCAAAAAATCATATTATGAATGATAATTCCATCAGTCGATAAGCACCAGGCCTTTGGGCCTCCAATGATTATCCAACTGATGGACCCATTATTATCCACTTAATGGGAGGCTATGATCTAGTTATCATCATAACTATTTTATTTTAAGGATCTAATAATTTTAGAGAATTTAATTGATTTAGAGGAGAAGGTCAGATGAACCAGCTTATCAAGATCCTCCCAGTGGCTTCACCAAGTCAGCTTAAGGGAGACTATTTAAAAGGGCTAGTCTAAAAGCACCTAAATCAGTCACACTGATTTATCTAGCTGACATGGATCAGCTCGAATAGTCAAGTGATCCGATCAAAACATAATTTCACCAATTAAGCCAAGAATCAAATCTATTTGGTTCTCATCAAAGACATGGACTTGATCAACTATAACTATTGTAATTGATCTAGAGAATCCTTGACCTAATCTAAGACAACAATTGATTAGATTTAGTCAATTCTCTAATTAAGTCCATCTTTAATCTAACCTTAGGTCCAACCCAATTAATGACCTAATTTCCACTAACTTATTAACCCAATGTGTTATGGTTTGTGTCTTAGGTTCTTCAATTCACAATCCTAGAACCTAATTAAACAACTTCTTAATTCTCAATTAAATTTTGAGCTGAGAGTTGGGGTTTGGCTTTTCAAAAATAATTTTCATATTTGTAAAATATTTTTACAATATGGTTCTTACCAACCAAGTTGCATATTTGATTTATAATTAAAATGCAAGTGAAATAAGCATGAAACTAATTTAGATCTAATCTAAACAGATTCATGTAATTGAGACAATTACAACTTTAAACTGCACAAATTTTTCAGACAAATATATGATGATTCTTTGCATAAAAATTATTAATAAAGAGATTTTATTTTAGATTTAAATATCTTTTAAATCTAATAAATTATAAATTTAATCTAGATCATATCTAACAAATTTATGATTAAAGGTAGATCTACACGAACTAGGACAACCTTTTCACTGTAAGGGATAAACCTTACAGCAGGACAACCAATAGTTCGTGATTGATCTAAAAATTTTAATTTTAAATTTAACAATCAGATTATAAATTAGATCTAATCTAAAAAATAATCTAAATATATATAAATAATCATGTAATAAACAATCTGGCTCTGATACCAATTGAAGGAACCAGATTTAGGGTTTCAGGGTTAGATCTTGAAACTTTTTTAAGATCAGACAGCGGAAGACTAAAATAAATCAAAATTTATCTTATAAAACTAAAAAATCTCTAGATCTAAGATCTTATTACATGATTATTATATGGTATTAAATCAAAAATTAAAATATAAAGAGCAAGAACTACATGTTGATCATATCAACATGTTTCTATACTACATCTAATGTATGTAAAATATAATAGATTAGATCTATTACCTTGCAAGTTAGATGTTCTAACTTTGTTGATCCGAACTTAAAGATGATGTTGTGAGCTACACACATATCCGACCTCTAGAAGTCATCCACACGAGCCCACGAATCACGATCAGAAGTCTTGATCCAGGAAATCAGCACAGTATGCTAGTACTGTGCTGATCCTTCTTCAATGGTCGATCAGATGCCTCCTTCTTGATTTGGACTCTTTCAAAGATAAAAAGTAAGAGAAAGAGTTTTAGATGTAAGACACTCTCAGAAAACTCACAGATAAAGGAAGGGAAGAGGTGAACACAGCAACCCTAGAAGAAGACCCTCTTCTTCTTCTCTTTGCTCTAACCCAGATATTTAGTTTTGTGTCTATTATATCTCCATGCTCTAATACTCTTTCTCTCTAATTTTCACAAACCCTAAATATCTCTCAATGCTCTATAATCTATAAAAATTTTAAGAAAAAATTCATCTTAAATCAAGAGATATAAAGAATCCTTGTCTAGGTCAAATACCTAACCAAGAAAAATCCAAACAGGGCAAGATAAGGGGTGCCCAACTTATGGGTGCCCCCTTTTTCTTTTTCTACCATGGACCACCAACAAAGGGCACACAACATATGCCATAAAATCCATAAAAATCTCAAAAAAGATCTGGATAAAATCAGTGCCATAAGGAAAGAGTTTTGGTTTCCTAAAATTCTATCTCATAGAATTTGAAATCCAAACCAATTCCTACTTTGACTTGGTCCACAACCACATTCCATGTAAGAGAAAAAGAGTGAAAAGCTTTGGGCATGTGTAAAGGCCTGGGAGAGAAGATTTTGTCGCACAAAATAAGAGAGAGTGGGCATGGGGGGCTAAGGTGGCGTAAGGTGGAATCCTAGTCTTACTAGGATTCAATCTATGACTTGTTCAAATTTGGTTTCTCAAACCAAACCAAATCAAATCAAAATCAAATCAATCTAATTAAAATAGATTTTAACTCAATTAAAAACTTAATTTAATCAAATTAAATTAGATTTAAATTAGATTTAATTTTTTAATTGAATTAGAAATTATGTTGGCCCAAGTCCTAATTGAACTAGGACTAGTTTTTCCTTGCACTTGGCTTATCCAATAAACCAATTGACCTTGATCCAATCAAGCCCAAACTAAATCTAATTAAATCATATTCAATTAGACTTAATCTTAGCCTATTGGCTTAATCAAATTAAGCTAATTAGCAATCAAATTGCTAATCGATCCTCCTGCAACACTTGTACTAGGTTAAATGTCAATTGTATTGATCATTTAACCCTAGAATGATTCTTAATCATTGATCAACCATCCAATCAGATCATGAACTCTAATGTGTGTGATTTCATAGGTTTGAACCTAAGTTGGTAGTATAGAAATAAATTTTTGTACCAATCGAAGTGACTATCTAGCAATGGTACCCAATGGTCGGATAGGTCGAATGTGTAGAACAACATCCTTAGAACCCATGCGGATATAGTTTTCATATAATTCATCCTCTTGACCAAAATGCTCATAGGACACCTCAGAGTTCAACTGTCAACTCTGATCAGGTTGTCCATATTGTATTTCAAAATATCAAATCCATCTGATGGATTACCCCAACCAAGATTTTGCTAAATTGAAATACAGCGACTCATTCTTCTCCAACTCTTGGAGTGGTCAATCCCATTTTAATCACACTCTGACTTTGCAAGTACTTGACTGTGCCCAGAAGCCTTCCATCACTGAATTAGAAATTCAGTTGTCCAGTACCAAAGCATAGTGAGTTGCTTGCAAGTCACTGAGGTGATCTCATGTCTAAGGGATACTTATACCTATATCCCATCAGAGACATTCTCGATAGTAGAATACTCTGGAGTTGGTCACGTTCAATAACGATGTACCCTTACATCTCATCTGTATGTCATACTAGTATCTTCATACACCTTGGTTAAGAGGACAACCAACCCATATGGCCTACAGCGACCTATGCTCGATAGAAGCTGTCGTCCTTATTAACAGCCTATCATTTGGTCGTGAACAGTTTTAACGATTAATCGATAAATCTTTTCTTTATCAAACTTAAATAGTTCTAAGGACTTCATCACAACAACGGAGTTCATTAGAAGATGAAAACTTATGATGAGAATACCAAAAATATATTTTATTTATTAACAAATCAATTACAATACAAGGTTACTCAACCGTCAATAGGTTGATGATTGGCTTTTGGGACATATTTTTCAACATTTCCGTAAAAGGTGACCTGGTCATTTTATCAAGAAGACAGGACTCATAGGTTGGAAGTGATTTACAATCACTAACTTCGATGATTCTCTCTTGAGTCAACCTGTTTATCCTGTTCTTGTTTATATGACCTAGCCTACAGTGCCATAAGTAGATATCTGATACACTATCTAATCTAGGGTGCTTGCCGGTAGAATAGACTACGTTAACGGGTTGTGATAACATATACATACTATTGTTCAAATGTCCACAAAAAATAGTAACACCATTCATAATGATATTACAAACTTGTTTCTTTATTGAATTTCATAATCATTTTTGGTCAGAAGGCCTACAGAAATAACATTTAAAAAGAAACTAGGACAGAAATGATAATCATTAAGAACAATGATATGGAACTCAAATACAAGTTTCAAGATTCCTAATGCTAGAACTGGAACTGGTCTTCCATCTCCAATGTTCAGGAACCTCTCATCTTGCTCGAATCTCTTACTGACCTGCAACCTCTGCAACGAATTGCAAATATGGTAAGAGCCATCGGTATCCAATACCCAGTCAGTTATATCACAAATAGAGAAATTACAAGGAGTTATCATATAAATACCTTGTCCGGCAATAGCTTGCTTCTTTCTCTGCCTGTTCGGATCCAGGGAGGTAATGTACTGAGGACAGTTCCTCTTCCAGTACCCCCGCTTCTTGCAAAAAAAGCATTCAGCTTGACTCTTATTGGGCTTGATCTTTCTGGTCTGATCCTGCACTGATGTCCTAGCCTGAACTTGCATTTTCTTCACTTTCTTCTTCTAGTTCTTCTTTCCTTTCTCAAAGGGTCGAGAACCAGAAGACAAACCTCCCACTATGTTCACCGACTCTTTGTGGAGTTGGTGATCCTTCTCAAAGTTCTGTAGCAACCCCAGTAACCCATGGAAGTTTACTTCAGGCTTTGTCATTCTATAATGAGTGAGGAATGGAAGATAAGACTTGGGTAGCGAGTTCAGTATTGCATTTTTCCCAAGCTGCTCATGCAAGGAAAAGCCGAGCTTGCTCAAACACTCCATCAGCTCGATCATGTATAATACATGATCAGTGACAGAGGCACCATCCCATCTTTTGGCATTGAAGATGGCACAACTAGTCTTGTGCCTCTCCACATCATCAGGTGTGCCAAAGACATCCTCCAACACTTGAAGCATGTCCTTTGGCTGAGCCATCTCAAATCTGCGATTGAACTCGTTGCTCATGGCAGCCAGCATGATGCAGCGCACCGTGATCCAATCACTGAGCCACTTTTGGTAAGTGTCTCTGATTGTTCCACGTGCATTGGCAGCTGGCTCCTATGGTGTAGGATCCGTTTTCACATATAGGATCCGTTCATGCTCTAGGACTATTTTCAACTTTCGGTACCAGCTACTAAAGTTGGGTCCCACCAACTTATCATTGTCCAATAATGATCGGAGTGATAGGGAAGTGGCCATATCTGCACAAAAAAAAATCATAACTTAATTAGTAATTGATTTATTAAACTTAAAGATTTGAACTTTAATCAAAAGGTTTCTCCGACTATTTTATTCGAATTGGTAGCCTCTACCTCCAATTCGAGAAATTATCCTAATTCCTTAGTGGGTACTAGAATCCACTTAGACTGCACATAAGCCCAACTTTGGTTGGCCAACCCATGTACATCTAAGGGTAGGTTCATAACCAATTATTTCTCTAAATAATTTCTAGTAATTTTAATTTTGCCCCAGTCTCTAATCAGTAGGCTTTGGCCTCCACTGAAAAGGTCTGGTTAGGTCCAACCATTAACATGACCATATTTGGCCCATCTAGCCAATGAATGATTAGATCCAACTTTGGTTGGCTAACCTAACCACCATTTAGAAAGATGCAATCAAGAAATCATATTATGAATGACAATTCCATCAGTCGATAAGCACCAGGCCTTTGGGCCTCCAATGATTATCCAACTGATGGACCCATTATCATCCACTTAATGGGAGGCTATGATCTAGTTATCATCATAACTATTTCATTTTAAGGATCTAATAATTTTAGAAGATTTAATTGATTTAGAGGAGAAGGTCAGATGAACCAGCTTATCATGATCCTCTCACTGGCTTCACCAAGTCAGCTTAAGGGAGACCATTTAAAAGGGATGGTCTAGGAGCACCTAAATCAGTCACATTGATTTACCTAGCTGACATGGGTCAGCTCAAATAGTCAAGTAATCCGATCAAAACATAATTTCACCAAGAGACCAGGTAAGTTCGATCGGTGGGAGGGTCTGCCAAAGCTTGCCTTAGACACCATCAGAAATGGTCAGGTAAGCGGGCTGCCAATTAAAAACCACTGGTCTGATTCACCTTAGACACTAACTGGTTTAATTAGTTTCGATTAGATCAACCTAACAGTTCATGCTAGATCGCTTAGCCAAGAGTCAAGTCCATTTGGTTCTCGTTAAAGACATTGACTTGACCAACTACAACTATTGTAATTGATCTAGAGAATCCTTGACCTAATTTAAGACAACAATTGATTAGATTTAGTCAATTCTCTAATTAAGTCTATCTTTAATCTAACCTTAGGTCTAACCCAATTAATGGACCTAATTCCTACTAACCCATTAACTCAATATGTTATGGTTTGTGTCTTAGGTTCTTCAATTCACAATCTTAGAACCTAATCAAATAACTTTTAAATTTTCAATTAAGTTTTGGACTGAGGGTTGGGGTTCGGCCTTTCGAAAATAATTTTCATGTTTGTAAAATATTTTTATAACATGATTCTACCAACCAAGTTGCATGTTTGATTCATAATCAAAATGCAAGTAAAATAAGCATAAAACTATTTTAGATCTAATCTAAACAGCTTTATGTAATTGAAATAATTTCAACTTTAAACCGCGCAAATTTTCTAGACAAATATATGATTGTTCTTTGCATGAAAATTATTAACAAAGAAATTTTATTTTAGATTTAAATATTTTTTAAATCTAATAAATCATAAATTTAATCTAGATCATATCTAACAAATTTATGATTAAAGATAGATCTATATGAACTAGGATAACCTTTGCACTGTAAGGGGTAAACCTTACAGCAGGACAACCTACAGTTCGTGATTGATCTAAAAATTTTAATTTTATATTTAATAATCAGATTATAAATTAAATTTAATCTAAAAAATAATCTAACTATGTATAAATAATCATGTAATAAACAACCTACGCTCTGATACCAATGGAAGGAACCAGATCTAGGATTTCAGGGTTATATTTTGAAACTTTTTCAAGATCTGATAGCGGAAGACTAAAATAAATCAAAATTTATCTTATAAAATTAAAAAATCTCTAGATCTAAGATTCTATTACATGATTATTACATAGAATTAAATCAGAAATTAAAATATAAAGAGCAAGAACTACATGTTGATCATATCAACATATTTCTATACTACATCTAATGTATATAAAATATAATGGATCAGATCTATTACCTTACAAGTTAGATGTTCTAACTTTGCTAATCTGGGTTGGAGGATGATGTTGCAAGCTGCACATACATCCGACCTCTAGGAGTCATCCACACGAGCCCACGAATCATGATCAGAAGTCCTGATCCATGAAATCAGCATAGTATGCTAGTACTGTGCTGATCCTTCTTCGATGGTCGATCAGATGCCTCCTTCTTTTTGATTTAGACTCTTCTAAAGATGAGAAATAGAAGAAAAAGTTTTAGATATAAGACACTCTCATAAAACTCATAGATGGTAGAAGAGAAGAGGTGAACTCAGTATCCCTAGAAGAAGACCCTCTTCTTCTTCTCTTTGCTCTAACCCAGACACTTAGTTTTGTGTCTATTATATCTCCACATTCTTATACTCTTTCTCTTTGATTTTCATACAACCCAAAATTATCTTAATGCTCTATAATCCACAAAAATTTTAAGAAGACATTCATCTTAAATAATGAGATATGAAGAATCCTTGTCTAGGTCAAATACCTAGTCAAGGAAAATCCAAACAGGGCAAGACCAGGGGTGCCAAACTCATGGGTGCCCCCTCTTTCTTTTTCTATCATGGACTACCAGTAAAGGGCCCACAATATGTATCATAAAAGTCACAAAAATTTTAAAAAATATCTAGATAAAATCAGTGCCATAAGGAAAGAGTTTTGGTTTCCTAAAATTCTATCTCATAGAATTTGAAATCCAAACTAATTCCTACTTTGACTTGGTCCACAACCATATTCTATATAAGAGAGAAAAAGTGGAAAGCTTTGGGCATGCATGAAGGCCTGGGAGAAAAAGTTTTGTCGCATAAAATAAGAGAGAGTAGGCGTGGGGGGCTAAGGTGGCGCAAGGTGGAATCCTAATCTTACTAGGATTCAATCTATGACTTGTTCAAATTTGGTTTCTCAAACCAAATCAAATCAACCCAATTAAAATAGATCTTAATCTAATTAAAAATCTAATTTAATCAGATTAAATTAAATTTAAATTAGATTTAATTTTTTAATCGAATTAGAAATTAGGTTGACCCAAGTCATAATTGAACTAGGACTAGTTTTTCCTTGCACTTGGCTTATCCAATAAACCAATTGGCCTTGATCCAATCAAGTCCAAACCAAATCTAATTAAATCATATTCAATTAGACTTAATTTTAGTCTATTGGCTTAATCAAATTAAGCCAATTAACAATCAAATTGCTAATCGATCCACCTACAACACTTGTACTAGGTTAAATGTCAATCATATTGATCGTTTGACCCTAGAATGATTCTCAATCGTTGATCAACCATCCGATTGGATCATGAACTCTAATGTGTGTGATCTCATAGATTCGAACCTAAGTCGATAGTATAGAAATAAATTTTTATACCAATCGAAGTGACTATTTGCAATGGTACCTGACGACCGGATAGGTCGAATGTGTAGAACAACATCCTTAGAACCCATACGGATATAGTTTTCATATAATCTATCTCTTTGACCAAAATACTTATAGGACACCTCAGAGTTTAACTGTCAACTCTGATCAGGTTGTCCACATTGTATTTCAAAATATCAAATCCATCTGATGGATTATCTAGATCAAGATTTTGCTAAATTGAAATACAGCGACTTATTCTTCTCCAACTCTTAGATTGGTCAATCCCATCCTGATCATACTCCGACTTCGTAGGTACTTGACTGTACCCAAAAATCTTCCATCACTGAATTAAAAATTCAGTTAGTCCAGTACCAAAGCACAGTGAGTTGCTTGTAAGTCACTGAGGCGATCTCAGGTCTAAGGGACACTTATACCTATATCCCATCAGAGACATTCTCGACAGCAGAATACTCTAGAGTTGGTCATGTTCAATGATGATGTACCCTTACATCTCATCTGTATGCCATATCAGTGTCTCCACATTCTTTGATTAAGAGGATAACCAACCCATATGGCCTACAGCGACCTATGCTTGATAGAAGCTGTCGTCCTTATTAACAGCCTATCATTTGGTCGTGAACAATTTTAAGGACTAATCGATAAATCCTCTCTTTATCGAATCTAAATAGTCCTAAGGACTTCATCACAACAACAGAGTTCATTAGAAGATGAAAACTTATGATGAAAATATTAAAAATATATTTTATTTATTAACAAATCAATTACAATACAAGATTGCTCAATCGTCAATAGGTTGACGATTGGCTTTTGGGACATATTTCCCAACAGTCACTTTATATACTTGAATTTCTGGTGAGACCTGGGCTCCTTAGCAAGGGCTGTGACGTCGTTGTTGTCGCAGTGTAGTGCAATAGCATCTAATGGTATCACACCCAACTCCGTAATAAATTTTTTGAACCAAAAGACTTCCTCAATAGCTTCAGAGGCAGTGATGTACTCGACTTCCATGATCAAATCTATAATGATTGATTGCTTGGAACTCTTTGAAGGAAAAATGGATAGTTCAAAGCATGTATTTTTAAAATTTTATAGTAAAAAATAAAAGATTAAATACTTTAATCTTCTAAATATGTCTTGGATTAAATCTAAACTACCAATTAAGAATCTATGAATGAAAAATTTATATATAAAATCTAATATAATACAGAAAACTGCATTGATCATATCGATATCTTGAATTTGATCTAACCATTAGATCACATCGGTTGAGTTCAGAACTTATCACCTTTTTGTGGATCGATGATCTTCACTGTTGGTAGGTATGGTATGAAGCTATTGCTAATGCTAAACAGTCACACAGGTCATTCGACCTCTACAAATCATCCACTCGAAGCCCTGATTGGATCTTCCTTCGTGAGAGTGCTAGCTCACGTCGAAGGCTCTAAATGGCTGATCCAAGCTCCTTTCTTCAGATCTCCTAAACTCTTTTAGATCAAAAGATAAAGCTTTACAAGGAGATGATGGTGTGGGAGATTGAACAAGACTCACTCTTGTATTTTTCTTCTCACAAAATCTAGAGTTAAAACCCTAGACCCTACACCTCACACCCGAGAGGAAGAACATTTTCTCTGTTTCTCACACACAGAAGCCCAACCCACTCTCAACTTTTCATGCCCCAACTCTCAAGTTTCTCACATCAAAAATTACTTCTAATCTTGCACAAAACTGATCCCTTCTTAAGGGTGGCATCCCATGGAAGATAAGGATAAGGAAGAGGTAGTTTCGATTCAATTTCAGACGTTGGTTGATCCTTATCACCAATTCAAATCAAATTTGAATTAAATTTTGAATCAAAATTTATCTTCATCTTATAAAATTTGAGAGGGGTCAGCCAACATTAGAATGGCATAAAAAATTTATGCAAAAATACTTTATGCTTAGAGTAAGGTGGTGGTGTGAAGAGAAGAGTCCAACTCAATTTGGCGTCTAGGTTTTTATTCAAATTTAAACCCATTTGAACACAAATTTAAACCAACCAATTTCTAATTTGAAAGAAATCAGATGAAGATGTAGAAAAGCTTCTGGGTATGAGAAAAATTTATGAAAATTTTTTTTTCACGTGAATAATAAGAGGGTGCAGAGAAAGGAGGTGCAAGAGAATTGAATTCGAATTATTTTTTCATCCAATTAAATTCTTAACCTAACTGAATTAGGTTAGACCTAATTAGACCACTAAACTTAATCTAATTAGCTAGAAAATATCTTCGATTAAATTTTTATCAAATTAAAAATTAATCGAGCTCAAATTCTGATCAAATCAGGAATCGAACATCCTTAGTGATTAGGTCATCTCATAACCTAATCAAATCAAATCAAATTGAATCCAATTCAATTATATTTGATCCAAACCTCAATGCTCAATCAAATTGAGCTAATTAAAAATATAATTACTAATCAATCCTTTTATAATTCATCAACAATTAGCCAATTGATTTATTGTAACTTTTGCATAGGGTTAATCATCAATCGAATCGACTATTTTATCCTAAAATGATTCTTAATCATCGATTAACTATATGATCAGTCAGAAACTTCTTTTGAGTATGACTCCATAGGTTCAAACCTAAGTTCTATAGGAATAATCTTTTTATACCAATCAAAGTGACCATCTAGTAATGATACCCAACGTCCGGATCGATCGAAAGATTGCGAAGCATTATTCAAGAATTTATTGGCATATGATTACTGTATACTTCATCCCTTTGACCCAAATGCTCAAGGTGACCTAGGGTTAAACTGTCAACTCTGATATGGTCATCCATATTATATTTTAATTTTTAAAATTCATCATATGGATTATCCCGATCGAGATTTTACTGAATTGAAATACACTAATACATTAACTCTTACTTATTCGGAGGGGTCAATTCCATCTTAACTCACACCCCGACTTCTCAAGCACTTGACTGTGCCCAAAAATTTTTAATCACTAAATTAAAAATTTAAATAGTTTGACATGAAAGCATAGTGAGTTGTTTGCAAGTCATCATGGTGACTCAGGTCGGAGGGACACTTATACCCATATCTTTTGTGAGCTATTCTTGACAGCAGAGTACCCAGCAGTTGGTCACGTTCAATGAGATGTACTCCTACATCTCACTTGCATGCCGTGCCAGTGTCTCCATACTCTTTGGTTAAGAGGACAACCAATGTCATGACACACAATGACCTATACTTGATATAGCTATTGTCTTAATAATAGTATATCATTTGGTCGTGAACTTAAGATTTAAGGACTAAATGATATATCCTCCTATATCGAATCAAATAGTTCTAAGGACTTCATCATATAACAGGAGCTCAAAATAAAATATACGCAGTGATGAAAAAATCAAATAATATTTATTAATTTAATAATTTATTTATAATTATAATAATAAGCTCAACCATCAACAGACTGATGATTGACTTTGGGATAATTTTCAATAACTCTCACTTAGACTAAAGTCAATCGGTACAGTATCTTATACCCATCTTTATTTTATAGTCTTCAAACTTCTTGACATCGAGGGCTTTAGTAAATGGGTCAGTCAGGTTCTCCTTTCCATCGATCTTCTGAAGCTCGACGTCATCTCGATCCATAATTTTTTAGACCAGATGGTAGCAGCACAGAATGTGCTTAGTCTGCAGATGTGACTTTGATTCCTTCGCTTGAACAATGGCGCCAGTGCTGTCATAGTACAACAAGATGGGGCTATCAAGGGAGGATTCCACTCTGAGCTCATTGATGAATTTTCATAGTCACATAGCTTCCTTCGCAGCATCGGATGCTGTGATATATTTCACCTCGTAAGTAGAGTCGGCCATAGTGTGCTGCTTGAAATTCTTTCAATAGATTACTCCATCATTCAGGATATAAATATATCCCGACATGCTCTTACTATCGTCATGATCTGACTGAAAACTAGAGTCTGTAAACCCCATAAATTTTAAGTCGGATTCTCTATAGATAAGCTACTGATCCTTAGTATTTTTCAAATACTTAAGGATGATTTTTATGACCTTCCAGTGGTTCTCATCTAGATCGGATTAGTATCTGCTCACTATCCCTGTGAGTATGCCACGTCCAGTCACGTACATGTCATGGCGTACATAATAGATCTCACTGTCAAAATATATAGAATTCTACTGATATGCTCTTTCTCTTGAGGAGTTATCGGACAATCACTCTTCGAGAGAGAAATTTTTTGGCCTATTGGAAGATGGTCTTTCTTGAAATTTTTCATGCTGAATTTTTTCAGTACAATATCAATGTATGTCGATTGAAATAATCCGAGCAACCTTTTAGATCTATTTTTATAGATCTTCATCTCAAAGATGAAGGATGCTTCTCCCAAGTCCTTCATGGAGAACTGTGATGACAATCAAATTTTTATTTCTTGTAATGCAGGGATGTCATTCTCGATTAAGAGAATATTATTCACATACAAAATAAAAAATACTATCACAGAGTTATTAACCCACTTATATGTACAAGATTCCTCTATATTCTTAATGAAGCTATACGTTCTGATCACTTTATCAAAATACATGTTTCAACTTTGAGATGCCTGCTTAAGTCTATAAATGGACCTCTGAAGCTTGCACACATTAGACTCATCTATGGATATAAAACTTTCAAGTTGTATCATATACACTTCTTCTTCCAGCTCTCCATTTTGAAAGACTATTTTTACATCCACTTGCCAGATTTTATAGTCCAGATGTGCTACTATCACAAGCATGATCCAAATGAATTGGAGCATTACCACAGGAGAAAATATCTCATCATAGTCAATACCATAATGCTGACGATAACTCTTGGTAACCAGATGGACTTTATAGGTCTCCACCTTTCCGTCTGCATCCCTTTTCTTTTTGAAGATCTATTTACACCCTATGGATTTTATCCCTTCAGGTGGGTCAACCAATATCCATATATTATTGACTTTCATGGACTCTATTTCGGATTTCATGGCTTCGAGCCACTTATCAGAGTCAGACCTTTATATCGCATCTATATAGGTGATCAGATCCTCATTATTCTCATCGAGTTCAACTAGATCACCGTCTCGGATCAAGAAACCGTAATATCTATCCAGTTGACACGGTACTCTACCAGATCTTCTTAAAGATATTTCTAAAATAAGTTCTGAATTTGATCTAATCAAATCTAACTCTATGGGTTTATTAAATTTTATCAATTTTTCTACCGATCGAACTTCATCAAGTTCAATCTTTAAGGTATTAGTTCCTTTTTCAAGAAACTTTTTTTCTAGAAAGACTACTCTATTACTGACGAACACTTCTGTTCATCAGCAAGGTAGAAGTAATTCCCCTTGATCTCTTTTGGATATTCTATAAATAGATACTTGTCAGACCTAGGTTCAAGCTTGTCAGTTTTCAAACATTTGACATAAGTCGGACATCTCCAAACCCTAAGGTGAGAGAGTGCTGGCTTACATTCTATCCACATCTTATATAGTATTTTACTTGCGAACTTACTCGAAACTTTAAAATATAACAAGCCGACTGGAGTGCATATCCCTAAAAGAAGATCGACAGACTTGCAAAGCCCATTATGGACCGAACTATGTCTAACAGAGTTCGATTCCTCCTTTCTGATACATCATTATGCTGTGGTATTCCAAGAGGAGTCTATTGTGAGAGAATCTCATTCTCTTCTAGGTATATCAGAAACTCACTGAAGAGGTATTCTCCTCTTCGGTCGGACTGAAGAGTTTTAATACTCTTTCCAATTTATTTTTCTACTTCATTACGGAATCGTTTGAATATTTCAAATGATTTTGACTTATGTATCATTAAGTAGATGTACTCATACTTTGATAGGTCATTTGTAAATATAATGAAATAATAATATCCACCTCTGGTACTGGTGTTCATCAGTCCATATACATCAGTATGTATCAGACTTAAAACTTTACTTGATCGCTCACTTTTTTCAGTAAAAGGTGATTTGGTTATTTTTCTAAGAAGATAGGACTCACAAGTTGGAAGTGATTCACAATCACTAACTTCGAGGATTTCTTTTTGTGTCAACTTGTTTATTCTGTTCTTGTTAATATGACCTAACCTACAGTGCCAAAGGTAGATATCGGAGACATCACTAATTCCAAGGTATTTGCTGGATGTGTACATTATACTAACAGGTTGTGACAATATGTAAATACTATTGTTCAGCTATCCATTCATCATATTAACATCATTTATAATGATATTAAGATTATTTTTTTTATTAAAATTTTATAACCATACATAGCCAAGAGGCCTATAGAAATAATGTTCAATAAAAAGGAAGGATAAAAGTGACATTCACTAAGAACAATTATATTGGACTTGAATACAAGCTTAACAGTCTCTAATGCTAGAACTGAAACTGATTTTTCATCTCCAACATTAAAAAACCTTTCGTCTTCTTCAAATCTCCTACTGACCTACAGATCCTGCAAAAAATTACAAATATTAAAAGGGCTTCTAGTATCCAATGTCCAGATAGTAGAATCACAAATTGAGAAATTATAAGGTATTATCATATAATTACCTTGTCCAGCAACAACTTGCTTTTTTTCCGACCTGCTCAGATCTTAGGAGGCAATGTACTGATGACAATTCCTCTTCCAGTATCTCTGCTTCTTGCAGTAGAAGCATTCCGCCTGACTCTGATCGGACTTGGATTTTTTGGTCTAACTGAGTTTGGGTGCTCCAGTACTTTGCATCCTTTTCTTATTTTTCTTATTCTTTTTTTCTTTCTTAAAGGATCGACATCCAGAAGAAAATCCTCCCACAACATTCACCAACTCCTTATGGAGCTGGTGATCCTTCTCAAAGTTCTGCAGCAACCTCAGCAAATCATGATAGTTGACCGTAGGCTTTGTTATTCAAAAATGAGTAAGAAAAGGAAGATAGGACTTGGATAGAGAGTTTAAAATGGCATCTTTCTTCAGCTGCTTATGCAAGAAAAAACTGAGCTTGCTTAAGTGCTCAATCATCTTGATCATGTACAATACATGATCAGTGATTGACGCTCCTTTCCTCATTCGAGTGTTAAAGATGGCACAACTAGTCTTGTGCCTCTTAACATCGTCAGATGTGTCAAAAGACTCATTCAATATTTGCAATATATCCTGTGACTGAGTATTCTCGAAATGATGACTGAACTCATCATTCATTACCGTCAGCATAATACAATGAATCATAGTTCGATCGTTGAGCCATTTCTGATAAGTATCTCTGACTATACTATGTACATTCGGAGCTGGCTCCTCAGATGTCAGATCTGTCAACACATACAAGATCCATTTGTACTCTAGGACTATTTTAAACTTTTGATATCAGCTATCAAAATTTGATCTCATCAATTTATCACTATCTAATAGTAATCGGAGCGATAAGGTGGTGGCCATAACTGCAAAAGAAAAATTAAAACCTAATTAGTATATGAATTGATTAAGCCTAAAGATATGAATTTTAACCTAAAAGTTTTTTTACTATTTTATTCAAATTAGTAGCTTCTACCTCTAATTTGAGAAATTACACTAATTTCTTTGTGGGTATTAGAATCCACATGGATTGCACACAGGCCTGAGTGTAGCTCGGCCAACCCCTGTGCACTCATGGGTAGGTTCTTAATCAATTGTTTAATCAAATAATTTTTAGTATTCAATTTTATCCCAGATACCTCTTCAACAAGTGTGTAGCACCTCCATTGAAAGTTCTGATTAGATCCTGAAGGAAAAACCGCCTTTTTCCTTGTAGGATCTTCCAGATTTCATCAAATCTGGGATGGAATAATTAAAAAAAAAAATTTATCCTACATTTATTTCAGATCTAAATCTCTATATCTAATTTTATTATTTAATATTAATTTAAAAATAAATCTAAAAATATGAGGAAACATGAAATACCTCAAGGATAATCTGATTACCCTGTAGATGATCGCAGCAAGCCTGAGGTTCTGATTTAACCACGCAATCATCTGGCCTCTACTAGTATCCACTCAGGTAGGATCTGGATTGTCTTCTCCTCATAAATCTCTACTCCAAAAATTAGAACTAAATCTGATTAGGAAGATCTTCAAAAGTCTTCCTAAAGTTGGAGCAGCAGCCTGTTGAAGAAGTCCTGCAGCCCTCCTGTTCAAGGCATCACCACACCTTAGACCTTTGCCAGATGGATGTCCAACTCCTTGGATGTGAAGAGGAGAGGGAGAGCTACAGATAGGATGTGGAGAAGAAAAAAGGGGGTGGTAGCTTTGATGGGTTTGGTGCAATCTCTTAAAACCCTAGGCGCAAATAGGGTTTATATAGACCCTACTGCGCTGCGCAGTGCCACATCATTCGACCAATCAAAAAATTTTAATAAATCCAAAAAAATTTTGATTGGTGGAGTGATATCATCTAATCACATCAGATAAGAATCCCCACTCTCTCTCCTATGTTGGCACCATCTTTGGATAAGCACAAGGGAGATGGCGCCCAGGAGTTTATGTTGATCAAGACTCCTCTTGATCTTTATCCACTTGGGGCACCCTCTTTATCCAATTGGGCTCACGCCATAATTTGATTATGGCACCTAATTTGATGCTGATTTAGTATGTGGACACTCCATAAAAATCTTTCAATGAGCTCTTGCCAAGTGACCTTCAGTTTAAGATCCATATGTCAACATTTGATAGATGTCCTAAAATGAAAATGGTAGGTAACAGGAATTAGCAGGTGTTGTCTTAAATTTATCTCATGAATTAAGTCAAATCTTTTTTGAGCTGGACAAGCTTCATTTAGACTGAGAGAAACCTTCTCAAGATTCTCTGGGTGAGTCAAATCACATTTGGCTCAGTCGAGATAGAAAAGATTAGACGAGGAGAAAGTTAGGCTCAATCGAGTGCTAGCACGATTTTCTTGAACCTAATTGGATCTAATCCAAATCAATTGGGCTAGCCTAATTGATGACATCCAAATTCTAACCCTTGTTAGTATGATCCAGTTAGGTTCAATTCTGTATGGTAATGAGACATGTCATGATCTCATCATCGACATCATCGAAACTCCTTTCGATGGACCAGAACTCTTCTGATTCATACAATTAGAATGATCGATCATCAAGATCATTCTAATTGCTCTCAAAATTCATCAGTGACACCTAGCAGTATATGATAGCAACCCATCAGAACTGAAGATGAACCTCTCGATGCAGCTACCTGTGTGATTGAGTTCCTCTATCATGAGTCCCGACAGAATTAGGGTTAAGGTGAACTCGTCAAACCCAACATCAGTTATATGAGTTAATCGATCGATCCGAGTCTGATGTGAAACTCTAATGGGAAACTCTTTTTCATTATTTCACTCTACCATGGCCATGGGCTTAAGAACTCGATCTTTCGATCACCATAGGTCTACTCCTCTCATCTACCGAGATTGATAGATCCTATCTTGGTGCGACCTAGTTCCTACAATGAATATGCTACAGCCAACATACACCTCAGAGTTCTGAATGGCTAGGAGATCAAGTTATGGTGTAGTCAAACTATAACACACTCAAGGTGAACTATCGATGCACCTCAGGTCAAAGAACTAGATACACAACTGCAGTATCGAGCTAGTCATTGACGAGAAGATAGACTTCCTTATGACTGCTCGAGGTGGTCATGCTCAGTACTCTCATTCTCAACGAATACCTATACTCTCGCTCTGGTGTCTCTACACCGTAGACTCAAGACACATCTACCCTAAGGAAGTGATCATACACCAACCTTTCGAATCGATCACCATCCTCGTGATGATCCTATGGTTAGGAGTTGTTTATGAGTTATGTAAATTCATACCTTAAATTTTCAACTTTTGAAAATATGAATTGACATTTCTACTAACTCAAAGGATGTATCACAAACACAATGTATACAATGTGATAGAAGAATAACCCATTTATTAATTTATAGTTAAAATTATAAATTTATCCTTAGATTTTACAGGAATGTGTCAGCCAATCTGTCATCTAGGGCACTCATCTAACAAACTCCCACTTGACCTAATGCTATCAAAATTTGATCCCATCAATTTATCACTATCTAATAGTAATCGGAGCGATAAGGTGGTGGCCATAACTGCAAAAGAAAAATTAAAACCTAATTAGTATATGAATCGATTAAGCCTAAAGATATGAATTTTAGTCTAAAAGTTCTTCCACTATTTTATTTAAATTAGTAGCCTCTACCTCTAATTTGAGAAATTACACTAATTTCTTTGTGAGTATTAGAATTCACATGGGCTGCACACAGGCCTGAGTGTGGCTCGGCCAATCCCTGTGCACTCATGGGTAGGTTCTTAATCAATTGTTTTACCAAATAATTTTTAGTATTCAATTTTATCCCAGATACCTCTTCAACAAGTGTGTAGTACCTCCATTGAAAGTTCTGATTAGATCCAACCATTAACATGCCAGAATTTAGTGCATCTGATAAACGAGTGATCAGACTCGAGTGTGGCTCGACCAACTTGACCATCATCAGAAAGATACAACTAAATCAACATATTATGAATGATAATTCAGACAGTCAGATGAGCACCAGACGTGTGGCACCTCCAATGATTATCTAAATTGTTGGACTCATTATCATCCAACTTAATGGGAGGTTATGATTTAGTTATCACCATAACTATTTCATTTTAGGGACCTAACAATTTTAGAAGATTTAATTAGTTGAATTAAGAGATGAGAAAAGATTTAACTAGTTAATCTTAATCTTCTCACTGACTTCATTAAAGAAAATAAGACATAAGCTGGTCTAGCCAACCAGTCATAATCCTCTCACTAACTTCATCAAGTCATGAAGAAGACTCAAGACAAGTTGAACTAGGGGTACCTAAATCAGTCATACTGATTTTCTAGTTAGTATGGGTCAACTCCAATTATTAAGTGATCTAATCAAAACATGATTCATCATGTTGGTTAGATAAGTGAGATCGATGGGAGGGATGTGCCATTAGCTCGACATAGATTCAATCTATGCGAATAGCTCTCAATTAATAACCACCGATCAAAGCTGCTATACTTACCTTAGACACCAACTGGTTGGTCATTTTCAATTTGATCAACTTATAGACTTGGATTCGATTATGGAGCGACGATCAAAGTCAATATTGGTCTAATCAAAGATATAGACTTAACCAACTATAACTATTAAAATTGATCAAGAGAAGAAATTGACCCAATCAGAATTAACTTTTAATTAGATTTGATCAATTACTAACATGGTCCATTATCAATGATTTCTAGCCCTAGGTCTAACCTAGTTAAATGGACTTGACTTGAGCTAACCCATTAACCCATGAATTATAAAATTAATACTTTAGATCTTTGATTCTCAAATCTAGATCGCTTAATTCTCAATTAAGTTTTGGACTGACATGGGTTCAGATTCGATGTTTTAAAATAATTTTCAATTGTATAAAATATTTTTACAATCAATTATTTAATGATCAAAATATTAATTTTAGATCTAATATATATTATTTTATATTTAAAATAAAGTTTTAAAATTTTTTTTATAATTAATCATCATGAAAAAGATCGCGTAGCATCCCTACACGTCATAGGAGATCCCATCGAATGGGTAAATAGAGTTGCAAAATTCTGATTTCTCCTATGATCAGATGGCTATGAAGATCTATCCAATCAGATTACTATACTACTTAGATTCTAAATTAATTATTTAGATTTAATCTAAATAATTAAAATCAAATTTTATAAATATCAGTACAAACTAGGACAACCTTTGCACTGTAAGTGGGTAAACCTTACAACAGGACAACCTTATATCAGTTTGCGATCAGATCTATAATTAATTTTAGATCTAAATATTATATATCAGATTTAATTTAAATTAAATTATAGATCTAAATACATATAATATCAGATTATATGCAAAAAAATTCATGTCACAAGAAACCGTGCTCTGATACCAATTGAAAGAAAAATAGATAGTTTAAAGCATGTATTTTTAAAATTTTATAGTAAAAAATAAAAAAATAAATATTTTAATTTTTTAAATATATCTTGAATCAGATCTAAGTTGCCAATTAAGAATCTATGATGTGAGAAATTTATATATAAAATCTAATATAATACAGAAAACTGCATCGATCATATCGATGCCCTGAATCTGATATAACCTTTAGATCACATCGATTGAGTTTAAAGCTCATCACCTTTTCATGGATCGATGATCTTCACTGCTGGTAGGTATGGTATGAAACTA
Organism: Elaeis guineensis; assembly: GCF_000442705.2. Classification (NCBI taxonomy): domain Eukaryota; kingdom Viridiplantae; phylum Streptophyta; class Magnoliopsida; order Arecales; family Arecaceae; genus Elaeis; species Elaeis guineensis. The sequence goes on from NC_026005.2 coordinate 42,731,339, forward strand.
TCACTGATGTCGAGCAGCTGCATAGGTCATTCGACCTCTATAGATCATCCACTCGAAGCCCTAATCGGATCTTCCTTCATGGGAGTGCTAGCTCGCATCGAATGCTCTAGATAGTTGATCTAAGCTCCTTTCTTCAGATCTCCCAAACTCCTCCAGATCAGAAGATGAAGCTTTACAAGGAGGTAGTGGTGTGGGAGATTGAACAAGACTCACTCTTATATTTTTTTTCTCACAAATCTAAAGTTGAAACCCTAGACCCTACACCTCACGCCCAAGAGGAAGAATACTTCCTCTGTTTCTCATGCACAGAAGCCCAACCCACTCTCAACCTTTTGTTGAGTTCTAGTTGCACAGCGGAAAGGTTAGGTGTTTAAAATTTTCATTCAAAACACCTAATGCATCAAAAACCCTAATACCCAGAAACCTTTGACTATATTAATCAAAGCATAATTAATATAAAGTTTGATAAGAAGCATATCTATAATGCTAATCTCAATTTTTATGAGGCATCCAAGTATCTACTCTCTAACAATGATCCACACAGAAATTGAACCAAAGACAGCGCTCTTTCTTCTCCTTGCTTCAAGAATTCTAGCCCCTAGAACTTGACTAGCCTCATACCGGTCAGGTTTCTTCAAGAACCTGACTCCATCCTCTCAAAATCTCTTCTGGACTTCTGATTCTCCTTCTTTAAGATCCTTACAACCCTTGTTAGAACTAGATAAGGCTTTGTCTTAAAATCCCAAAGTCTTGTCCTAAAACGAAGATAGGTTGTAAGAAAGAAAGGAGAGCAATGGATTGGAAACTCAATCTGAATGCCTCAGACACCCAATGCCTAGGCCAAGTTATAGCCATCAGAGGGATACCAAAAGAGAGGAACACACCTCATAAAAAAGTCTTATCTGATCTGATTATCAGAGATAAGAGTTCCTTCAAGCAGAAGGACTCTTATCAATGATACGTCAATCAGCACCCTCATCTGCGTGTGCGACCAGAGAAGGGATGTTTTTGCATTCCTTCTCAAATTAAAAAAATCTATAAAAATCTGTGGATAGGGGTCTCATTTTATAATTTTAGAAAATTTAAAATTATGATAAAATTCTCACAGAAGGATGCTATCCTCGCACATCTTCACATGAGTGCTGATCACCATGCGTGCGCGCACATGAGGAAGTTTCCAGCATCCATTTGGCCATCTGATAAGTTTGAAAAAATTTTAAAATTTTTTTCAAAAAATAGCTTATCAAATGTGGATAATTTTCAAAAAAAATCATTCTAATTTAAAAGTATTTGATTAGGAGTAGGACTCTCCAAAGCATAGAGAGATGTGATGCTTCTGTGCACACGCACGAGAGACCCTTCTCATTTCTAATTTTTCTCCACCCCAAAAATTCTAGAAAAAATCCATCTCATACTTTGAGATATGAATCAGGGGATGGAGAGTGATATGGGCTATCACATACATCTTAATCCTATGCCAGAAAGATTATTCCTTCTGCTCACACCAACACTCGCACGCAAATAGTTTTTTGCGCCAAGAGTCCTTCACAACTTGGACTCTTAATAATTGGTGTGAACATGGGATTGAAGTGAATTTTAGTGCAGGGATAAAACGATAATTTTAAAACTTTTTCAAAATTATAATTTTATAGTAAAAATTATTAATTAATCTAATTAATTAACATGTATTAATCCTACACAAAGATCTAATTATGATATATATAGCATGCATTTAAATTTGAAATTTAAACTTTTACAATAAATGTTTTACTGTTATGTGTTCAGAACACATTATCTTCGTGCATGTAGTCGATCGTTGCAGTCTGATCACCATCGAAAAGATCTGATCATTGCAATACAGCCACACAGTATGTCTGGCCTCTGTGGATTGTCCACACGAAGCTCTCAGTCTAATCGGCTCCTCACGAATGCTAGTTCATTGCAGAACTCTTTCGACGGCTGATACTGATTGAACTCCTTTGATCAGTGTCTGTCAATTTTTTGGATGCTCTGGATCATCAGCAGAGATAGTAGAAAGGTTGATGAAGCTCTCTCTGATGTTTGGTGGACTCACGACACTCGTAGCTCACCTTCTCACTTCCCGAACCCTAGACAGAAATCTTAGGGTACTCTTAGGAAAACCCCGCATCCTTTCTATTTCTTTTCTTTTCTTTTCTCATGCAGAAGGCCTTTCTCACGCCACTCTTTCTCTCTCAGATCAGATATCGCATGCTCCACCTTCTCTCTCATTTTAAAACGGTGCAAGACCGCATCTTTTCAGCATTTTCACCGCGTGAGAGGATAAAGCTAGGTGGTTGCTCACTTGAATTCAAATCGAATTTGAATTCAAATGCCAACCAACCTATCCTTATCCACTCAAGGCATGAGAAGAGAAAGGGCATGGGTTCTTTGTGCGTGGAGAATTTACATAATAAATTTTTTCTCGTGTAGAGAATGGGGCGCATAAAAGGAAAAGGTGGTGCATGGATTAGTTGCCCATTCAAATTCAAACATTATTTGAATTTGAATGGCCAACCAACCTTATCATTATCCACACAAGTGGCGCACAAGGGAGGGCGTGGGAAGGCTTCTACATGGGAGAAATTTCATGAGAACTTATTTCTCGTAAATTCAAATAGGCACAGGTGAGGTGAGGTGGCGTAGGGAGATAAGTCAAGGTGGTTTCAAATATTAAATCATCCTAATTGAACCAACCTTATTAAAATAGGTTAGGCACAATTAGACTAAATTAAATCCAACACAATTAGACTTAATTAGGCTCAATAAAATCTTAATTAAATCAAAAATTGACTAAGCTCAACCCTTGATCAGATCAGGGACCAAACCACCTTGGCGATTAGGTCAACTCTTAACCTAATCGAGTCAAACCTAACTGAATCCAATTCAATTGGACTTGATCCAAAAATAATTACTCAATCAAATTGAGTTAACTAACGATCAAATCACTAATTAAACCTCTCATAAATACTAAATCCAAATCTGATGAGCAATCGGACATCATAGTCCATCGATATGAAACCTTGATCGAAGAGTCCCAAACCAGTGGGACTCTTGACCCCGGTACCCAAAATATGTGGAACTCATGATCAAAGAATCTTGATTCTCGATCACGGAGTCTCCGACACATAGGACTCAGAGTCTCCGAGCATTAGGACTCTTGGTCGAAGAGTCCTAGTCTAGTGGGACTCTTCACTAGCCATCAGATCAGATAGGAACCTCTAATGTGTGTGACCCCACAGGTTCGAACCTAAGCCGGTAGCACAGGAACCAATTTCTGTACTAATCGAAGTGACCATCTAGCAATGGTATCCGATATTCGGATAGGTCGAATAGTCACAATCGCAACACTCAGAACCTACATGAATATGGTTACTGTATAATTCATCCCTTTTGACCCCTGTGTATAGGACGACTTAGGGTTAAACTATCAACCCTGATTAGATCATCTGAATCATGCTCAACTCAAACAGTCCTGTGACTCCTCACTAGGACTATTCTGGTCAAGATTTTGCTAAATTAAAATATGACTGTACACAGCTCCTTAAACTGGAGTGGTCAATCCCATCTTGATACACGCACCGACAAGTCAAGTACTTTACTACACCCAGCAGCCTTCCGTCACTGAATTAGAAATTCAGGTAGTCCAGTGCCTAAGTGCAGTGAGTTGCTTGCAAATCACCGTGGCGGTCTCAGATCAGAGGGACAGTTATACCCATATCCCATTGGAGCAAATCTTGACAGCAAAAAAATCTCTGGAGTCGGTCACGTTCAGTGCAGATGTACCCTTACATCTCACCTGTATGCCATACCAGTGTCTCCACACTCCTTGATTAAGAAAACAACCAACCCATATGGCACACAACGACCTATGCTTGATAAATATTGTTGTCCTTGATAACAACGTATCATTTGATCGCGAATAGGTTTAAGGACTAAACGATAAATCCTTCTTTATCGAGTCTAAATAGTCCTAAGGACTTCACCACAACACAGGAGTTCATTAAAAGATGAAATAATTTGTGATGAAAAATATCAAAATAATTTTTATTAATTTATAATTCATATACTAATTCAAGAAAGAGCACAACCGTCAATAGACTGACGATTGGCTTTGGGATACTATTTCCAACAATCTCCCACTTGGCCTAAAGCCAATCGGTGCAGTATCTAATACCCATCTTCGACTTGAAGTCATCAAACTCCTTCACCGCAATGGCTTTAGTGAATGGGTCGATCAGGTTCTCCTTTCCGTCGATCTTCTGAAGATCGACGTCACCTCTATCCATGATTTTTCAGATAAGATGGTAGCGGTGCAGAATATATTTCATCCGCTGGTGTGCCTTCGGTTCTTTCGCCTGAGCAATGGCTCCAGAGCTATCACAGTAGAGCAGAACTGGACCAACAAGGGAGGGTGCTACTTCGAGCTCGGTGAAGAATTTTCTCAGCCACACCGCTTCTTTGGTAGCATCTGATGCAGCGACATACTCTATCTCGCAAACTGAATCAGCCACAGTGTGCTGCTTGAAACTCTTCTAGCAGACAGCCCCACCATTAAGGATAAAAATAAATCCTGACACACTCTTGCTGTCATCATGATCAGACTGAAAATTAGAGTCTGTAAACTCTATAAGTCTCAAGTCCGATTCACCATAAACAAGCCACTGGTCCTTAGTATTTCTTAAATACTTCAGGATGGTTTTAACAACCTTCCAGTGATTCTCCCCTAGATCAGATTGGTATCTACTCACTACCCCTAGTGAGTATACCACATCTGATCATGTACATGTCATGGCGTACATGATAGATCTCACTGTCGAAGCATATTGAATTCTATCCATACGCTCTCTCTCTTGAGGTGCTGTCGGACAATTCCTCTTCGAGAGAGAAATTCCATGGCCTATCGGTAGATAGCCTTTCTTGGAATTCTCCATGCTGAACCTCTTCAGCATAGTATCAATGTATGTGGACTGGAATAAGCCAAGCAATCTATTAGATCTATCCCTATAGATCCTCATCCCTAGGATGTAGGAAGCTTCTCCCAGATCCTTCATGGAGAACTGTGACGATAGCCAAATCTTTATTCCCTGTAATGTAGGGACATTATTTCCAGTTAAGAGAATGTCATCCACATACAATACAAAAAATACCACTACTGGATAATTAGCTCACTTATAAATGCAGGGCTCTTCTCCATTCTTAACGAAGCCATACATCTTGATCGTCCTATCAAAACGTATGTTCCAACTTCAGGATGCCTGTTTAAGTCCATAAATGGACCTCTGTAGCCTGCACACCTTAGACTCATCTGTGGATGTGAATCCTTCAGGTTGTATCATATACACCTCTTCGTCCAGCTCTCCATTTAGAAAAGCTGTCTTCATATCCATCTGCCAGATTTCATAGTCTAGATGGGCAGCTATCGCAAGCATAATCTGAATGGATTTGAGCATTGCAACAGGAAAAAACATCTCATCATAGTCTATACCATAACGTTAACGATATCCTTTGACAACCACACGGGCTTTATAGGTCTCCACCTTTCCGTCTGCGCCTCTCTTCCTCTTAAAGACCCACTTACACCCTATGGGTTTTACTCCTTCGGATGGGTCAACCAATGTCCACACATCGTTGACCTTCATGGATTCCATTTCGGATTTCATGGCCTCTAGCCATTTCTCAGAGTCAGATCTCTGCATTGCATCCATGTAGGTGATCGGATCCTCATCATTTTCATCAAGTTCGACAGGATCGTCGTTCTGGATAAAGAAACCATAGTATCTATCCGGTTGACGTGGTACTCTACCAGACCGCCTTAAGGGTGCAGGAACAATGGGCTCCGGATTTGATCTAACTAAATCCGGTTTAGGTTCAACAACTTGTGTCAATTTTTCTACCTACCGAACTTCCTCAAGTTCGACCTTATAGGCAACAGTCCTTTCATCAAGAAACTCCTTTTTCAAAAAGATTGCCTTAAGGCTGACAAACACCTTTTGCTTATCAGCTAGGTAGAAATAATACCCTTTGGTCTCTTTTGGGTACCCTATGAAATAACACTTGTCAGACCTAGGTCCAAGCTTGTCCGTAATTAAATGTTTAACATAAGTCGGACACCCCCAAACCCTAAGGTGTGAGAATACTGGCTTACGTCCTATCCATATCTCATAAGGCATTTTGGTTACAGACTTACTCGGAACCCTATTTAGAAGGTAACAAGCCGATTCGAGCGCATATCCCCAGAGAGAGATCGGTAGACCAGCAAACCCCATCATGGATCGAACCATGTCCAACAAGGTCCGATTCCTCCTTTCAGACACACCATTATGCTGTGGTGTTCCAGGAGGAGTCCACTGAGAGAGAATTCCATTCTCCCCAAGATATGTCAGAAACTCATTGAAAAGGTATTCACCTCCTCGATCAGATCGAAGAGTTTTAATATACTTCTCAGTTTATTTTTCTACCTCATTTCAGAATAGTTTGAACATTTCAAATGACTCCGACTTATGCTTCATTAAGTAGACATACCCATACCTTGATAGGTCATTTGTGAAGGTTATGAAGTAGAAATATCCATCTCTTGCAATTGAGCTCATGGATCCACATACATCAGAATATATCAGACCCAAGAGTTCACTGGCTCGCTCACCTTTTCCAGTAAAAAGTGATTTGGTCATCTTCCCAAGAAGACAGGACTCACAGGTTGGAAGTGATTCACAATCACCAACTTCAAGAATTCCTTCTTGAGCCAACCTGTTTATCCTGTTCTTATTGATATGACCTAGCTTACAGTGCCAAAGGTAGACTTCTGACATATTATTCATTCTAGGGCGTTTACCGAAGGTTTGAACCATATTAACAAGCTGTGATAGTAAGTAAATTTCATTATTTAGTTGTCCAACAAACATTGTAACACCATTCAAAATGATATTGCAAATATTTTTTTTATTAAAAATTCATAACTGTATATGGCCAAAAGGCCTACAGAAATAATATTTAATAAAACACTTGGACAATAGTGACATTCACTCAGAATTACATTACGAGAGTTGATTACAAGGTTCATGATTCCTAAAGCTAGAACTGGAACTTTGCTTCCATCTCCAACGTTCAGGAACCTCTCGCCTTCATCAAATCTCCTACTGACCTGCAGATCCTGCATCGAATTACAGATATGATAAGGGCTTCCGATATCCAATACCCAGGTAGTAGTATCACAAATGAAAAAGTTGCAAGGTGTTATCATATAATTATCTTGCTTCTTCTTCGGCCTGTTCGGGTCTAGGGAGGCAATGTATAGAGGACAGTTCTTCTTCCAGTGCCCCTGCTTCTTGCAAAAGAAGCACTCCGCCTGGCTCTGGTCAAGCTTGCACTTCTTGGTCTGACCCTGTGCAGATGTCTCTGCATGCAGCTGCACCTTCTTATTCTTCTTCTTCTTGTTCTTCTTTCCTTTCTTAAAGGGTCGACGACCAGAAGAAGACCCTTTCACAACATTCACCGACTCCTTATGGAGCTGGTGGTCTTTCTCAAAGTTCTGCAGCAACCCCAACAAGCAGTGATAGTTCACTGTAGGTTTTGTCATCCGAAAATAAGTAAGAAAGGGAAGGAAGGACTTGGGCAAAGACCGAGCTGCTCGTGCAAGGGAAAGCCCAGTTTACTTAGGTGCTCAATCATTTCGATCATGTACAGTACATGATCAGTGACTGAGGTCCCATCCCTCATCCGAGCATTGAAAATGGCATAACTAGTTTTATGCCTTTCAACATCGTCAGGCGTGCCAAAAGAGTCGTTCAACATTTGAAGCATCTCCTGTAGCTGGACATTCTCGAACTTGTGGCTGAACTCATCATTCATTGCCGTCAGTATTATGCACCAAATGGTGGTGCGATCGTTGAGCCACTTTTGATAAGTATCTCGGATCATCCTTCTAGCGTTCGGGGCTGGCTCCTCAGGTGCCGGATCCGTTACTACATAAAGGATCCATTCATGCTCAAGGATGATTTTTAATTTTCGATACCAGCTATCGAAATTAGATCCCATGAGCTTGTCATTATCTAATAATGATTGGAGCAACAGGATAGTGGCCATAGCTACATAAAAAAAAATCAGACCTTTATTAGTACATAAATTATTAATACTAAAGACTTGGACTTTAGTCTAAAGTTTCTCCTAGTATTTTTACGAACTGGTAGCATCAACCTCCAATTCGAGGAATTACTTTAATTCCTTAGTGGGTACTAAAATCCACACAGACTACACACGAGCCCAACTTTGGCTGGTCAACCCATGTGCATCTATAGGTAGGTTCATAACCAGTTGTTTCTCTAAACAACTTCTAGTAATTGATTTTGCCCAAGAATCTAATCAGTAGGCTTTGGCCTCCACTGAAAAGTTTTGGTTAGGTCCAATCATTAACATGACTTGATTTGGTGAATCTGACCAATAAATGATCAGGCCCGACTTTGGCCGGCCAACCTGACCACCATCAGAAAGACTCAACCAAATGATCATATTATGAATGATAATTCCATTAGTCAATAAGCACCAGGCCTTTGGGCCTCCAGTGATTATTAAACTAATGGACTCATTATCACTCACTTAATGAGAGGCTATGACTTAGTTATCACTATAACTTAATCATTTTTAGGGACCTAATAATTTTTGAGGATTTTATTAAAGGAAAGAAGAGAAGAAATTAACCAGCCAATTTCAATCCTCCCACTGACTTCACCAAGTCAGATTAAAAAAGATTTAATTAAAGCCGACATTAGGAGCACCTAAATCAGTCACACTGATTTACCTAATGACATGGGTGAGTCCTAATCACCAAGTGATCTAATCAAAACCTAACTCACCAAGTTGGCCAGATAAGTGAGATCAGTGGAAGGGATATGCCATTAACTCGTCAGAGATCGAATCAATGTGAGTAGCTCCCAGTTAAAAATCACTGGTCAGACTGCCGAACTTACCTTAGATACCAACTGGTTCATTAGTTTTAATTTGATCAACTTAGTAAATAGGGTTCCACCACGTAGCCATGAATTAAGTTCATCTTGGTCTAGTTAAAGACATGGACCCATTCAACTACAACTATTGGAGTTGAGTCTAGAGTGTCCTTGATCTAATCTAATTCAACTTTTGATTAGATTTGACCAATTACTCTAATTTAGTTCATTTCTTTAAGCTAACCTTAGGTCTAATCTAATTATGGACCTAATCCATCTAACCCATTGACCCATAAGTTTATGCAATTGTCTTAGGTCTTAATTCATAATTCTAGACCAACTAGACAATACTTAATTCTTTTAATTAAGTATTTGGGCTGATGGGTCAGGATTTGGCATTTTGAAAATAATTTTTAAATTTGAAAGGTTTTATTTTCTATTCACCAAATGTGTTGACTCATTTCACAAACTGATCAGCACATTTCATAAACAGCAATCCTATTGCTAATTACATAACAGAAAATAACTCAATCAAAATAAATCATGAATATTTCTTTAGATCTAATCTAACACATTCATGATAAATTTTACAATTGAATCTTTATAATTAAGTTCTTTCACTGCTTCATCTGCATGGGATATAATCGCTCGGCACCCCTACTGCCATAGGAGAACCCCATCGAATGGGAGGAGAGGGCCTTTAAATCATACTTTTCTCCTATGATCGGATGACCATGGCAACCAATCCAATTAGACTACTTGCTATTTGGATCAAGTATATCTAAATATACCAATTTTAAAATTTAAATTTTAAATTTTAAATTTTGAATTTCAAATTTCAAACAAATTTTAAATTTTAAATTTTAAATTTTTGAATTTCAAATTTTGAATTTTAAATTTTGAATTTTGAATTTAAAATTTTAAATAAATTTCAAATTTTAAATTTTAAATTTAAACTTTTAGATTACTACTTAATCTACGCATGCAAATGTATATCATATTTTAGAACTGGCTCTGATACCATTTGTAGTGAATTTCAGTGCAGGGGTAAAACGATAATTTTAAAACTTTTTCAAAATTATAATTTTATAGTAAAATTATTAATTAATCTAATTAATTAATATGTATTAATCCTATGCAAAAATTTAAATATGATATATATAGCATGCATTTAAATTTAAAATTTAAACTTGTACAGTAAATATTTTACTGTTATGTATTCAGAACACATTACCTTCGTGTATGTAGTCGATCGCTGCAGTCTGATCACCATCAAAAAGGTCTGATCATTGCAATATAGCCACACAGTATGTCTGACCTTCGTAGATCATCCACACGAAGCTCTCGATCTGATCGGCTCCTCACGAATGCTAGTTCGTTGCAGAACTCTTTCGACGGCTGATGCTGATCGAACTCCTTCGATCGGTGTCTGTCGATTCTTCAGATACTCCAGATCATTAGCAGAGATAGTAGAGAGATTGATGAAGCTTTCTTTGAAGTTTGGTGGACTCACAACACTCGTAGCTCACCTTCTCACTTTCTGAACCCTAGGCAAAAACCCTAGGGTACTTTTAGAAAAACCCTGCGCCCTTTCTGTTTCTTTTCTTTTCTCATGCAGAAGGCCTTTCTCACGCCACCCTTTCTCTCTCAGATCAGATATCGCATGCCCCACTTTTTCTCTCATTTTAAAATGGTGCAAGACCGCATCTTTTCAGCATTTTCACCACGTGAGAGGATAAAGCTAGGTGGTTGCTCACTTGAATTCAAATCGAATTTGAATTCAAATGCCAACCAACCTATCCTTATCCACTCAAGGTGTGAGAAGAGAAGGGGCATGGGTTCTTTGTGCATAGAGAATTTATACAAGAAACTTTTTCTCATGTAGAGAATGGGGTGCATAAAAGGATAAGGTGGCGTATGGATTAGTTGCCCATTCAAATTCAAATATTATTTGAATTTGAATGACCAACCAACCTTATCATTATCCACACAAGTGGCACACAAGGGAGGGAGTGGGAAGGCTTATGCGTGGGAGAAAATTCATGAGAACTTGTTTCTCATGAATTCAAATAGACGCAGGTGAGGTGAGGTGGCGCAGGGAGATAAGTCAAGGTGGTTTTAAATATTAAATCAACCTAATTGAACCAACCTTATTAAAATAGGTTAGGCACAATTAGACTAAATTAAATCCAACACAATTAGATTTAATTAGGCTCAATAAAATCCTAATCAAATCAAGAATTGACTAAGCCCAACCCTTGATCAGATCAGGGATCAAACCACCTTGGCGATTAGGTCAACTCTTAACCTAATCGGGTCAAACCCAACTAAATCCAATTCAATTGGACTTGATCCAAAAATAATTACTCCATCAAATTGAGTTAATTAGCGATCAAATCCCTAATTAAACCTCTCATAAATACTGAGTTTAAATTCAATGGGCAATCGAGCATCAAAGTCTATCGATATGAAACCTTGATTGAAGAGTCCGAAACCAGTGGGACTCTTGACCCCGGTACCCAAAAATGTGTGGAACTCATGATCAGAGAATCTTGATTCTCGATCACAAAGTCTTAGACATGTAGGACTCAGAGTCTCCGAGCATTAGGACTCTTGGTCGAAGAGTCTCAGTCCAGTGAGACTCTTCACCAGCCATCAGATCAGATAGGAACCTCTAATGTGTGTGACCCCACAGGTTCGAACCTAAGCTGGTAGCACAAGAACCAATTCCTGTACTAATCGAAGTAACCATCTAGCAATGGTACCCGATGTTCGGATAGGTCGAATAGTCACAATCGCAACACTCAGAACCTACACGAATATGGTTACTGTATAATTCATCCCTTTTGATCCTTGTGTATAGGATGACTCAGGATTAAATTGTCAACCCTGATCAGATCATCTGAATTGTGCTCAACTCAAATAGTCCTGTGACTCCTCACTAGGATTACCCTGGCCAAGGTTTTGCTAAATTGAAACACGACTGTACACAGCTTCTTAAACTGGAGTGGTCAATCCCATCTTGACCCACGCATCGACAAGTCAAGTACTTGACTACACCCAGCAGCCTTCCGTCACAGAATTAAAAATTCAGGTAGTTCAGTGCCTAAGTGCAGTGAGTTGTTTAGAAGTCACCGTGACGATCTCAGGTCAGAGGGATAGCTATACCCATATCTCATCGGAGCAAATCTTGACAGCAGAAAAAGCTCCAGAGTCGGTCACATTTAGTGCAGATGTATCCTTACATCTCACCTATATGCCATACCAGTGTCTCCACACTCTTTGGTTAAGAGGACAACCAATCCATATGGCACACAACGACCTATGCTTGATAAATGTTGTTGTCCTTGATAACAACGTATCATTTGGTCGCGAATAGATTTAAGGACTAAACGATAAATCCTCCTTTGTTGAGTCTAAATAGTCCTAAGGACTTCACCACAACACAAGAGTTCATTAGAAGATGAAATAATTTGTGATAAAAAATGTCAAAATAATTTTTATTAATTTATAATTCATATACTAATACAAAAAAGAGCACAACTGTCAACAGACTGATGATTAGCTTTGGGATACTATTCCCAACAAGGATGTGGTGCCTCATTTAAGATACTTTTAGGTGGCATGACCAATCTCAAATACCCACCAAATTGGGCTAGCTAATTAGCAAGGGATGAGACCAAATTGATCTCCAAAGGAGCAAGAGTTTCCATACATGCTGCATGCTTATCGAAACCCTGATTGAATCCAAAATTTCAATCAACCTTTTTCAAAAGGGTCTTTGGTCAATTTTTATATGTGTGTAACCTATTGAGTTCCACATCTAGCTTGAAGTAGATTTAGATATAAGTTGATCTAATTTAATTATATTCCAATCTAATCGATTAAGGTCCAATAGAGCTAACCCGAGCTCAACAATTAGAATCCTTTCTAATTGGTGATCGAATTAAATTTTTTAATTCGATAAAAAATCTACAAGTAAAGATTGACATCTAGCAATATATCATGACTACCTAGAAGATATAAAATTTAATAAAAATATCAAATATATCCTTCAGTGGCAAGTTACCATGCAATTCAATCCTTCGATCATCCCTGCACCTTGAATATATTTATGAGTATGGAATCATGTCAAACTCAAATACATTTATATCGATTCTTAATTAACTAATGATGACTCCAATGAAGAAGTATTAGAAACTCTTTCTAATCTTCTTCCTGCGTTTGATCAAAAGACTTTTTTTGAGTCATCTAGAATTGAGAATCCACAGGATGTGATCTCCTCTTACTAGGAGTGATCGATTTCATATTGTCCTACTCACAACTTTCATACACACTCTACCATATCCAGAACACCCCATACATGTCTTAATGTCATGCTTGTGTTAGATGTGTGCCCTAGATGCTAGATTGGCTGACACATTCCTGTACAAATGTAAGGGCAAATTTATAATTTTGACTATAAATGAATAAAAGGATTATTCTACTATCACATTGTGTACATTATGTCTGTGATACATTCTTTGAGTTAGTAAGAATGTTAATTTATATTTTTAAGAGTTGAAAATTTAGGGCATGAATTTACATAACTAACTCATAAACAGCTCATGACCATAGGATTATCATGAGAATGATGATCAATTCGGAAGGTTGGTGTATGATCGCTTTCTTAGGATAGATGTGTCTTGAGTTTACAGTGTAGAGATATCAGAGTGAGAGTACAGATATTCATTGAGAATGAGAGTACTGAGCGTGACCACCTCGAGCAGTCATAAAAAAGTCAACCTTTTCATCGATGACTAGCTTGATGCTGCAGCTGTGCGTCTAGTTCTTTGACCTGAGGTGCATCGACAGTTCACCTTGAGTGTGTTATAGTTTGACTACATCATAACTCAGTCTCCTAGTTATTCAAAATCCTGAGGTGTATGTTGGCTGTAGCATATTCATTGTAGGAACCAGATTGCACCAAGATGGGATCTATCAACCTCGGTAGATGAGAGGAGTAGTCCTATGATGATCAAAAAATCGAGTCCTTAAGCTCATGGCCATGGCAGAGTGAAATAATAGAAAAGAGTTTTTCATTGGGGTTTCACATCGATCTCTGATCAATCGATTGATTCATATGACTAATATTGGGTTTGACGAGTTTACCTTAACCCAAATTCAGTCGGAACTCATGATAGAGGAACTTAATCACACAGATAGCTGTACCGAGAGGTTCGTCTTCATTTCTGATGGGTTGCCATCATATACTGTTAGGTATCACTGATGGATTTTGGGAACAATTAGAATGATCTTGATGATCGATCATTCTAAATTATCTGAATCAGAAGAGTTCTGGTCCATCGAAAGGAGTTTCGATGATATTGATGATGAGATCATGATATGTCTCATTACCATACGAAAATGAACCTAACTGGATCACACAAACAAGAATTAGGGTCTGGATGTCATCATTTGAGCTAGCCCAGTTTGATTGATTTAGATTAGATCCAATTAGGTTCAAAAAAATTATGCTAGCACATGATTGAGCCTAACTTTCTCCTCGTGTAATCTTTTCTATTTCGACTAAGCCAAATGTGATTTGACTCATCCAGAGAACCTTGAGAAGGTTTCTCTTAGTTTGACTAGAGCCAGTCCAGCTTAAAAAAATCTTGTCTTAATTTATGAGATGAATTTAAGACAACACCTGCTAATTCCTATCACCTGCCATTTCTGTTTTAGGACATCGGTCAAACGTTGACCCATGGACCTTGGACTGAAGGCCACTTGGCAAGAGGTCATTGGAGAGTTTTTTGTGGAGTGTCCACCTGCTAATTTTACCCTCAAAGTGGGTGCCATAATCAGATATAGCGTGCACCCCAAGTGGATAAGGATAGAGTCCCATGAGATGAGGACTCTATGCCTTGATCGACTCAAACTGTTGGGCACCAATCTCACTGTGTTTATCCAGTGTTGGCACCAACAGTAGGAGAATTTGATGGGGTTCTTATTTGATATGATTAGATAATATCACTCCACTAATTAGAATTTTTTTAGAATTAATTAAAATTTTTTGATTGGTCGAATGATGTGGCACTGCATGGCGCAGTAGGGTCTATTTAAACCCTATCTACGCCTAGGGTTTAGAGACTCTGCTCAATACCCAGCAAAAATATGAAACCCCTCCACTTCTCCATGCCCCCTCTGTTCCTTTCCCTCCCCTCTTCATGTCCAAGAGGTTGGGCATCCATCTGGTGCTTATCCAAGGTGTGGTGGCTCCTTGATCAGAAGGCTGCAGGAATTTATCGAGAAGTTGCTGCTCCAGCTTCAGAAGATCTTTTGAAGATCTTGCAGATCAGATCTAGATCTGATTTTTGGAGCAAAAATTCATGAGGAGAAGATGATCCAGATCTTACTTGAGTGGATATTGATAAAGGCCAGACAACTGTGTGACTATTTTAGAACCTTGGGCATTGCTGCGATCATCTACAGGGTAATCTAGTTACCCTAGAGGTATTCCTCTAATCCTCAAGTTTTAAATTTAATTTTAGATTAAATATTAGATAATAAGAATTAGATCTAATAGACCTTAGATCTAAAATAAAGTAAGATAATTTTTTTTTAAAAATATTCTGCCCCAGATCTTATTAGATCTGGAAGATCCTACAAGGAAAAAGCCGATTTTTTCTTCAACTAGTATCAGAACCAGGTTGATGGCTCTATTTCAGATCTAATTTAGATATAATTTTTATTTTTATTTATCTAATATTAATAGATTTTAGATATCACATCAGATATGATTAGATCTAAAATCAAAAAATTTAAAATTAAATCTAAGTAGATCTAACATGTATGAGATGCATGACTAGACTAGGAATAGTTTAAACTATGAATAGTCTTGAAGTTTTATGTTTTAATATGATTAAAATATAAATTAGATCTAATTTATTCTCTAATTTTTTGATATTATAAATATTATATTCAGATAAAAAAATAAAAAATAAAATTTAATTAATTTATAAGATTGATCTGCTGCATGCCTAGACTAGTTATAGAATTATTCTAGTAACTGTTTAGAATAAATTTTATATTGAATAGTTCAATTCAAATCTTATTTTTCATATGTTACATGTGATGTATTAGATCTGAAAGCATGCTAATTAGATCAGATTTTAATACATGAGATGTATGCAAAGCATGTATAAGTTAGATCTGAAATTATATATGTGATATGTAACTTAGATCTTACAAGTTTTGTAGTTAAATCAATATTTCTGATTAAGGTGTTCGTCATGGCCGTCGGTCATAAGAATAAAGTAGGGTTTAAGACCCTCTCCTCCCATTCAATGAGGTGTTCTTATGGCGTATAGGGGTGTTGTGCATTCATCCTTAATCAAAAATTAAAATTTACTTTTCTGCAAAACTCTAGATCTTGAAATCCTAAAATTTATTTACATGTTTTGTTTATGAACCCAAGACTTAATTAATAAATTAAGCTTATGAAATTAAATTAGATCTAAAATTAAGAATTTCAAATCTAAGTCATTTTTATAAAATTGGATTCGGGCTTGGGTAGCTCAATTAGGTCTAGCGGTTGATCAAACCGAATCAAAAGTTGGTTAGGTAGGATCATGAAAGCTAATAATTGATCAGCCTAATAGAATTAAGTCTAGGTCAAGATCGAATCACATTTAGATGTGACTCGATCAAGTTAAGACCTAATTTGGCTCAGTGGTTAGATCCTGGATTGTAGGCTAATCTAATTGGTTCTGATTCGATAATTTGGTGTCTAAGATAAGTTGGACAGATGTGATCGAATGGTTTTTAATTGGAAGCTACTCGACTCGAATGCATTCTTGTCAAGTTAATGACATATCCCTCCCACCGGTCTCACTTACTTGGCCATATGTGTCGATCCAGTTCTAATTTGAGGTGACTAATAATTCGAGCTAACCCATGCCACTAGGTTAGTCATAATTGTTATGACTATGTCAAGTCAAGTTTAATGAGACCTAAATCAAATCTCCTTAAGAAAATATTAAGTCTAAGGTCTTCCACCATTGTGAATGTGCGGGCCCTTCTCGAGGTTGATTGTTCTCGGCTGGTTACAGTGGCTCAGTTGCACTGAAAAGATGCAACCATGTCCATTAGGCATTGGATGCTATGGATTAGAGGATGGATTGTGCTTAATATTCTAGATATGGTGAGGGACTCAATCAGGAATCTAGTTCGTGCAAATGGTGGGTCTGACTTAACTAAGGATTAAAGCAATATTCTGGATACGGTGAGCTTCATGAATTAGAGATCAAGTTTTGGATGCACCATGATTAGAAAATTATTGGACAAGAGTTGTCCACTCATCGGTTGACCCATCACCAATAACTGTTAGGTGAGATGGTGAGCCAGTCGGTGAGACCGCACCATCCACTAGAAATCACTAATCATGGAGATTTTCACATCTCTACCTAGGGAGTGTAGGGATCTGAGAAAATAGTGGGAGCCTAATTTGTTTAAAAATGAAACTCCTAAATAAATTGGTTAAGTCTGATTACAAAATCTAACTAGAAACTTTTGACTCTCTACAGGAAACATGTCTGCATCCAACCCCCTGACCAAAATACTAGACACCCACAGATTGACTGGACCCAATTTCAAAGACTGATTGAGGAACTACAGAATTGTTCTAGATTCTGAGAAACTGACTCATGTCTTGGACCAGGACCCACCTGCCATGCCAACACGTCCGACTGCTGAACAGAGAGCGTCTCTGGAAAAGTGAACGGATGACGATAACAAAGTCAGGTACTACATGTTGGGTGCTATGTCTGATGACTTGTAGTGCCAGCATGAGAATATTATGACTACCCATCAAATGTTGGCTCACCTACAAGAATTGTTTGGTGAACAAAGTCACGCAGCCAAGTATCAAGTCTGCCAAAAACTTTTTAAGGCTAAAATGTGTGATGGGCAGTCAGTCCAAGATCATTGTTTGTCAATGATCAAGGACCTTGAGGAGCTTGAGAAGCTCGGTGTCATCTTAGACAGGGATTTTTAGATTGATGTGATCCTTCAATCCTTGTCTGATGCATATGGTCAGTTCATCATGAACTTCCATATGCATAAGATGCAGTGTACCTTGGTTGAGTTAATGAACATGTTGGTTACGGCTGAACTTTCTTTGAAGAGTTCAAAAGGCTCAGTCCTTACTGTGGAGTAGACTTCTTCCAAGAAAAAATCTTTTGGAAAGAAGAAAAAGTCTGCGAAGAAGCAGAAGGTGGATGGGAAAAGAAAGAAGATGGAACCGAAGAAGAAGGCTGCTGAAAAGAAAAAATATTTCCATTGCAATTCAGACCGTCATTGGAAATAAAACTGTCCTCAGTACCTGACTACCCTGAAGAACAAGAAGGATGGTCCTTCTGGAGGTATGCTCATTATAGAATCTAATCTTACAGTTTTCTCTACATCCAGTTGGGTACTTGACTCTGGTTCTAGTGCTCATTTGTGCACTTCTATGCAGGATCTTGAGGAGAGCAAGAGGCTGAGGGATGGGGATATGATCCTACGCATTGGGAACGGAGCAAGAGTTGCTGCTGTGGCCGTGAGAACATACCCTCTGTGATTACCGTTAGGATTAGATTTAGTTCTTAGAGACTGTTATTACGTGCCTGTAGCAAGCAGGAATTTGATTTCTGTTTCATGTTTAGCACAAGAAGGCTATGTGATTAGCTTTCATAAGGACCATTGTAACATATTTTATAAAAATAATAAAGTTGTAAATGATTTTCTTATTAATGGTCTTTATCAGCTACATAATGATGTATCTATATTTCATATCGAGCAAAATATAAATGCCATAGGAATTAAAAGGCCTAGAGATAGTCTAAATGATAGGTATCTGTGGCACCTAAGGCTAGGTCATATAGTGGAAGACAGGGTTAACAAATTAGAGAAATTTGGGCTTTTTAGTCCGTTGACTTCTGAGTCATATTCAGTTTGTGAATCATGCCTTCAAGGTAAAATGACCAAGCTCTCTTTTGTGGGACATGGGGAAAGGGCCACAGACCTACTTGCCTTAATACATACGGATGTGTGCGGCCCATTTGATGTGTCGGCTAGAGGCAACTATGTCTATTTCATTACCTTTATCGATGATATGTCTAGGTACGGATATGTATTTCTAATGAAACACAAGTCTGAAGTCTTTGAAAAGTTCAAAGAATTCAGGCATGAGGTAGAAAAACAAACAGAAAAGCCCAATAAGGTTCTTCGATCAGATCGAGAAGGTGAATACCTTAGTCGGAAGTTCCTAGACTATCTTAAGGATAATGGCATAGTCTCTCAATGGACTCCACCTGAAATGTCACAACTCAATGGGATTTCATAATGGAGGAATCAGACCCTATTAGATATGGTCCGTTCCATAATGAGCTTCACGGACCTCTCTGAGTTTCTTTGGGGACATTGTCTCATGACAGCAATATATGTATTGAATAGGGTTTCCTCTAAAATCATTCCTACCACACTGTATGAGATATGGCATGGTAAGAAACCAAGTCTGAGTCATCTCAGAATTTGGGGTTGTCCGGCTCATGTCAAAAGACAGCAGGCGGACAAGTTAGAGTTCAGATCTTTTAGAGTTCGGTTCATAGGATATCCTAAAGAGTCGTTAGGATACTATTTTTATATTCTGAAAGACCACAATGTGATTGTGAATCGACATACTATTTATTTTGAAAAATAGTTTATTCAAGATAGTGGCATCGAAAGAATAATTAAGCTCAAGGAGAATGTCTCCCAAGAGCAATAAGCTAAAGAACCTGAGGAACCCAATCAATTGGAACCAGTCCTAATACAATCTCTTCCACCTCGTAGATCGACTAAGTTTTTCGTCCTCCTGAAAGGTACTTAGATACTATACAAGAGAAAGTAGAGAAAATATTCCTCATAGAAAATGGGGCTCATGGTGATGACCCCAAGATCTATGATGAGACGATATCAGATATCGACTCTGAGAAATTGTTAGAGGCAATGAGATCAAAAATTGACTCGATGCACTCAAACCAAGTCTAGATCTTGGTAGATCCACCTGAAGGTATTGTACCTATTAGGTGTAAATGGATCTTCAAGAGAAAGATAGGTGCAGATGGGAATGTGGAGACATTCAAGGCTAGGCTCGTAGCGAAAAGTTATAGTCAGCGCGAAGGCATTAACTATTGGGATACCTTTTCATCCGTAGCCATGCTAAAATCCATCCATATATTACTTGCTGTTGCAGCCTATTTCGATTATGAAATATAGTAGATGCATGTGAAAACGACGTTCTTAAATGGATATCTTGAGGAAGATATCTATATGGAACAACTGCTTGGTTCACATACAGTGATGATGATCACAAGATCTGCAAGCTGTAAAGATCCATTTATGGACTTAAGCAAGCATCTCGGAGCTGGAATACTCGTTTCAATGATGTGATCAAAATATTTGATTTCATCAAGAATGAAGAGGAACCATGTGTATTCAAGAAGATAAGTGGGAGCGCAGTTGTCTTCCTCATACTGTACGTAGATGACATCCTCCTGATTAGAAATGATATTTCCATGTTGACCTCAGTCAAAATATGGTTGTCTAAGGAGTTCTCTATGAAAGATCTAGGAGAAGCATCCTTTATACTGGGTATTAAGGTCTATAGAGATAGACCAAATAGGATGCTAGGACTTTCACAAAAAATATACATAGAGGAGGTGCTAAAAAGGTTTAGCATGAAAAACTCCAAAAGAGGTTTAGTACCTTTTAGACATGGCATTCATCTCTCCAAGAAGATGTGCCCTAGCACACCTAAGGAGATTGAATGCATGAGCAAGATCCCTTATGCTTCGGCAAAGGGAGCCTCATATATGCCATGCTATGTACACGACCTGATATAGCCCATGCTGTGAGTGTCACAAGCAGATATCAGTCGAATCCAAACGAAGAGTACTGGACTTCTGTGAAATGTATCCTTAAGTACTTGAGAAGGACTGAGTATATGTTTCTAGTCTTTGGGAATGGAGAACTCAAGATTCAGGGATTTACAGACTCAGACTTTATGTCTGATATAGATGATCGAAAGTCGACATCTGGGAGTCTGTTCATTTACAATGGTGGTGCAGTTAGCTGGAAGAGTTTTAAACAGACGGTAATTGCTGATTCCACCATGGAAGTAGAGTATATTGCTGCATCGAAAGCTGCAAAGGAGGCATTCTGGTACAAGAAGTTTGCCGCAGAGCTTGGAGTGATGTCATCGGATGCCATCCCTCTTTACTGTGATAATAATGGTGCCATAGCCCTAGCTAAGGAGCCAAGGTCTCACCAGAAGTCCAAGCATATCGAGTGACGATTCCATCTGATCCGTGATTACCTCGAAAAGGGTTATGTTGAGGTTAAGAGAGTCGACTTCACAGACAATGTGGCAGACCCACTGACAAAGCCATTAGGCCAGCAGAAGATCGAAGCCCACCTTGAGAAGATGGGACTTAGATATGTAGCCAATTGGTATTAGGTCAAGTGGGAGTTTGTTAAATGTGTGCCCTAGATGCCAGATTGACTGACACATTCCTATACAAATGTAAGGGTAAATTTATAATTTTGACTATAAATGAATAAAAGGATTATTCTACTATCATATTGTGTACATTATATCTGTGATACATCCTTTGAGTTAGTAGGAATGTTAATTCATATTTTCAAGAGTTGAAAATTTAAGGCATGAATTTACATAACTAACTCATAAATAGCTCCTGACCATAGGATCATCATGAGGATGATGATTGATCTAGAAAGTTGGTGTACGATCGCTTTTTTAGGGTAGATGTGTCTTGAGTTTATGGTGTGGAGACACCAGAGTGAGAGTACAGATATTCATTGAGAATGAGAGTACTGAGCATGATAACCTCGAGCAGTCATAAGGAAGTCTACCTTCTCATCGATGACTAGCTTGATGCTGCAGCTGTGTATCTAGTTCTTTGATTTGAGGTGCATCGACAGTTCACCTTGAGTGTATTATAGTTTGACTACACCATAACTCGATCTCCTAGCCATTCAGAATTCTGAGGTGTATGTTGGCTATAGCATATTCATTATAGGAACCAGATTACACCAAGATGAGATCTATCAATCTCGGTAGATGAGAGGAGTAGTCCTATGATGATCGAAAGATCGAGTCCTTAAGCCCATGGCCATGGCAGAGAGAAATAATGAAAAAGAGATTTCCATTGGGGTTTCACATCGGACTCAGATTAATCGATTGATTCATATGACTGATGTTGGGTTTGACGAGTTCACCTTAACCCTAATTTAGTCGGGACTCATGATAGAGGAACTCAATCACATAGGTAGCTACACCGAGAGGTTCGTCTTCATTTCTGATGGGTTGCCACCATATACTGCTAGATGTCACTGATGGATTTTGGGAGCAATTAGAATGATCTTGATGATCGATCATTCTAAATTGTCTGAATCAGAAGAGTTCTGGTCCATCGAAAGAAGTTTCGATGATGTTGATGATGAGATCATGACATATCTCATTACCATACAGAAATGAACCTAACTGGGTCATACAAATAAGAGTTAGGGTCTGGATGTCATTATTTGAGCTAGCTCAGTTCGATTGATTTGGATTAGATCCAATTAGGTTCAAGAAAATCGTGCTAGCACATGATTGAGCCTAACTTTCTCCTCGTGTAATCTTTTTTATCTTGACTAAGCCAAATGTGATTTGACTCACCCAGAGAACCTTGAGAAGGTTTCTCTCAGTCTGACTAGAGCCAATCCAGCACAGAAAAATCTTGTCTTAATTCATGAGATGAATTTAAGACAACACCTGCTAATTTCTGTCACCTGCCATTTTTGTTTTAGGACATCGGTCAAACATTGACCCATGGATCTTGGACTGAAGGCCACTTGGCAAGAGGTCATTGGAGAGTTTTTGTGGAGTGTCCACCTGCTAATTTTACCCTCAAATTGGGTGCCATAATCAGATACGGCGTGTGCCCCAAGTGGATAAGGATAGAGTCCCATGAGATGAGGACTCTATGCCTTGATCGACTCAAACTGTTGGGCGCCAATCTCACTATGTTTATCCAGTGTTGGCGCCAACAGTAGGAGGGTTTGGTAGGGTTCTTATTTGATATGATCAGATGATATCACTCCATCAATCAAAATTTTTTCAGAATTAATTAGAATTTTTAGATTGGTCGATTGATGTGGCACTGCATGGCGCAGCAGGGTCTATTTAAACCCTGGCTGCACCTAGGATTTAGAGACTCTGCTCAATATCCAGCAAAAATATGAAACCCCTCTACTTCTCTATGCCCCCTCTACTCTTCTCCCTCCTCTCTTCATGTCCAAGAGGTTGTGCATCCATTTGGTGCTTGTCCAAGGTGTGGTGGCTCCTTGATCAGAAGGCTGTAGGGATTTGTCGAGAAGCTGTTGCACCAGCTTCAGAAGATCTTTTGAAGATCTTGCAGATCAGATCTAGATCTAATTTTTGGAGTAAAGATTCACAAGAAGAAGATGATCCAGATCCTACTCAAGTGGATATCAGTAGAGGCTAGGTGACTGCGTGGCTATTTTAGAATCTTGGGTGTTGCTGCGATCATCTACAGGGTAATCTAGTTACCCTAGAGGTATTCCTCTAATTCTCAAGTTTTAGATTTAATTTTAGATTAAATATTAGATAATAAGAATCAGATCTAATAGACTTTAGATCTAAAATAAAGTAGGATAATTTTTTTTAAAAAATATTTCACCCCAGATCTCATTAGATCTGGAAGATCCTACAAGGAAAAAGTTGGTTTTTCCTTCAGCTTGGGTATGAACCAAAATATGGATTCATGTGCACAAGATTCCATGATGGTCTCAGATTTAAAGATCACTTGCACAACTCTCACTTAGAGAACTATTTTTAACATGCAAGTAAAGCTTCCATAAGATGTTCTCTTTCATCGAATCAATTCAGTAGACTCATTTTTCAAATGAGCATCCACATCCTTGTATTAGTGTTCCATACACAAGTGGCTAGTGAATTTGCTGCCCTCTCTATCGAGCATCCATAGGATGTGCCTGTCTATCCAAAATATTGATCTCCGACTCAATGCTCATACGATCAGGAATATTTAAGATTAGGATTTTAGGATTTTAGGTCTCACCAGTATGACCCATTTATGTCTCTTAAAATCATTGTCCTAATCTTTAGGGTTCATCATTATCTTAGACATAATAAGATACAGCTAAAATGATGAATTAATATCTCATAAATATCATTATATAAGTTGAAAAATTACAAAAAAAGTTCCATCGCAACACTTGTGATTGACTTATAGGGTACTCTTCTTTCAATCTTTCACTTGCACTAAAGTCAATCGCCTTTGTATCTCATACAATCAAGATGGCGATCAAATATCTGCTGTGGTATGGCCTTAGTGAATGGGTCTGCTATATTATTCTTTGTGTCTACTCGTTCAATGATAACATCTTATCCTTCTATAATTTCTCGAATGAGGTGGAAGCATCTGAGGATGTGCTTAGATTTATGATGAGACCTAGGTTCCTTAACAGCCCCAGTGTTATCACAATAGAGTGGCATCGATCCTTCAATTTCAGAAACGATTTCTAATTTCATGATGAATTTGTTCATCCAGACAGCTTCCTTAATAGCTTCACTAGCAGTGATGTACTCAGCTTAAGTAATTGAGTCGGCTACTATTTACTGCTTGAAATTCTTCCAACTCACTGCCCCACCATTTAGGATAAACAAGTATCCTGATATTGATTTGCTATCATCCGGATCAGATTAAAAACTAGAATCTGTATATCCCTTTAGTTTCAACTCTGAGCCTCCGTATATGAAAAAAATATTTTTAGTCCTTCTTAGGTACTTCAGAATATTTTTCACAGTTTTTCAATAATCTTCCTCTGAATCAGCCTAAAATTTGCTAGCTACACCTAAAGCATTAGCTACATGAAGCCTGGTTCATAGCATGGCATACATAATTTGAAAAGAATATGCCCTACAAATCAATCAAAATTTATATTTTAATAGATTTTTCTTGTAATCTTCCAGACTCATGTATTGACTCTTTAAATAATAAAAGGTATTTTTCATCATATGCTGCATCTTACTTTTGTAATGATTATGATGAACTCCATAAATCAGGATAATGGATTTAGGATTATGATGAGATCATACCTATGAGACATAAAATCCTAAAAATTTTGATTTAGAATATTCCTAGTCATAGGAGCATTGAGAAGGAGATCAATGTTCTGGATAGACTAGCACTTCCTATGTATGCTTGATGAAGAGGGTGGCTGATCTCATATACCACTTGTGTGAGACACTAATACAAGAAGGTGGGTGCTCATTAGAGAATGAGTTCACTGAATTGATCTGACTTAAGAAATATCTTACGAAATTTACTTACTCGTCAAAAGATGTTTTCTTATAGTGGGAGTTGTGCATATAATCTTTTGACCTGAGACTATCATAGAACCTTGTATATATGAATCCATATTTTTTGGTTCATACTCATTCATGACTTAATCATGTATGGGGTGTTCTGGATATAGTAGAATGTGTATGAAGATTGTGAGTAGGTCAACATAGAATCGATCACTCCTAGTAAGAGGAGATCGTATCCTACTTGCTCTGATCGATTGATGATTCAGAAAGCCTTTGATCCAAGAAGAATAAAAATTAGAAAGAGTTTTTAATATTTTATTAATTGAATCATCATATAAGTTGAGAAAAATATGAGTATGATATTGAATTTGACATCATTCCATATCCAGAGTCATATTCGGGGTGCAGAGAGATCGCAGGATCAAATTACACGATAACTTTCTACTGAAGGATATTTTTAGTATTTTTATTAAAATTTTATATCTTCTAGGTAGATATGATACATTGTTAGATGTCAATATTGTCTTATGAGTTTGATCAAATTAAAGAGTTTAATTCAATCGCCAATTAGAAAGAGTTCTAATTGTTAAAATCGGGTTAGTTCGATTGGATCTAGATCGGTTAGATTAAATTTTAATCAAATCAAGTCAACTTGCACTCAGACCTATTGTTGGTTAGATATGGAACCCAATGGATCATATACAAAGAGAATTGATCAGGGGTCTAATTAGATTAGATCATATTTGTAAAATTGACATGCTAGCACATGTTGCAAAAACTAGCTCCCTATTTCAAATTGGGTTCGAAATTGATTCTAGATTGGGCTAATTAAGGCTAAATTAATTCAAACCAATTTTGGGTTTGAGTTGGGTCACCCTTAGCTATATGTACCAAAAATTTAGAGCTAGAAACTAAGTCTCTATGAGTCAAGAATTTTTCTTGTCCGTGGGTGCAGTTTTTGTGCGCAGAAACAGCTTTCACGTCCCATGAGATGGGAAGCCTCATCCTTGAACTTATCCAATATTTCATGATGAAATAAATTTTTGGGTGATTACTTCTTAATTTTGAGCACAAAATTTTTTTTTGAAGTTAAAATTCCTTCTGGTTTAAATATGAAAATTCATCGAATTTGAAAATCCTATCAGTCTGATCCAAGCACCTGACTAAGAGTCCAACTTGTGAAGGACTCTAACTCATTTGTCATGCCATTTCTTAATCTGAGTTTTTTTTCATGTCATTTTGATGCTAGCACCTTCATTTTTGGCCATTGGATGGATAAAATTATACTGATGGGTGGTGGAGAAAAATTATGCCATAGGAAGCTGCGCGACGCATCGGAGAATCATCGAGAAAAATATTTCGAAGAGTCCTTTGTGTGAAGCATCTCTTGAATTTTTTTTCGATGATTGCCATGTATCAAAATCTTTTAGATGGGCATGAAAATTCATTAGGAGGTATGATATTTTTGATGGATGCGAGATGGCACGTGGAAGGGGTGCGAATAATTCTCGAAGACAACCTATCGCTAAGTATTTAAGGGGGGTGCACTGGGGTTTGGATTTATTCAGATTTCCAATTCTTCTTTTCTTTGTAACATCCTCTCCCTATTGTCTAATTAGTCCTTTCTTCTCTTGTTAGGACAAGTCCAAAATAGTAAGGATAAATCTGATTTTAGGATAAGAGTCTAGGAAGAGAATTAAGGAAGACAAGGAGAGAAGAAAGGTAGGGATAGGAAGGCTAGGAGAAGAGAAAGAGGGTCTTGAGGTTCTGGTGTCCAAAAAATTCTCAGAGTGAGAATTTTGAAGGAAGAATCATCGTAAAGAGTTGGTGTCCTGATCATAGCCTTGTATGGATCACCGTTGGAGGGCGAATAATTGGGCACCTGATGGAGGTTTGTCGAAATTTGGATTAAGCGCTGCAGGTATTCTTATATAGCTTGAATTTAATTTTAAATTTATATTATATATGATTGTTAATCATCAAGGAGATGTTGGTTTAAAAATTTTATATTTAGAATTTTTTAATTTAAATTTTGAAATCTATTATACTTTCGCTGTGCATGCCCACCTTAAACCCTATAGTGGTATCAGAGCCGGTCTTGTTTGGTTCAATCATATATACATAATGTTTATATGATGCATAGTATGATTTATACTATAAAATAATTTATATCTTCTATTATGCTTTCATATGATGATATGAAATGATGCATATATGATTCACCACTTCATCATCCTGATATAAGGTTGTCCTAGCATAACGGGGTTATGCTGCAAGATTATCCTAGGATGATGAATGTTCATATGTTATACTTGCACATATAGAATATTTTAATGCTGATACATAAATTGGTATTATATAGTTAGAATGTGCATGAGGCCAAATAAAAGCTCTCATTAAAAATTATATTAAGTGGTAGTGATATGCAACTATGGTTAATCAATTCTTGATCAATTGATCAATTGGTGTTAGAAAAGTCTATAGATGGTTCTTTAATTGGTTTCATTATCTACCTGACTAATTTATTGGTGTCTAAGAAAATCAACAGGGGACCCCTACCTTACTTACCTGGCCAATTTGATTAAGCGATGTTGATATTGAAAAACCCTAATGTTGAAAATACTACTAATGTCCTTCCTTCATGCTAGGTTAATGTTACATCATGAACTATGGCTAGTTTATTGTGTTAACAAAGGCTTTCACAAGGATTGATATAATATAATCTTGTGCATAGAAGATGCTTACGATAATTTTGAATGTACTACTTTGTTGTGTTAATATAAGGACAGTTATATTACAATTTGACTATATTGAAATGAAGGGTCTAACTTAACTAAAATATTATAGCTTGTTGTGTTAACACAAGGCTAATAATATCTTAGAGGCCAAGATATGATATTGAAAATTATATGAGATGCAATTGGAAAGAGTTTTCTACCTATGAACTCATAAGGATTTTTGTGTTAACACAAGATCATTATGAGGAATTAAGATCTCAATCCCATTAAGATAAATATGAAATATATCTCGTTCATTATAGTAGAGGGTTATGATATTCGATAAAATAGTAGGAGGCATAATTAAATCTAAAGATCTTATTTAATTGTATGAGTCAACATGAGTTGTTTGCTTATATAATATTCTTTAATTATTGTAGATTAAATTCTACAAATGACATCTTCACTATCATTACAAGAAATTTTAATTCTAACAAGTTGATCGTCCCAATTATATGGATGGTTGAGAAATTTAAAGATCGTACTCACTCAGGAGAAGCTCTCCTATATTTTGACATCTCTGAACCATAAGAGGTTGGGGATGATGCCACAAAGGAGGAGGTATCCACATACAGAATGTGAAGAATGACAGTTTGACTGTCAAGTGCATCATACTGGCCTCTATGAGCAATGAGTTGCAGAGACAGCATGAGAGCATGGATACTCAATCCATACTCCTCAATCTTAAAGAGTTGTATGGAGAACAGAGTAGGACTGCTAGATAAGAGATATCTAAGCAGTTATTTCATACTAGAATACTGAGAGATCATCCGTACAAGACCATGTCCTGAAGGTCATTGATCTGATTACTAGATTGGGTCAACTAGGTTTTGTGATGGATGGAGAATTAAGTCAGGATTTGATCCTACATCTCTCCCAAGTCATTCGCTCAATTTGTCATGAACTATCATATGAACAAACTGAATACCTCCTTGCTGAGCTGTTGAATATACTTAAGACAGCTGAGAGCCATATTAAGAAAGAAAAGGCTCCACTTCTTCTTGTGGGTAAAACCTCTAAGAAGAAGTCAGTTTTAAGAGTTCAAAGAAAGCACTGAATCTTAAGGGTGGAAGATGAAAAGAAGGGAAGAAAG
This sequence comes from Elaeis guineensis, assembly GCF_000442705.2. Lineage (NCBI taxonomy): Eukaryota > Viridiplantae > Streptophyta > Magnoliopsida > Arecales > Arecaceae > Elaeis > Elaeis guineensis. The sequence goes on from NC_026005.2 coordinate 42,760,589, forward strand.
CTTAGGACAGGGTACCTGCTTTCACTGCGGCAAGCAGGACATTGGAAAAGAAATTGCAAGTTATATCTTGCAATGTAAAGGCTGGTGCAAGCGACGCACCAAAAGGTATGTATGAGATACATACAATTTTGTCATTAAGTTCTTCCAATTCAGACTCTTGGTATTGGATACCGCTGCGGTTCTCATATCTGTAAATCGTTGCAGGGGCTGTAGAATATTAGAGTGCTGAAGAAGGGTGATTTCGAGCTCTACGATGCTGAGGAGAGTCCATCCAAGCAGAGGCTGTAGGGACATATATGTTAAAGTTACCTTCTGGGAAGATCTTAGAGCTAGAAAACTGTTATTATATGCCTAAGATCATTAGAAATATTATTTCTGTACCATTGCTATTGCAAGAGGTTATGAAATAAATGGAAAGAGCAATAGTTGCTCAATTTCTTTTTCTAATAAAATTTTTTATCATGGTGTTATTAATAATGGTCTTCTGATTCTATCTAATATAATGCTTTTTATATTGATGAAAGTAAAAATGAAAGAGAGAAGAATTGAATAATACTTTACTTTGGTATTGTCGACTTGGTCATATAAGTGAGACAAGGATTAACAAGTTATACAAAGAAGAGTTCTTTGATCTTATGATTATGAATCATTAGGTACTTGTGAATCTTGTCTTATGAAAAAATGACTAAGACTCCATTTAGTGGACATGGAAAAAGGACAAGTGAGTTATTAGGACTTGTACATATTGATGTATGTGTCCTATGACAACAGAAGCCAGAGGAGGATACTCTTATTTTATAATGTTCATGATGATTTATCTAGGTTTGGATATGTGTATCTTATGAAACACAAATCGAAGTCTTTGATAAATTTAAAGAGTATCAAAGTATGGTCGAGAAATAAATGAAAAAAATATTAAAATCTTCGATCTGATCGAGGAGGAGAATACTTATCAAATGAGTTTCTAGATCATCTTAAAAAAATAAAATTCTCTCAAATGGATCCCTCCCTATACACCACAGCTAAATGGTATAGCAGAAAGGAGGAATCATACTTTATTAGATATGGTGCGGTCCATGATGTGTCTTACAGATTTGTCTATTTTTTCTGGGATATGCCTAGAAACTACTGTCTATATTCTGAATAGAGTACCTTCAAAATCTATGCAAGCACTCCATATGAGATATGGAGAGAAAGAAGCCTAATCTTAAGTATCTTAAGATATGGGGCTGTCCAGCTTATGTTAAAAAAATTTTGGACATAAGCTGAGTGCTAGGACAGATAAATGCTGTTTGTAGGCTATCCTAAAAAGAGTATAGGATATTCTTTTACCATCCTACTGAACATAAGGTGTTTGTTAGTAAATATGCCACTTTTATGGAAAAAAAGTTTATCCTAGAAAGAGGCAGTAGGGAAGAAAATTGAACTTGGAGAAGTTCAAGACCTACAAATGCAAGCACAAGATGATCCTCAACCAAAAATATCATTAATGAAGTACAACACAAAATACACCTCCTCTCGAAGGTCGGATAGAGTGCAGAATGTACCAATAAGGTATGGGTTCATTATTGAGAATAATAAAGCCACATCATTGAGAATGATGAACCTTTGACCTATACGGAAGCCATCATGAGTAGAGACTCAGACAAATGGCTAGAGGTTATGAAATCGAAATGGACTCCATGTACTCCAACCAAGTATGGATTTGGTTGACGCACCAGAGGGTGTGACCCTATTGGATACAAATGGGTCTATAAGAAAAAGATTGGAGCAGATGGCCAAGTTGAAACCTATAAAGCTAATTGGTAGCTAAAGTTTAAGCAAAAATAGGGTATTGATTATGATAAATATTTTACCTATTGCCATGCTCAAATCTATACGGATTATGCTTGCAATAGCAGCATACCATGATTATGAGATTTGGCAAATGGATGTGAAGACCGCCTTCCTTAATGGTTATCTTGAGGAAGAGGTTTACATGTCTCAGCCAGAAGATTTATCTCAAAAGGGAGAGCAAATCAGGTATGCAAGCTTAAGAAATCTATTTATGGATTAAAGTAGGCCTCGAGGAGTTGGAACATCGATTTGATGTTACAGTCAAAGAATTTGGTTTATCAAAAATATGGATGAACTTGTGTATACAAGAAGACTAGTGGGAGTGCCATTGTCTTCTTAATTTTATATATGGATGACATACTTCTTATTGAGAATGATATCCAATGTTACAATCGGTCAAGACATGGCTATCAAGTAATTTTCATGAAGGATTTGGGTGAAGCATCCTATATACTAGGTATAAAGATCTATAGGGATAGATCTAAGAGATGTTAGGCTTATCCCAATCCAGGTAATAGACTTAGTGCTAAAGAGGTTTAGCATGGATGGGAGTAAAAGAGGTTACTTACCCATGAGTCAAGCATACATCTCTCTAAAAGGATGTCTCCTAAAACACCGAAAGAGAGAAATAGAATGAGTTCTATTCCTATGCTTCGACAGTAGGATCGATCATGTATGCTATGCTATGTACTAGGCCTGATGTTGCCTATGCTTAGGCATAGTTAGTAGATTTCAGACTGATCCAGAGAGGATCATTGAAAAGCAGTGAAAAATATTCTTAAGTACTGAGAAGGACTAAAGATATTTTTCTGGTATATGGAGGATCTGATCTAAAACTAGAAGGTTATTCTGACTCTAGTTTTCAATCAGACCCTGATGATAGCAAGTCCACTTCAGGATATGTCTTTACTCTTAATGGTGGAGCTGTTAGTTGAAAAAATTTCAAGCAGCAGACTATAGCTGACTCAACCACTGAGGCAGAATATATAGCTGCAAGTGAAGCCGCCAAGGAAGCTATCTGGATGAAGAAGTTCATCACTGAATTGGATGTCATTCTGAGATTAAGAATCAGTACCACTTTACTATGATAATACTGAGCAGTTGCTCAAGCAAAGGAACCAAGTCTCATCATAAATCCAAGCACATTCTAAGATGCTTCCATCTCATTCGTGAAATAATCGAAAGACAAGATGTTGTCATTGAATGAGTAGAAAAAAGAATAACATAGCAGACCCATTCACTAAGGCTCTACCACAGCAGTAGTTCGATCGCCATCTCGATTGTATGGGGATAAAATATAAGGATGATTGGCTTTAGTGCAAGTGGAGATTGAAAGGAATATGCCCTACAAGCCAATCAAAATTTGTATTTTGATGGATTTTCTTGTAATCTTCCAGACTCATGTATTGACTCTTTAAATAATAAAAGTATTTTTCATCATATGCTGCATCTTACTTTTGTAATGATTATGATGAACTCATAAATCAGGATAATGGGTTTAGGATTATGATGAGATCATACCTATGAGATCTAAAATCTAAAAATCTTGATTTAAATATTTCTAGTCATAGGAGCATTGAGAAGGAGATCAATTTCCGATAGACTAGCACTTCCTATGTATGCTCGATGGAGAGGGTGGCTGATCTCATATGCCACTTGTGTGAGACACTAATACAAGAAAGTGGTGCTCATTAGAGAATGAGTTCACTGAATTGATCGACTTAAGAAACATCTTATGAATTTACTTACTGTCAAAAGATATTTTCTTATAGTGGGAGTTGTGCATATAATCTTTGACTGAGACTACCATAGAACCTTGTATACATGAATCCATATTTTTTGGTTCATACTCATTCATGACTTAGTCATGTACGGGTGTTCTGATATGGTAGAATGTGTATGGAGGTTGTGAGTAGGTCAACATGGAATCGATCACTCCTGGTAAGAGGAGATCGCATCTACTTGCTCTGATCGATTGATGATTCAGGAAGCCTTTGATCAAAGTAGAATAAAAATTAGAAAGATTTCTAATATTTATTAATTGAATCATCATATAAGATTGAGAGAAATATGAGTATGATATTGGATTTGACATCATTCCATATCCAGAGTCATATTCGGGGTGCAGGGAGATCGCAGGATCAAATTGCACGGTAACTTTCACTGAAGGATATTTTTGATATTTTTATAAAATTTTATATCTTTTAGATAGACATGATATATTGCTAGATGTCAATCTTGTCTTGTGGTTTGATCGAATTAAAGAGTTTAATTCAATCACCAATTAGAAAGAGTTCTAATTGTTGAAATCGGTTAGTTCGATTGGATCTAGATCGGTTAGATTAAATTCTAATCAAATCAAATGACTTGCACTCAGACCTATTGCTAGCTAGATGTGGAACCCAATGGGTCACACACAAAGAAAATTGATCAGGGTCTAATTGGATTAGATCATATTTGCAAAATTGACATGCTAGCACATGTTGCAAAAACTAGCTCCCTATTTCAAATCAGGTTCGAAATTGATTCTAGATTGGGCTAATTAAGCTAAATTAATTCAAACCAATTTTGGTTTGAGTTGGTCAGCCCTTAGTATATGTATCAAAAATTTGGAGCCAAAAACTAAGTCTCCATGAGTCAAGAATTTTTCTTGTGCGTGGGTGCAGTTTTTGTGCAGAAACAGCTTTCACATCCCATGAGATGGGATGCCTCATTCTGAGCTTATCCAATGTTCATGATGAAATAAATTTTTGATAATTTTTAACTTAATTTTAAGTATAAAATTTTTTTGAAGTTAAAATTCTTTCTAGTTTAAATGTAAAATTCATGAAGTTGAAAATCCTGTCAGTCTGATCCATGCGCCTGACCAAGAGTCCAACTTGTGAAGGACTCTAACCATTTGTCACCCACTTCTTAATCTAGATTTTTTTCCATGCCATTTTGATGTTAGTCCTTCATTTTGGCCATTGGATGGATAAAATTGCTGATGGGATGGTGGAGAAAAATTATGCCATAGGAAGCTGCGGATGCATCGGAGAATCATCGAGAAAAATATTTGAAGAGTCCTTCTGCGAAGCATCTCTTGGATTTTTTTTGATGATTGCATGTGTCAAAATCTTTTAGATGGGATATGAAATTCATCAGGAGGTATGAGATTTTTTGATGGATGCGAGATGGCACGTGGAAGGGGCACGAATAATTCTGAAGGCAACCCGTCGCTAATATTTAAGGGGGTGCGCCGGGGGATTGATTCATTCAGATTTTAATTTCTCCTTTCTTTCTAACATCCTCTCCTATTATCCAATTAGTCCTTCCTTTTCTTTTAGGATAAGTCCAAAAATAGTAAGGACAAGTCGATTTTAGGACAAGAGTCTAGGAAGAGAATTAAGGAAGACAAGGAGAGAAGAAAGGTAGGGATAGGAAGGCTAGGAGAAGAGGAAGAGGGTCTTGAGGTCTGGTGTCCAAAAAATTCTCAGAGTGAAATTTTGGAGAAAAATCATCTCAAAGAGTTGGTGTCCTGATCATAGCCCTGTGTGGATCACCATTGGAGGCGAACAATTGGCGCCTGGTGGAGGTTCTGCAGAATTTGGATTAAGCGCTGCAGTATTCTTTATAGCTTGAATTTATTTAAATTATGTTATATATAATTGTTAATCATCAAGAGATGTTGTTTAAGAGTTTTATATTTAAAATTTTTTAATTTAAATTTTAAAATCCATTATGCTTCCACTGTGCATGCCCACCCTAAACCCTACGTAATTGATCCCACAGTCGAAGCATAAGGGATTTCATTCATCTACTTTCTCTTTTTTGGTGTCTTAGGATATATTTTCTTAGAGAGACGTATACCATAACTTGTAGATAGTAACCTCTCTTACTTGTCTCCATATTAAATCTTTTTAATATGAGATCTATGTATCATGACTGAGATAAGCCTAACATCCTTTTAGATCTATCTCTATAGATCTTTATACCCAGTATATAGAATGCTTCACCCAAGTCTTTCATAAAAAACTTATTCGATAGCCAAGTCTTGACCGATTACATCATAGGATATCATTTTTAATGAACAGTATGTCATCGACATACAGAACCAAGAAGACAACAGCACTTCCACTTGTCTTCTTATACACACATGGTTCATCCTTATTTTTGATAAAATTAAACTCTTTGACTGTCATATCAAAATCGGATGTTCCAGCTTCTCGAAGCTTGCTTCAATCCATAGATAGATTTCTTTAGTTTGCATACTTAATTTGCCCTCCCACTTGAGATAAATCTCTTGGACTGAGTCATATAGACCCTTTTCCTTAAGATTTACCATGGAGAAAAGTGATCTTGACATTCATTTGCCAGATCTTATAATTGTAGTATGCCGCTATAGCAAGCAAAATTCTGATAGACTTGAGCATCGCCACTGGTGAGAAGGTTTATCATAGTCAATTTCTTATCTTTGTTTAAAATTTTTGCCACCAACCTAGCCTTATAGGTTTCAATTTGGCCATCTCCTCCGATCTTCTTTTTGAAGACCCACTTGCACCCTATTTGGGTCACACCCTCAAGTGCATCAACCAAAGTCCACACTTGGTTGGTGTACATCGAGTCCATCTTAGATTTCATGGCTTCTAGCCATCTGTCTAAGTTTCTACTCATGACAGCTTTGAATAGGTTAGTGGATCATCATCTTAAATGATGTTGATCGTATTGTCATTCTCAATGACAAAATCATATCTCAGAGGTGCTTGACGCACTCTATCTAACCTTCGGAGTAGAGGTATGCATTATGGATGTACCTCATCCTTGGATACTTCTAATTGAGGATCTTCTTGTGGTCCAACCATAGGTATTTCTGGATCGATTTGTAAATCATGAACTTCCATAAGTTCAATATCCCTCCCACTACCTCCTTCTTGGATGAATTCATTTTTCAAGAAAATGATGTGCCTACTAACAAATACCTTTTGCTCAGTAGGATGGTAGAGGTAGTATCCATTAGTTTTCTTAGGTTACCCTACAAACTTATACCTATCTTATCTAGCACTAAACTTATGTCCAAAACTATTTTTGACATAAGCAGGACAGCCCCAAATCTTAAGATGTTTAAGATTAGGCTTCCTTCTCTTCCATATTTCATATGGAGTGCTTGCAACAAACTTTGAAGGCATCCTATTTAAAATATATGCGGCAGTCTCTAGGGCAAATCCTTGAAAAATATTGAGAGATCAGTGAAGTACATCATGGACCGCACTATATTCATCAAAGTACAATTCTTTCTTTCTGCTACACCATTTAACTAGAGTGTATAAGGAGGGGTCTATTCAAGAGAGAATACCTTTATTTTTAATATGATAAAAATTTCACTGGATAAGTATTCTCCTCCTCGATCAGATCGAAGAACCTTGATACTTTTTTGAGTTTGTTTCTCGATCATATATTGATACTCCTTAAACTTATCAAAGGTTTCGAATTTATGTTTCATAAGATACACATATTCAAACCTTGATAGATCATCTATAAAGGTGATAAAATAGGAGTATCCTCCTCTGGTCTGAGTTGTCATTGGTCCACATATATTTTGTATGTACTAGGACTAACAACTCATTCACCCCTCTCTCTATGTC